>NC_134588.1:98559485-98859485 GCF_037038515.1 Microtus pennsylvanicus
TAGCACCCATGGTAGGTGGCTGACCTATATATATAACTTCAGCTCTAGGGGATTCCCATGTACTCTTTTGGCCTCCACAGTCACAGGCACTCAAATGTACATACCCACATACACATATGCATACATGTGGCTAAAATAAAGACTTCTAGAGAAACTTGTTTAGAAGTGAAGACTAGCTGGGGATATCTTTATGGATACCTGGGAACCCCTCTAGAGTCAAGTCTCTTGCCAACCCTAAAATGGCTCCCTTAATTAAGATATCTTCTTCCCTGGTCCCATATCCACCCTTCCTCCATACCAACCATCCCATTCCCCCAGGAACTCCCCATCCTCTCCTCCTCACTTTTCTCTCCCCATCTCCCCTTACCCCCACCCCACCCCCACCCCCAAGACCTCAATTTTTGCCTGGCAATCTAGTCTACTTCCAATATCCAGGAGGATAACTATATGTTTTTCTTTGGGTTCACCTTCTTATTTAGCTTCTCTAGGATCACGAATTATAGGCTCACTGACCTTTATTTATGTCTAGAATCCACTTATGAGTGAGTACATACTAAATTCATCTTTTTGGGTCTGGGCTACCTCACTCAGAATAGTGTTTTCTATTTCCATCCTTTTGCATGCAAAGTTGGATGACTTAGTAGGTAAAAGGACTTGTCTCCCCCTGAGTAGAATCCATGGCAACCATGGTTTAAGGAGGGAACTCATTTAAGAAAGCTGTTCTTTGACTTTTACATAGAATACATGGAATACATGTGCTGCCCTAATAGCAATAATAAATAAAATAAATTTTAAAATAAATTTCACCTGGGCGAATTCCCATTTCAATGTACACATTTCCATATTTCATTTTTAATGCTTACCTTTTCTTTCTTTTTTTTTCTTGTTTAAGTTTTTTTCATTTGAAAAAACCCAAGTTTCAGAACAGGTTAAGATCTTTTTGAGGGTTTTTTGTTTTCTTTTTTTTTCCTTCTCTCATATATTACATCCTGACCATAGTTTCTTCTTCCCTCCTCCCCTCACAGCTTCACCTACCTCCAACCAAACATGGCATGTCCAGTTGCAATAAGACTAGGTACGTCCCTTCCTGTTAAGGCTGGAGGAGGCAACCCAGCAGGAAGAAAAGTGATCCCAAAATCAGACACAAGAGTCAGGGACAGCCCCCACTCCTACTGTTAGGGGTCTCACAAGACCAGGCTTCTCAAACAGGTTAAGATCCTTAGGGCAACAACATAGTATCTTTTTGTTGATAAAAACCTGTTTCTGAAGGTGAATTGAACAGATTTGGAGAAACTTAATGGTTTCATGTGCCTGTCTACTACTACTACTATTATTGTAGTATCTTTTTGTTGATAAAATTTGTTTCTGAAGGTGCATTGAACAGATATGGGGAAACTTAATGGTTTCATGTTCCTGTCTATTATTACTGCTGCTACTACTACTACTGCCACCACTACTACTCCACTTCTTAGATAATACCTTGTATAAATTCTTAAAATGTAATGATTTTTAAAAAGATACATTATTAATCCCAAATCAAAAAACAGACTTAGCTTATTGGTGGATAAATATATACTCACATTTTCTCCTTATATGATTTTTTCCGTATTCTTGACTCATAGTTGTAATTTTTATTAATCTTCTCTCCTTGATTTTAATAATGTTAGATAATGCCATTAATTTAGAGTAAATCACAACTATAGATCACAAGAAATAGGTCAGTGTTGTTTTTATAGGATTTTTTGAGAGAAATGCCCTATAGTAAACTACAAAGAAGGTTTTATCCTTTGTCCCTTAGTACGTCATGAAGAATACATGTGGGTCAAGCCTTTTCCATGTTTTGGGTAGATCTTACCTTCTTTAATTTTTTTTTTAAGATTTATTTATTTATTATGTATACAACATTCTGCCTCCATGTATGCTCGCATGCCAGAAGAGGGCGCCAGATCTCATTACAGATGGTTGTGAGCCACCATGTGGTTGCTGGGATTTGAACTCAGGACCTCTGGAAGAGCAGCCAGTGCTCTTAACCACTGAACCATCTCTCCAGCCCCCCAGGTCTTACCTTCTTTAGCATGGGTTTTTAGAGAGTATTGGCCAGTTATCCACTTGGTATTTGAAAAATCAGTACCATTACATATTGTAAATACTTTGCAACTTAAAGCTGAAAGGGTACATAATTTTATCTGTGTAGATTTTCCCCTTTACTACGAATACAATAATCGTTTTAGTAAAATCAAGACATAATTTTAATATTTAGTCCAGGTGTATTATAATGCACTATGGGTTTTAAAACATGTCGTATATAAAGGAGAAGTATAGTGTGACCATAAAGTAAAAATAAGCATATTCTTTTGGAAGTGCACTCTTCCAAACTATATTAAACAATACAAATGTAAGCGAGGTTGACAGGAGGCGTCTGGGAAAGAGAAATACAGGTCTTAGCTTAAACATCAGTACCAGTGCCTACACAGTGTTCTGATCATGCTCTCTGGCTTGAGGCCTATGTATGGAATTAAATAACCTCCGTAGTTAATTTAATGGTTAGCTAGAGTTAAAAATTACCTCTTTGTATGTAGGTTAGCTAATACTGACAAATTCACATTGCATTATTATCAGGATAGTTTTTGTATAATCATGCTTCTGTCTCCCTTTCAATATAATATTACAGTTGAATGCTTTAAAATATTTCCCTGTTATAAAATAAAGATGTGTACCTGTTATAAGTAATAATTCTGTTGTTTTAAAATAATGCTCTTCTGAGACTGTTAAGCCTGGCACATTGGGCTGGAGTGTCCTTAGCCATGATACTGTTGTTTTAAGCCCAATATTATTTGGTTTTCACTAATAAGGAAAATTAATGATTTTAGAAACTTTGTAGATGACTGATTAGATTTATATTCAAATCAGAGAAACTGGAATAATGCATTTGTGAGGATAAGGGAGAAGTGTCATCTTTTCTAAGCACTTGTCTTACTTTTCATGGGCTGTAAAGGTTGTGACTGATGTCTTGCTTTAGCTTACCATTCCCTCTTTGGTTGGCAGCTGCCCCATTATTGCAAGATGTCACTGGCTCAGGGTTGATCTGAATGCCAGATGTTGTTTTTGCTTCTTACAACAGAAAATGTAATTTGTCCTCCTGTTGTTGCACTTACTGGTTATTGTATTCTCCAGGAGCAGACACTGAGTCCATATGTGTTATGAGAGTGTTCATTAGGAATTAGCGCCCACGCAAGGGAGGCAGAGGACCAAGAAATCAGACAATTGTAAGCCAAAGCTTCAGTCAGCACTGCTTGCAGTTCTGAGGTTTTGTGGCCTTCTGAGTCGTTGTTAACTTGGTCAAAATTGTTGGATCTTTGTCTTTCCACATCAACTATTCAGTACAGACGGGCTGTTCCAAGAAAGAGATGAGGGTTGGGAAGAAGCTATTTGCTACTCTGAAGGATGGAGATATATATCACCATATTCCATAAATATGTACAAATACTGAGTAAAAATGATTATATTTAAAAGTAGCTCCTCACATGTCCATTTTTAAAATCCTTCTCATTTTAATTGTTTGGATAGGAATGTGCTATACATTTTCCCCACTCCCCCTCCTTCCTTCCCTTTCACTCTTCCCCCTATTCCACGCTCCCAATTTACTCAGGAGATCTTGTCTTTTTTTCCCCCTTCTTAGGTGAATCCATGTATGTCTCTCTTAGGTTCATCTTTAATGACTCCTACCTGTGGTTCTAGCACTCATAATGTTGAGGCAGGAGGATTGCCATTAGTTTAAGGGCCGCCTGGTCTGTGTAGGAAGTATCATGCTAGACAAGACAATAGAGTAAGACCCTATTAATAATGAAAAAAAAAACATGTGGTATAGTTCTATTTGTATAGAGGCTGAAGCAGGAGGATTTGCAATGCTGAGCTAGCCTAGGCTATAAAAGAAGAAAAATATACAGAAGCAAACCAAAGCAAGCAAAAGGAGAGGCTAGAGCTTAAGGAAGACAGTTGTAGAGCAGAAAGTCCTCAAAGTGAGGAAAGGATGAAGATGGGGAGCTGAGGAGCTGAGACATTTTAAATAACCACAAATCTTTAGGATTCAATTTCCCCATGCTAACCCATAGACTACCTAGAAAACCATCCACTATATCCTAACATTTGCAGAGGACATAACCCAATGGAAGTTCTTATTATTTTATTATTCTTGTAATAAACTAATACTACTGTCAAAAAGAAAGAAAAGAAAAGTAGCTCCTTTCTCTTAAGCTTGCTCTGTGGTGACAGCCATATCTAGTTTCTTTAAAGCTTTGTCCTTCTACTGTTTATTCCCGTGCGTCTGGTATCATGACATCTAATTTCAGATATTTTAAAACAGTTTATAAGGACTCTTGGGGACTCTACTAAGCTGGCTGAGGACTGGCTCTTAACATAGCACTACTTTTCCTCAGGCCTGCTCTCACTGATCTGCCACCTCATGCTTCTTAAGACTTTGTAAATGCTCTTTATTGCTGAGCCAAAAATACTGTGTTTGTGTAACTGCCTTTAATTTTCACATTTCTTTGCTAATACTTTGATTTATTTTCCTTCCATTAATGTGTATCAAATACTAGATAATCACATTTCAAATATTCACATAAATCAAATGATATATTATGGTTTACTTACTTTCTTCAACCTTACACACAGCTGTATTTAATGTTTTCCCCTATATTACTTAGTGCATATTGGTTTTCCAATTTATAAAATTATGGTGACAATTTTTTCTTTTTTCCTTTTATTGAAAATAGATTTTCCCCCTCATGTTATATATCCTGATTCAGTTTCTTCTTCCTCTATTCCTCCTAGTTTCTCCCTACCTGGATCCACTCTCTTTCTGTTTCTCTTTAAAAAGCAGTCTTTTAAAGGGATGGTAATAAAATAAAATACAATAAAGTAACACTTTGGAATTGGACAAAATAAACAGAAAGAAAAAAAGCTCAGGAAAAGGCACAAGAAACAGACACATTTGTTTACACATTCAGGAATCTGATAAAAACACTAAATTGGAAGCCTTAGTATATAACCAAAGGACCTGGTGCAGGCCTTGTGCATGCTGCCTCAGTCTGTGATTTCATATGAGCTTTGATCATGTTGGTTTAGAGCAGTGGTTCTCCACCTTCCTAATGCACACCTCATGTTGTGCTGATCCCCAACCATGGAATTATTTTGTTGCTACTTCATAACTGTAATTTTGCTACTATTATGAATTATAATGTAAATATCTGTGTTTTTCAGTGGTCTTAGGTGATCCCTGTGAATGGATCATTTGACCCCCCCAAAGGTTATGACCCACAGCTTGAGAACTACTGATTTAGAGGGGCTTGGTTTCCTGGTATTCTTCATCCCCTCTGGCTCTTACACTTTTTCTGCCTCCTCTTCTGCCAGGTTCCCTGGATCCTGAAAAGAGGGATTTGATGGAGATATCCCATTTAGGGCTGAATGTTCCAAGGTCTCTCTTTCATCTTGTTCTGTCTTTTCTCACATTCACTTTTGAGTGTTTGCCTGTTAATTGTTGTAGCTTTATTTTTCTATTTTTACTAGTGTGTGTGGGGGGGACATAGGGAAGAATGTGTCTTAACTACTCATGAGGATTTTTAATGGTAAGACAAGGGGATGCAAGGATGAGAGGGGAAGAGATTTCTGTTTTCTATTTGTATGTAATATGTAGTAATGCCACTGTTATTCATGTTGGAATTGTTTAATTGGTTGTGGTGGAATGTGGAATGTTCTATTTAGTTACCTGTGGTGGTTTTAATCTCATCCTTCATTCTTCTCCTTGCGTTTTAGTCAGTCTGCTCCTAGCATATGTTTAATACAAGAAAATTATCTATTAATTTGGGATTAAAATATGAAATTATTCTGATCATTTTGGAGCTTGTGTATTTTGTTGATTAGGAGAGGTTTTGAAGTAGAATCTAGTTGCCTGATTTTTTTTTTCTGTTCCAGGGATAGACCCAGGGGTTTCTACTACTGATCCATAGCTTGAGACCAAAACACTGAATTAATTCACTCGTGAGTGTGTGTGTGTGTGTGTGTGTGTGTGTGTGTGTGTGTGTGTGTGTGTGTTTAGTTATTTTCAGTGCTGGGGTTGGAATCTAGGGCCCTGTGAGCTAAAAAAAAAAAAAAAAAAAAAAAAAGTCTAGTTGTATAACTGCCTCTAGTGCTTACATTTTTTTTGCTAATACATTTATTCTATTTTCCTTCCTTCCATATGTACCAAGTACTAGATAATCACATTTCAAGTATTCTTGAAAACCAAATAATGTATCATGTCTGGAAGACAAATGCTATACTACTAAGCCACAAATTCAGCCCCTGATGTGAATTTTAAAAAATCAGTTAGACATACTTATGAACCCCTTTGGTGGAGTGTTATAGAGACAAGAATACTCAAGTTTGTGGCTCGGTTCCTTAACACATGAAGCAGTTGTGCTTCCGTGGTGCTGTCTTAGAGCTGAGGAGGCTTATGGAACTTCCCAGGCGTAATGACACCAACAATTGTTTCTTCTTTTCCCTTTATATTTAGTTTCCATCATCTTGTCAAATGACCTAGTACTCTATGGCTAGTAATTACAGTAAGTAGGAAAACTGGAATTTGTGGCTTAATTTTTTTTTTATTAAAAATTTCCACCTCCTCCCTCCTTCCATTTTTCTCTCCTCCCATTTTTCCCCTCCTCCCATTTTTTCCCCTCCTCCCCCCTCCTCCAGTCCAAAGAGCAGTCAGGGTTCCCTACCCTATGGGAAATCCAAGGTCCTCCCCCTCCCACCATTCCAGGAAGGTGAGCATCCAAACAGACTAGGCTCCCACAAAGCCAGTTCATGCAGTAGAATCAAAACCCAGTGCCATTGTCCTTGGCTTCTCAGTCAGTCTCCACAGTTAGCCACATTCAGAGTCCAATTTGATCACATGCTCCATCAGTCCCAGTCCACCTGGCCTTGGTGAGCTCTCATTAGATCAGTCCCACTGTCTCAGTGTGTGGACGCACCCCTCGAGGTCCTGACTTCCTTGCTCATGTTCTCCCTCCTTCTGGTCCTCATTTGGACCTTGGGAGCTCAGTCCAGTGCTCCAGTGTGGGTCTCTGTCTCTGTCTCCATCCATCACCAGATGAAGGTTTTATGGTGATATGCAAGATATTCATCAGTGTGGCTATAGGATAAGGCCAGTTCAGGCACCCTCTCCTCTGCTGACCAAGGAACAAGTTGGGGACATCTCCTTGGACACCTGGGAACCCCTCTAGAGTCAAGTCTCTTGCCAACCCTAAAATGGCTCCCTTAATTAAGATATCTACTTCTCTGCTTCTACCTCCACCCCTCCTCCATCCCAATCATCACATTTCCCCAGAGAACTGTTAACCAACCAGTAACACTGGAGTTAAAATTAAAATTGTGGTGGGGACCCTAAAGGTGAATAGAGAATTATGAATCAAGCCATTTCCTTTCTGAGATGTCAGTGAAGCCTTGTCTAATGATTGCTCTTATTTCCTGTAGCCTAGGTTGGCCTTAAACTTCTGATTCTCCAGAGTGCTAAGATAACAGGCAGTTAGTTCTAAGATGTCTTCTCTGTAATCAGTAGCTCAGAGAGATCACAATGGATATTGTGAAATATTTATAGTGAAGAGGAAACAAAAGTACTCCATATCAAAACTTGTGGGATATAGCTCCAGAAAATGCTGCAGTAAAAGAAAATCTCTAACCTTAAATGAAAATGTTGGTAAAGGAATGAGGTGAGAAATGAATTGTTTCTTAACTCAGAAATCTGGGAAAGTAAGTAAAATTAGCTTGAATTATAGAGAAGAAAAAGGTAAAATTAAGTTAGTTAAAATGGATGAAAAATTCAGAAATAAAGGAAGAGCAATAGGCAAATATTATTTTAAAAATCAATAAATACATAAATACCTTATTAAAATTTACTAGTTTAGTCTCTAGTAAATTGTCACTAAAGACAGATATCTAGTTTGAATGTTGATAGTAGTATAGAATATGGGATCTGAAGGCAGACTGCCTGGCTGTAAACCCTGGCAGTGGCCTTGAGTTTAAGCTCAGGGCGGCTGAACTTCTTTGTCTGTAGATAGGGGAAATGACTGTACCCTCCTGGGCAGCTGTAGAGAGATAGCAAACACTTAGGGTGCTATATGGAATGCAAAACTCTAACCAAGTGTTTTAGTTTTAATCTTATAAAAAATGCAAGAGAAGCTGGGTGTGGTAGTTCACACCTATAATTTCAACACTCTGGAGACCGCAGAAAGTGAATTGCCAGTAGTTCAGTACTAGTCTGGGCAATATAGTGAGCTGAGGTTAGCCTAGGCTTCAAAGTGAAATCGTGCCTCAAAGTGTAAACCAAAGAACAATGGCAAAAATAACAAAGATACAAGAAAGCAATATTAGACATGGAACTACTACTACAACATATAGATTTCAGAAGTGATCAACTACATTCTAATTTGAGAAGTGAATAAATATATATTTTATTAGAAAAATCAAAACCACTGTAATATATCTAGGAGAAACAAGTTGTATGGGTAAGCTAAAGATGTTTAATGAAATGAAATCTATAATGTAAATCCCCCTCACAGGATTCCATTATCCATATCTGTAGGAGGCTCCTACTTTCCCCTGCATTTTTAAAAGCGCAGGCACTAAAGTGTAAGGTGACATGCCCGTGTGACAACTTTCTCAATAGAGAATGCTTTCATCCCCTAAAGTATCCTTCCAGAATGAAAATTACCAGAGTACTTTTTATTTCCAGGAATTTTGGAAATGATAGATGCTCTAGAAAGTGTTAATGTGAATCACAGCTAGGATGGAACCTGTAAAACAGATACTTTTCTTTTTTAAAAAACAATTTTCAGTATTTTAATTTTGTTTTAACATAATTGTCTGCCATTTTTTTCATATAATTTAGACATAAAGACTATGCTTCCTAAATTTACTTTTTTATCTTTTAAGTTAATATACTCAAGATTCACGAAGACCAGGTGAGCAATTTAAATAGACCTATAAAGTCCCAAGGAAATAGAAGCTGTCATCAAAAACCTCCCAACCAAAACAAGCCCAGGATGGTTTTAGTGCAGAATTCTACCAGAACTTTCAAGAAGAGATAATACCTATACCCCTCAATGTGTTCGACATAATAGAAACAGAGGGTCATTGCCAAACTCTTTTTATGAAGCTACAGTTTCCCTGATACCAAAACCACAAAAAGACTCAACCAAGAAAGAGGATTACAGACCAGTCTCACTCATGAACATTGATGCAAAAATTCTCAATAAAATACTGGCAAACCAAATCCAAGAACACATCAAAAAAAAATCATCCATTATAATCAAGTAGGCTTCATCTCAGAGATCCAGGGCTGGTTCAACATACAAAAATCTATCAATGTAATCTATCATATAAATAAACTGAAAGATATTTTTCTTAAAGTATTTTTTAAAGCAATTGAAGACGTTTCATGTAAAAAGGCTTCCTGATTATTTTCAACTAAAACATAAATATATTTGTTTTTTCAGAGACATTAAACCTGACAATATATTGATGGATATGAATGGACATATTCGTTTAGCAGATTTTGGTTCTTGTCTGAAGCTGATGGAAGATGGAACGGTAAATAAATATGAGTTATTCTATCCTTAGACATTTTCCTTGTCTTGTCTTCTTTCTCTGTTCTAGAGACTCTGTGCTTACACTGTCTGCCACCCAGTCATCCATTTGTCTTTGCTCCACCTCCTTTCACAAAGCATTGGCCATACTTGCTCAGAGTTATCTTAACCTGCTTGTAATAGTGACCTTGAGAATGGTGCTTTGAGAGCCTTGTGGATTCTTTTTTAATTAATGCCTATTATACTTGAAACTTTCCTAAGGTTTTAGAGTAGTAAAGATTGTAAGTTTTATATAGAAAATAAAATACAACTCCATCTTCATTTGTCCTTTTTTCTAATGATATAATTGTTCTGAAGGATAGTGTTCAGCAAATGAATTTTCTTTTTGAGTAAAGACTAGGTAGCATTAGTTTTGTGTTCCCATTTGCTTGACTTGTACTGATGAAATCATTAAGTTCTTGTTCAATTAAAAGTGTGTATTTTCAGATTTTGTTACTTTTTATGTGTGTACACGTGTATGCGTGTGTGCTTATTTCTGGGTATATAATGTGGGTGTATGTGGAAGTCGAAGAACAACTAGGTCCTCATTTCCCACCTTGTTTAAGACAGAGTCTCTTGTCCACTCCTGTGTATATCAAGTTGACACTTCTGGGAGTTTTCCTGCATCTGCCTCCCATATTGCAGTAGAAGATTGGGATTATAGATATGTTGTATCATGTATGACTTTGCATGCTGTCGTAGGGTTTCTGTCACTGTGAAGAGACACCATGACCATGCTAACTTTTATAAAGGAAAAACATTTAATTGTGGTCACTTAACGTTTCTGAGGTTTACTCCATTATCATCATGGTACGGCATGATGGCATGCAGGTAAAATGGTACTGGAGAAGTAGCCACGTGCCCTACAACTTGACTTGCAGGCAAGAGGAAGTGGTCTCTTACTGGATGTAGTTTGAACATATATGGGACCTCAAAGCCCACCTCGACAGTGTCACACTTCTTCCAATAAGGCCACACCTCTTAATAGTGCTACTCCCTTTGGGGGCCATTTTCTTTCAAGCCACCACACATGGGTCGTGGAGAGTCAAACTCGGTCCTCACACTTGCATGGCAAGTACTCTACCCACTGAACTGTCTTCTCAACCACACTGCTTTAAATTTTCTTTAATTTTCTTGTCTATTGCAGAGGCCCACATGTATATTAATTTAATTAGCAGGTTTTTTGGAAAACATTTTAATATAATAAATTCCAGAGCCATGAATGTGTTATCATTATTCTAGACTAGTTATTTGACTCTGAAAAATTATCTTTAGGTGATTTTGAAAATGCATATGTGGCTTATGAATTTGGCCATGTTGAAAGGAATAATTGGTACTGAATTATCCGTCTTACTATAAATGACTATGTTACTAAACACGTTATTTAAAACAGCTTTTTCAGACAGTGGATAGTGTTGGCATGTTATAGTTATTCCTAACAGAAAGAAACTCTTGAGATGTGCCAGATTCCTGACTTCCCAGCATTCCTGACTATTCTGACATGGCCAGAGTTAGAGCATAGCATAACATTTTTTTTAGATCTTGGGTGAAGGTACCACAGTTGAGTAGCTTTAGCTGCTGGGATCTGAAAGAGCTGATACTGGCCCTGTGCAAAGGCGGGTCTAAGTTCCCCAAATTAATCATAAAGGCTGGACTACCCATACATTGCACTGTAGATTCATAGATGAGTGATACCCACAGGGACACGGAATAGCAGACCAGAGAGTCAAGCCATGCTGGAAGAGGCAAACCAGCCCCATGAGTTTTGACCATCAACTGCAACATTTTGTATCTACTGGAATGTTTCAGTCTAAAACCAAGCCCTGATAAAGACAAACAGAGTTTGAAAGTGGTCCTGCCAGATGAGGGCCTTACATAGCCAACAGCATACCTGTGCCCCACCTTTACTCATTTTGGATCTTGAACCATTGTGTAGTACAGCCTTTACCTATTTCTTATGCATTTTAGAACTGCTTTCTTCTCTTTGGGTTACAGGTAGTCTTATGTTGATTGATTTTGATTCAAATTTTTTAATGTTTAAAAGTCTGGTTTTATGCTGTTCCTGTGTTTTGTTGAGTTAATATGCCTTTGGTGGTACAGAGTAATGGGTATTAATCCTCAAACCAGAGCCTCTTGCTTAACTAAGCAAGCACTGCACTTCTGAGGTCTTAACTGAGCTACCTAGGCCGACTTAGAACTTGTGATCCTTCATCCTCAGCCTCCTGAGTAGCTGGAATTATCTAGCCTGTGCCACCAGGCCTAGCTGAGATAACCTTTTACTGTTTACTCATAGTATCCTATTAGTTGATTTGGTGATATACTTGTAGTTTTACTTTGTCAGAAAATAGTCCTATTTTATTTTATGGCTTGTGTTTTTTTTATTTGTTGATATCTACTTTATAATTTTGTAACAGACAACTTTTTGTGTATTCCATATTTGTTTGAAAAGAATACATTTTTTCCAACTTTACTAAAAGTAAAGGTTCTATACATGTCCATAATATTGGACTGGTTTTGTATTCATGTTTTATATTCTTATGGGTTTTCTCTAATATCTGTTATTTTAAAATCTTTATGACAGTAGTAGATTTGTTCATTTTCCCATTATAGTTATCAGTACTTTGTACATCTCCTTTGTAATGTATTATTTGAAATCACTAAATTTTGTGGGATAGTTTCTTTTGTAATTATATTGATGAACTAAAATAACTTTAATTTGGCTAATACTTTTTTTTACTGCTTTAAATTTCTACTGTTTAATGTATAAGTTCATCTTTTATCTCACCACTTTCAACTTATGTGCTTCTGTTCTGTTTATCTTACTTAAATAAATTATTTGACTGCTTTTTCTCTCATTTATGCCTTTGGTTTTATCTGTTTTTCAGTGTTAACTCTCTGTCCTTTGACAGGTGCTTTAATCCACTCTTGGATCTTGTGACTTAGTGTAGAGCTTTGTGCTATTTCTGTAGCTTTTGCTTGTTATTTGCATGAGTGCTTTGTTTTCCTCTTTTTCTTTCCTGCTACCTTCTGTCCAGTCGATTTTATCTTTCTTACTCTCTTTATCCTTAGAAGGTAACGTATCTTATTTTATTTTATTTTTTGAGACAGGATCTCACTATGTAGCTCTGACTGTCCTAGAACTCACTATGTAGACCAGGCTGATCTTGAACTCACAGAGAACCCCTTGCCTGTGCCTCCCAAGTGCTGGCATTAAAGGCATGTGCTACTCTGCCTGGCTGGTTTAAATATTTTAATGCCTCTCTTTAGGATTTTGAAAATGTTGATAGTTCACGTCAGTATAGAATTAGTCATTTTTCTTTACATTCCCAATCAAAACCATCAACTTGCTTTGCTTTATACCACAGAAATTAATTCAAAATAGTTCAGAGAACTTTATAAAAACTAAAACCCTCTTAGAAAATATAAGGGACAATATTTATGACTGCATTTGGCAAATTTCTTGAGAATAACACAGAATCACAACCCCTCTACCTCAAAATGGTAAATTCTATCCTCCTCAAAAACTTGTGTGCATCAAATGACACAGTGGGCAGAAGGAACTCACTTACCTGATTGTGTGCTAAGAATATGTAAGGACAGCTACAGATTCTAATTAAGTTCTGGCCTGCAGCATTTTAACTTCCTCTCAGGCACTGAAGTTAATCAGTCTTGTGGAAGGCTCAGTGTAAGGTGAATTTTTCTCCAGGAGCTTTTTGTACCTAAGCTCAACAACAGAAAAACAGCCTCAGTGAAGAATAAGAGAATTTTCCCAAAGAAAATTTACAGATGAGGAATAAGCATATGAAAAGATACTCCATAAAACCTGTCATTAGAAAAATAAGTCAGAAAGCCTGTGATCCCACCATAATAACATCTTCTGTCCAGTGGGACAGTTGCCACCAAACCAGAAAACAGCAAGTGTTGTCTAGGGTGTGGATGATTGAGAGCCCTGGGCACTGTTAGTGTAAAATAGTATAGCTAGTTCTTCCACAGATACTAAACATAAAATGATCATTTATTGAATTTTCATCTATCTTACTTGCTGTAACTAGATTTTCAACTTTTTAAAATTAAGAATTTTGGTTTAAAGTTTCTACTTTCTTTCCCTTTTATAATTTTTCCAAATAAGTTTTTTTATTTGGTTTTATATTTGAGACAAAGTCTATTATAATATCCTTGGCTAGCCTGGAACTTGTAGACAGGCTGGCCACAAACTCATAGAGAGCCATCTCAGTGCTAGTATTTAAGGTGTGTACCATCATGTCCAGTGCAGCTAAAAACTTAATGTACAATAAGTAGTCAACCTTTAGTTTTCTTAGGTTTCTGTTTAGGATTTTAAAATTATCATCAGTGTTAAGATGAATGAATTGTTCTCTTCATATCTAATTGATTTTCAGTTCCATTATACATATTTATGTATATCTGTTGATTGCATAAATAAATATTAAAAACCAGTAAGAAAACGTAGTAGCATACTATAATCCTAGAACTTGGGAAGTTGAGGCAGGAGGACTGTTGAGTTTGAGGCTAGCCTCAGATATATAGCAAGACCTTGTCTCTGACAACCAAACCAAAATTAAACAGTAATAATGTTGTAAGTGAAGTATTCATTTTATTGTTCATGACTGTAATGGCTCAAATCACATTGTTCCCCTAAATACATTCAGCTATAGTAAAGGTCTTGTAAAGTTATGAGTAATGAAAACTATTAATGTAGAGGCCATTTAAAATCATTCTACAAATAGGAGGCTAAATTCAGATAACAAAAATGTTATAATACTGTTTCCTGTATATCTTAAGTAACTGTGTTTAATTTAAAATCATTTGTCCAATACATTATAGTAATAAAAATATGATCTTCTTCAGGTCCAGTCTTCAGTGGCAGTTGGAACTCCAGATTATATTTCTCCTGAAATACTTCAGGCTATGGAGGATGGAAAAGGCAGATATGGACCTGAGTGTGACTGGTGGTCTCTGGGGGTCTGTATGTATGAGATGCTTTACGGAGAAACACCTTTCTATGCTGAGTCTCTGGTGGAGACATATGGAAAAATCATGAATCACAAAGTTAGTATATTTACTTTTTTAGAGTTTTTACAATAAATACATGCATTAAGTTGAAGTAATGTGATATTAAAAGAAAGTACTTTTTTCAAAACAATGAAAAGTCATATTCTTTTGATTAGTAGGGAAAATTGTTAGTAATCAATTAATTATCTGTAAGATAATTAGTTTTAAGTTTTCCACGTATTTTGTTTGGAAATGCTCCTAAATAGAAAAATTGGTCTCTATAGTTGAGTAAGAGAATTCAAAAGTAGTTAGTTTTTATTAGTTTTTACTATATAGTACATACAATTATGACAAGTATGCATGTAAAAATTATAAGCATTATTAGTAATAAATTTGGTGTGAATAAAGACAAAAATTGAACTCCTTTGAAGCCAGCAAGATGACTCCATGGCTACGGTGTTTGCTTGCAAGCCTGGAGACCTGAGTTCAATTCCTGAAATGCATGAAAAGATGGAAGGAGAGGAATGACTCCACAAGGTTGTCCTCTGGCCTTCATGTGGACAGCTTGGTACTTATGTATACATGCACACCCATCCATGAACAGACAGACAGCATTCACAGTTTTACTGAAATTCTTCTGTCAAACTGGCAAAGACAACATGCAAAATTGTATTCTGTACTCTATGCAGCATCGCGGGTACTCCTCAGATTCTGACAGGGCTACAAATTGTAACTTTCTTTCCCAAAGTTAACAGGTGTACATCTTGAGCCTTAAAATTAGAGCTTTTGATAGAGCAAAGGTTGGGTCTAGACATCTACCTGGTGGAAATATCTAGAACAAAGGTGTATATGTAGAATGTCTGCTCCAGTGTTAGGGAGCACAAGACACTGACTGCAGTCCAGATGAACTGCAGGAACAAGAGCCCAGCACTCCAGTCATGCAGCGCCATGTGAAACAAAATAGACAGTGCTGAAGAATAAACTGTCCAACATCAGAGGATTGTGAACTGTTACAAATGTCCTCAGTATGAATCTGAATGTCCCCAGAAGAATAGATAATCTGTCATTTTTAGTTGGTTCTGGTGCTTTACGCATACAAATCAATTTTATAGACTTTGTGTCTTACACTGAGCTGCCAGCATGGAGCAGTAAGTAGTGGAGAAGAACTGAAAGACAGGGGAAGTTGAAAGTTGTCAATGCATGTGCACCATCCAGAAGGAAGTCACTGCAATGTAGCATGCTGCTTAACAGCACTGGTCTGGAGAGAGTTAAGGTCAAGACCCTTTCCTGTCAATTTTTAGTTGAATGGCGTTGAGAAAATGACTATGTATCTTAGCTTCCTCTTTTACAAGACTATCATCCTAGTAGTTCCTACCCAGTATAATTATTGTGAGGATTAAATGGTTAAATAAGTAAATCACTTTGAATAGTGCCAGATACATGGTAAAATTTTAAGTGTTTTGGGCCAGTGGTTAAGAGCATTGGCTGCTCCTCTAGAGGACCCGGATTCAATTCCCAGCACCCCCATGGCAGCTCACAGCTGCCTGTAACTCAAGTTTCAGTGGATCTGACTCCCTCACAATGATATGCAGGTCAAATACCAATACATATAAAAATTTTAAGTGTTTCATGATTAACTGATATTTTATATTATACCTGAACATTGTCAGTAACCTACATTCTTTTGAACTATTGAGTTAAATTCTGATACTTTTAATCAGATCCATCTCATTTTAACATCAGTTTCAGATCCTATAGCATCTGACCTCATTTTGTAGTTCATCCATCATGAAGTCACTTAAAGAATTAAAAGTTATTTTAGGAAAAGGATTTATTTCTCATCATCCCTGTATCTCCCTACAATATCAATGCACTGTGTTATCAAACCCTAGTTGTTTTTCCAAAGGAAATGGGTTTAAACAAGTTTACCACCCTTTTGTAAGAAAACGACTGATTTGTATTTATATCTTATATTGTTGTCTGTATAGGAGAGGTTTCAGTTTCCACCCCAAGTGACTGATGTGTCTGAAAATGCAAAGGATCTTATTCGAAGACTCATTTGTAGCAGAGAACATCGACTTGGCCAAAATGGAATAGAAGACTTTAAGAAGCATCCATTTTTCAGTGGAATTGATTGGGATAATATTCGAAACTGTGAAGCACCTTATATTCCAGAAGTCAGTAGCCCAACAGATACATCGAATTTTGATGTGGATGATGACTGTTTAAAAAATTCTGTAAGTATGACATTATGAAGATGTCCTGGCCTTCTTATTCTTTTAAGGATGGTTATAAAGTAACATTTTATTTATTAATTTGGTGCCAGGACCATTTTTCTCTTATCAATCACACAGTAGTTATAAATTCTAGTGCTTATTCTGTCATGTATCAAAAAAATTAAGAGACTTAATTAAATTCAGTGTAGTTATCATGACCAAAAGCAAAATTCAAAGACCTGTTGTTTAGCAAATTTTGTCATATGTTTACTAAAAATACAAGATTAGACACCTAAAAAGTGTATTTCATGATTTCAAAGTGAAGAAGATGACAAACCCCTCCCTAAAACCAACCATGAAACTGGAAACAAATGGCAACACATGTAAGGGCTTATTATGACCAAAAGGAAATAAAGAAGTATTTATTCATCAAAAACTACTGAACTTTATATGAAACCATACATGCTCCACCCCCTCCTTGTAGACAGAAATTTCTGTCCCACAGCCATTCAGTCCCAAATAAACACACAGAGGCTTATATTAATTATGAACTGTTTGGTCTGTTAGCTCAGGCTTATTACTAACTAGCTCTTACAACTTAAATTAACCCATAACTTTTGTCTATGTTTAGCCATGTGACTTGGTATCTTTTTTCAGTAAGACATTTTCATCGTGTTTCCCCTGTGTCTGGCTGGTGACTAACACTCTTTCTTTTCTCTTCCCAGAATTCTCTTAGTTTTGTTGCTCCTCGTATACTTCCTGCCTGGCCACTGGCCAGTCATCTTTTTATTAAACCAATACGAGTGACAAATCTTTGCAGTGTACAAGAGCATTATCCCACAGCACCTACCTTTTACCCCCATCACCTGTTTGGTTGTACTTAAACATTGAACAAAAAGCTGACATTTTACTGCCAGGCAGCCAAACTTTATTTGAAAGGCTCAAACCCAACACCCATATCGTTGCCACTAAAATAGCCAGCTGGGTAGGAAATAAATGTGTAAAGTCTGTCTGTAGCCTTCCTTACCTGAGTTTGTGTCTGCCTGAGCCAAATAGTTTTCTCCTCTCAGCTCATGGACTATAGGAAGGCTATACCATATTGTGTTGATCTTGCTCTGAATCACTAGGTTATGCAGATTCAAATGTAAGAAAATAAGAACCTAAAATTTTGGGTTTCTTTTCTGGCCTTCTTATCATAAGCTGTCAATTTATTCAGTAATTTTATATTTAATTTTAGTTCAGTACTAAATTTCATATTAATTTTATGTCACTTTTTACTGTAATTACTGTGTTTAAGATGAATGTGAGCTGTTAAACTGTTCAAACTACACAAGAAAAAATGGATGGATTTTCCTTCCAGTTTTTTAATTATATTCACTGTTGACAGAAATTCTGAGTCATTCCAAGTTAAGTGTGCATGGAGTTGATTTTAATTATTCACACGGGTTGTATTTTATAAAGTTATGGTGAACACCAAGTCAGTTGACATTGACCATTGTGCTGTATAAATAAAAGATTAATGAGTTCGTAGGAGAGTAGGGAGCAGGTATATGAGAGGGGTTGGGCCAGGAAAGGGAAGGGAGGAATGTAATTATATTATAGTAACCAAAAATTAAAGAAACATCAAGTTAACATAGGTCACATTTTCAACAACTTTGAATATAGAAGCCTTTTAAATGTACTCTATTGAAAGATATGTTATATAGTAATATACACTGTTGATTCATTAACACTGAACTCATATCTAACAGCACTATAACTTACTCCTAAAAGAGTTCATCTAACACATGTTGTTTCTCTATAAAGACACATGATTACCATTTTATGTTGCGACATGAGATGACGGTCAGTGTGGTACACACCTATAATGCTAGTGCTCTGATGGGAAGGGATGAGTTCAGGCTTAGCTTGGGCTGTACAGCAAGACTTTCTATTGAAATTTTAAGAAAAATAAAAGAAATTTTAAGAAAAAGAAAAAAAGACAGCACTTCTGGGAGCTATTTTAAACAGAGATACTATCATAAAAGGCATAAAAATGTTTATAGAGTGTGCCAAGGACATTTGCTTCAGTGTGAGAAAATAGGAGCATTCCACATTCAGTCTCTGCAGGAGGAGCAAAGGACTGCACATCCTCTACTCTCCATGCATCTTCAGTGACCACATAAGCCCTGATTTTCCACTTGCAAATAAATTTTCGTTTTAAACTGTGTGTGATGAAACAGGCCTATAATTTCACTCCTTGGGAGGCAGACAGAAAAATCATGAGTTTGAGGCCTGTCTGGGCTACCCAGTGAAGACTTTTCTCTGGGGAAAAAAAAGCTAGACAAATTTTCAGATGTAGTATGCATGAATAATGACTATAATTTTATTGTTAGGTTTTTAACTTTATTTGTTTGAGTTTTCCAGTAGTAGTGCTTAGAGACTATATTTTGTATCAGTGAACACTTTCCCAAATTTACCACTGTCTCAAAATTGAATGGTTGCATATCCTCATTGACAGTTTTAGTCCAACCTATCAATAACTGTAGATGTCTCACCAAATTGATATTCTTTTTATCTTCTCTTAGGAAACAATGCCTCCACCAACACATACTGCATTTTCTGGCCATCATCTACCATTTGTTGGTTTTACATATACTAGTAGCTGGTAAGTTTCAAAAATTAAGATAACGTGGGTAATTTATAAACAAGTAAATTGAAGCTTGAAAATGGTATATATACGGTTGTAGTTATGATATATTGGAGCTGGATTTAAATGTGAAGAAACTACCCAAGAACCAACTATTTTGAGGAAATGATGAGGACAAGTAGCACGAGAGTCGAACCCATTGGGAAGAGGGCAAGAACCAGCACCAAGACACTTAATGAATATTTTGTATATGTCAAGCACCAAAATTTCCAACCCTTTGTTCATACCACTCTTTACTCCTCACCCCATTTCTGTCCTCCTATTCCTCCTTCCATGTCCCATAAGAATTTCAGTAATCATTTCCTGGGTGCATGGCAGTCCCTTTAGTTATCTCTCAGCTGCTGCACTTTCTGTGCTGAGAGAATGTTCTTTATTTCAAATGTAAGCAGTTCAAAGTGGCTGGAGCAGACAAATGGTTCTTAGCAACCAAGCTAACTACATCGAGGGTTGCCAGTCTAAGTACTCTATCCTATGTGACAAACACTGAATCCCCTTAGTTTGTTCTGCCCTGTACATACCAAGGTAACCATTTTATATTTCATTCTTGCAAATATTGATCACCCTATTCTCAGCTGATGATCTTGTTTCCTCCATCCTTGATAATTGTTACCAACCGCAGACAACTGCAAGTTCCTGCCACTGTTTTCTATGTGTCCCCCAGACTCACAAGCTCTTCCTTCCAAGGATGGACCATGTAGATGCTTGGCTAGGGCTGGCTCCTTCCATTCCCTCCTGCTTGGCTTAATGTATTCACTTTTATGTCATACATTTTTCTCCTTTATGTGCCACCCACATCTTTATATCCTGCCAACCATCTTACCAGACATGTAATTATTTCTTCCATCTTAAAATATAAAGCCTCTCTGGATCTCGTACCTGATACCAATTATTTCTCTGGTGTATAACAAATTACTTCTCTTGACTGTTCTTTTTTTATAGTAATCTTTCTTGAATGCACTCATTTCAGGTTGTGCCCAGTCTCTTCATGCAAACTGCTTTTACCAGCACCACTGTTGGCTCGTGTGTTAACAGGTGTAGTGATTACTTCTAGTCCCAGTCTTAGTTGACGTTTTTTACCTTTGCCACTGCTCCATACGAAAACACTTAACTTTGTGTCCGTTTCTCAGTCTCCAAACAAGCCCTCCTCTCCCCAATTTCTGAGGATCCAACTGTTCTAGGGCTCAGCCGTGGAACTTCCCCTATACACTTCCTAATGACATGAGAGCTCCTTACCTTTTACTTAAAACATGTCTTAACTGTCTAAGTAACATGTTCATAACTCCTGATATTTCCTACATCTATCAAAATTGCCCTGTTGGAAGAGATAAGCCAGTCTGTTCTCCCTGTTCATGGCCATTTTCCTCTACTCCCCAGTTCCTGTTTCTTTATATCCTAAGAATTAACCAACTGTCTCTTGTCATCTTCTCATACTCATCATACTCATCCAGTTGTTTGCCATGTTCCTTTTACACAGGCCTCCTTAAGGCCCAAGAGCCTTGTCTTGGGATGCTCAGGCTTCTGTCCTGGACTGGTCTTCATCCTAATACTTCCTTGACTGGTGCCTTACATTGGCTTTCCTTAGCTACCTGCATAAGCACAGCTTTTCTGGTTACTCCATTTAAATTTCTGTCTTCTCCTTAGCAGTTAATACTTTCTAATGTACTGGATATTTTATGTACTTTCATTTATATCCCTGTTGCTAGAATTTAAATGATTGGCAAAGAATCTTGTCAATCTAAAACCTTTTTACATTATAATACAATTACATCATTATGCTCTCCCTTTCCTTCTTCCATTTCTTCTCCTGTCCACTCCCTCCAACTCCTCTCATGTTGCTTCCCCTCTTCCCAAATTGATGGCCTCTTTTTCTTTGATGATTATTTACACACACACACACACACACACACACACACACACACACTTTTCTGAGTCTATTCAGTGTTGTTTGTGTGTATATGATTTCAGGGCTGACTACTTGGTTTTAGATAAACAATTAGGTAGCTCATTTCTCAGGAAGACTAATTTCTCCCCCTCAGCTATCATTAGTTGCTTATGGTTCTGTGTCTAGGGGCGATTTACTGATAAATGTCCACCATCTCAAATATCTTTAGTGTGCATTCAGAAAAGCACCTCACTTTAAAGTTTTGAATTTCAAATTCTATTAATGAACACATACAAGTGGTTTTGACTACTGTTTCAGTAAACTTGTCAAATTATTTTGAATTCCTAATAATCCTTCATTAAACTTTATTTTATAATTTTTGGAGTTTTAAATTTAAAAATAGTTTGGTGATAGGAGTTTTTATTTTAAAATATTTCTACAAATAAAGTAATTTTTCAGAAAAAATTATAGTGCTTTTATAGGATTCTAGATGTTTTACTATAGAAATTCAAATCTGTATCTTACATAAAGATTTTAAAATTCTTTTTTTCTTCAAACTTTATTGCAATATGAACCAACTTTTTTTTTTGTTTCTTTGATTCAGTGTTCTTTCTGACCGGAGCTGCTTAAGAGTCACAGCAGGTCCCACCTCACTGGATCTTGATGTTAATGTCCAGAGGACTCTAGATAATAACCTAGCAACTGAAGCTTATGAAAGAAGAATTAAGCGACTAGAACAGGAAAAACTTGAACTTACTAGAAAACTTCAAGGTAAATATTTTAATATTTTACTTATTTGAATTGAACTTACAGTGTTTTGAGCTACATTATAAGGGAATGTTTTACCTTTAGAAATCTTTTTGTAAATGGTAGAAAAAAAATGTGCTGTAGAAATGAGTGCAGAAAAGAGTATAATACCGTTTATGTAAACATATCACACAATAGTAAACAACACAATGATGTTTATTTCTATAATGATGTGTATTTCTACAGGTCTGTCAATGTATGGAATAGAATACTTCTGGGGTCGGGAGACTGGAACTGTCAGGAAAAAATACCCTTCTCACACTGCCATAAACTCTTGTGATTTTTCATACCATATATGACCAGTCCTTATACACTGTTACCATGACATTCTCTGATGGTCTAAAGTACACTCCAATACTCTTACATGTTCACTTCTTTGCAGGGATTTTGATCTCTCTGTATCCTGCTCAGATTCACAGAATCCTGCAATCAACATTGCATAGTCTTTTGCATCCTCCTTTCTCACTCTGATCAATGATATTTTTCTTGCTCCCTCATTCTCTGCTTTCCTTTGGAGGCTTTGCTGTATTTATGTAAGGATGCCCTTGCTTCCTCTGTTCTCTCTTGTGTGTGTTTTGCTCCTCATTCAAAGTGTCTGTTGATTTCTGTATCTGAGTTGTCTAAGAGCTTGCTGCTATCTGTCTTTTCTCTTTGATTATTGCTCATATTCTCCCACTGTTCCAAATGCCTTGTAAGTTTAATTGACTAAGATGAGTGAAAATAAGAGACAATTGAGTTAATACTATTTTTACCTCAGAAAATGTTTTCCCACTCTTCATCCAATCAGTAATTGAGTCTGAACAAGACTGGATAGCAATTTTTATTAAATATAGTCCACCTCTAATGTCAGATGTGAAGGAAGGATTAGGTAGAGCCTGGTAGGCTCTCTTTCTCCTCTACTCATAACTGTGGGAGACTTGTTCTAGTCTTCGGCATCCTTGTCTTACTATTTCCAAATCTAAAAACAATAAATAAATACCTTGGTGAGGAGACTGTCTCTGACTTGATGCAAATACAGTAGCTATACTAATAGGACAAGAATGCCTTCTCTCAACATCCTAGTCCCTAGCCCCACATTCTCTAGGAGACTTGGTTGTTTTTCTCAGCATAATAGTCCTCAATTTTAGGGGACTAGCAAGATGGTAAAGAAAGGGCCCCTGTTGACAAGCCTAACGACTCAAGTGTAATCCTTGGAACTCCTGTGGTAGAAGGAGAGAACTGACGGTTGACAGCTGTCCTCTTGTCTTCTGTGTGAGTGCAATGACATGTGTACCCTCACATGTAAAACACTCCTCCAAAAAAGAAAAGTTGAAAATCCCTCAGTTTAAGTCAAACTTCAACCAGGACAAAGCTCTAGGTTAGAGCTGTTGAAACTGCCTTTCATCTTAGAATGGCTTACTCCTCTATGATTCATTTTACTTGGTCTTTACTTTCACAAGTCCATAGTGGTTTCACAGAGAAGATTTTTTAATTGCTTAATTTTATATTCCAAAATTACTTAGTATATTTTTACTGGTTACAAAAGGAACAATAGAGCAATAGCCATTCCTGTTCCATTTCATAACAAATGAGGGCTTTCTATACCCCGGTATGTAGTGTGGTTTTGATGTCTGAGTTCTTTAATTTTTTCTAAGACAGTGTTGTTACACATGAGTTACGGTATTTGGGAAAAACAAACTGTGTTGACTAAGCTGTCTTCCAAGTCCCGAATTTAAGTGTCTTTTAAATAAACTGAAACAGTGAATGTTCTTTTCCAAATAAATACAACAGAATCAATTTTAATATGTATTGGACCTAAATAAAAATATTTTTTAGATACCAAAGTTATGATCAGATGTATGGTATAGTATATCTTATACTTTTTATTCAGGCTAAGAAATATTTTTCAGTGACTATAAATGTCAGGGTCATGACATATTTTATCTATGTGTGTGATTTGTGTTAATTCACCAAGAACTACACTAAGAGGGGCCTTATTTTGGAGCCCTTTCCTAAATAGCAGAAAAGCTGTTTTAGGACAAAGGATGGTTTCATTTGTGATATAAAATGTTCTTCTGTGTCTGTTGCGAAAACCCAGGAAATAAGCCTTATTACAGTGTTCATATTTCGTTTTACATTTCATTTTCTACATACAACTTCAAGATAAATTGATCTCTATTTCTATCAAATGTTTTGACTAAATTGATAATCTAGTAACCTATAGCTAGTCCTTTAATTTCCTATGTAAAATCCAGAAGGTCTCCATGTCCGCACACTATGTAATAGTACATCTAAACATTTCTTCATGTCTTATTCAGTTCTTCATGTTATATGAAATATCATTATTTTTACTCTTAAGATGATGGTCTCTGCTAGGAAAAAAATCATAAAAGTCTGAATAGTTAATTTTTGTCATAGTTGGTCAGTAGTACTTCAAGCCCCAAATCTCATTTATAGAAAATTGAGTCATTCAACTCTATGGATTTGGATATCTTGCTTACAAACTTAAACAGATGCAATAGAACTGTATGCTTTAATGTGTTCTTAAGCAGTTTTTTTTCCAATGAGTAGATGTTCTGATCAGTGAAACTATTTTTAAAAATGTGTAGAGATATATTGATATTAGTTTTAAAAAATTTAAGTCTCTGATTTTTTTCTTTAATTCTTTTTTTCTTTTAGAGTCAACACAGACTGTTCAGGCTTTGCAGTATTCAACTGTTGATGGTCCACTAACAGCAAGCAAAGATTTAGAAATTAAAAACCTGAAAGAAGAGATTGAAAAGCTAAGGAAACAAGTAGCAGGTAATGTTCTGAGGTTCATCATTAATTTAGTAGATTTTAAGAAATGGTTTTACTCATGCTTGACTGTCTGTTGAGTCTTGTTGATGTTGTGTGTTATGAATTATATGGCATTGAAGAAAAGGCAAATAAAAATTAGTTTTGGTTTCATGGAGTTCATAATTTGACATAGAAAGTAAATATTTACGTCACCATTGCCACACAGGTGAAGGTGCTTTAAAAATAGTAGAAAAAAGTTACTTGGAGAATACAGAGAAAACACACCCACCTAGAGAAAACAAAAATTACTAACATAATTAATTTAGTGTTAGAATTTGCCTGGAAAATTATATATATGAGTGTAAAGTAGATGTGATATTTGAAGAAGAAAAGGGCTTCTGCAGACAAGAGAATAGCACATATATAAACATCAAGTATCAAATCATATATATATTGAGGGCTATAAATTTCTCTTTTAGTATTGACATACTGTGCTCTACAAAATTTCAGTATGTTGTATTTTCATTTTTTCTCAAATGCTTTAAATTTTTTCGTTTTGATTCAAATTGAGAAGTATGTCATTTACTTTGAGTATCTGAAGAATTAACTTCTATATTTCTCTAACCGGTTTTGCAATACCCTTTATGATTTCAGTTCTTTGTTTTATGCCTAAGATATGCTTATCTTAACCTATATGCTCTGGGCACTTGTGATAAATGTGTATTCCTGCTATTCTAGATGGTTTGTTTTAGAAATATTTATTAGATCCCATTGGTGGAGAATATATTTGAGATTTTCTATAGTCCTGTTGGTTTTCTATTTAGTTACATTATTGATTATTAAGACAGACATGATTTCCCTCTTGTTGAGCAGGCCTTACGTCTAATTAGATATTTGTAGGTTGCTGCTAAGATGTGAGTGCCACTACTACACCCTTAGGACTATCTTGCGTGCTGGTTGTTGTGGTTCCTAGACACTGACATCTCTTCATTGCCAGGTGGAACAGAAGTATACTTCCCAATTTGTTCTCCACTGACACTCTGGGAACCTCATAATCTTTACTAGTTGTTTTTGTTATTGTTGTTATTGTTTTAAAATGTCACCTTTGTGGGTGCACTTTGGCATTCTCATTGAATTTCAGTTGGAAATTCAAATTTAGCTCCCATGGTTAACAGGGGTCAGCATAGGAATACAGAAGTTTCAGAGATCTGCCTGGCTCTGCCTCCTGAGAGCTGGGATTAAAGGTGTGCACCACTGTGTCTTGTAGGTTGCTGTGATGTTTAAGTCAAATATAATAGTAATTTGCTATGAGTTTTTTGTTTGTTTTATTTATCTGTTGTTAATGATTTTGGAGCATTTTATGGCCCACTTAATGTAATGCGGAGACCTAAGGTATCAGAAACTTAGGGTCATCAAAGACTAAGCTGGGGTAATAGCTCTGAGTTTGTTGTTTCATCCTAATGGAATTTAAGGGTAGATATTTCTTGTGCATGAGCATTATGGCCAACAGCCTTTATCAGGCCTTTATTTTCCTTTATTCTGGAAAAATGAGATGAATTTCCAAGAGTTGGGAAGAGAACCAAAAAATAGAAAAAGTTGTTAAATTTCCTTTTTCCAGGTGTTTTATAGGGCAGTGGCAGAAACTGGACAAAAACAGGTGTAATCTCTTTTTTTATTGGTTAATTGCTTGGGGCCATCAAAGGTTAAACCAATAGAAGATCCATATGCTCTGTTCATGTCCTCTCTGAACCAACCAAGGAGATCATGATGTTCAGTTCGTGCTTGCTCACACACAGTTAGGAATAGTTGAAACCCACATTTATCCATCTCTGGCTCTGGCTTAATTATTGACCTTGACTGGTTATTAGCTGTTAAGTTACTTGAATACCATTACAACCTTTTGACCTTGCTGGTATCTTGCTAACTGTTCATTATATTAAACTGTATTTGTTTTCAGAGCCACTAAAATGTATATAGAGTGTTATTGGTTAGCTCTTTATCTATGGGGTGGTCTGGAGTTTCTTTCCTGAAACAGGTCCAGCACTTTAGAAGCCATTCTTTCTTTTTACTTAGTCTGTTATAAGTTATTTGCATTAGAAACAGTGTATTTTAAAAGCAAGACTATGTAATAAACAATAGTGCCTTGCTTGTTTTTCCCAAAGGAAGAAT
The DNA here is from genome assembly GCF_037038515.1 of Microtus pennsylvanicus. Classification (NCBI taxonomy): domain Eukaryota; kingdom Metazoa; phylum Chordata; class Mammalia; order Rodentia; family Cricetidae; genus Microtus; species Microtus pennsylvanicus. Next base: position 98,586,681 of record NC_134588.1, read on the forward strand.
GTCTCATGGAGGTTAGCCAGCTGACCTGCCATCCTTGGCCTTGCTTCTTCAAACCTGTTTGTCTCTTATCTGCTTGACTATTTTATACCAGGCTACATGCCTTCTAATTAATTTTCCTTAGTATTCCAGGCTCTGTAATTTTAACCCTTAATCTTCCTTTAAAAATCTAATTGCTTTTCTCTCTAAACCATAGGAAAATAATTTTCAGTTCTTCCCATGGCCCTTATCTCTTTCTCTGTTTGAAAGCGCTGTCTTCTTCCTCCCTAACAGTCTCTGACAGTCCTGTCTTGATTCTTTGGCTAAGAAGACCAGGATTTGCGGGGACTGTGTTCCTTATATGTGTTGACTTTTCTAGGTTGCCATCTTACTAAGGTCCAATTCTGGGATAAATGAATAGAAAACCTGGGAGCTCACTACTGTATTCCTCAGGCCTCAGCGTTCCAGCTTCCCTCACCACATTTCATAGTTCTTACTACTTATTCATTGATCATTTATTCATTTTTAAATAGAATGCCCAGGGTTTTCATTTGTTCTAATGGGAAACATATCAATTATCATTCCCAAAAAAATAAAAATCACCAGAGTCAGCTTTTTAAGATATTATCTGTTTTTCTTACATATGCATGCATTTATTTTCAGGGGATTCTCCTGGCCTCTAGGAAAAAGTAAGAATTTCTCAATGCTGATTAGAAGTCTTTCACTGTCCTGCATGTGTTTGGATGCACAGCTTCCTAGTTCTGGATGGAGAGGGGAGGGCCTTGGACTTCCCACAGGGCAGGGCACCCTGACTTCTCTTAGGACTGGAAAGGGATGGGGAGGATGATTGGGAGGAAAATGGGAGGAGGTGGAAAATTTTAATAAATAATTAAATTTTTAAAAACCCAAATCAGTATTTGTTGATGAGTAAACTGTCACTTCTTTGAAATCCTGTCTACCCTTTCCCTAAGATTTCTGTCTCATTGTATTACTATAGGCATACCTGACAAACCTCATTCTCTACATAGCCCATGGAGAGTACCGTCCTATCTGGGCAACTTGTTATACCAGCTCCTTCCGTTCCTGCCTTTGCTTCATTCCCGCTGTCCTCTAAATTCCACACTTGCTGGGCAGCTCTTGACTTACACATTAAAAATCATTTCCCAATGGCAGAATAAGATTAGTAAAATTAGTAAAAGTACTGTTTTTTTTTTTTAATTTTGACAGTTTTGTTTCTTTTTCTTTCTTTTTTTTTGAGTTTTTTTTTAGTGTGTTTTTCTTTTTTTTTCTTTTTTTTATAAATTTATTTATTTATTAATGATTTCTGTCTCTTCCCCGCCACCGCCTCCCATTTCCCTCCCCCTCCCCCAATTAAGTCCCCCCCCCATCCCGAAAAGCAATCAGGGTTCCCTGTCCTGTGGGAGGTCCAAGGAACCCCACCTCCATCCAGGTCTAGTAAGTTGAGCATCCAAACTGCCTAGGCTCCCACAAAGCCAGTGCATGCAGTAGGATCAGAAACCCATTGCCATTGTTCTTGAGTTCTCATTAGTCCTCATTGTCCGCTATGTTCAGAGAGTCCGGTTTTATCCCAGGCTTTTCCAGACCCAGGCCAGCTGGCCTTGGTGAGTTCCCGATAGAACATCCCCATTGTCTCAGTGTGTGGGTGCACCCCTTGCAGTCCTGAGTTCCCTGCTCATGCTCTCTCTCCTTCTGTTCCTGATTTGGACCTTGAGATTTCAGTCCGGTGCTCCAATGTGGGTCTCTGTCTCTGTCTCCTTTCATCACCTGCTGAAGGTTAATATTTTATGTTTTTCTTTGGGTTCTCCTTATTTAGCTTCTCTAGGATCACTAATTATAGGCTCAATGTCCTTGGTTTATGGCTAGAAACCAAATATGACTGAGTACATCCCATGTTGCTCTTTTTGGGTCTGGCTTACCTCACTCAGGATAGTGTTTTCTATGGGTTAGTCCTCTTGTTTTGGAATTGTTCTTACCTTACAGGTTTTCTTGTGTTGGATATGTAACAGTTACTCCTGTACTGTTTCATTCTGTTTCTCTAATACCTGTCTGTCTCTCCCTCCATCCCTCCGTCCCTCTGTCCTCTGTCCTTCTGTCCTTCCCTCCCTCATCTTTTAACTTTTTAAATTGTGGTAAAATATATCTATCGAAATGTATTGCTTTAACAGGTTTTAATATTTCACTGAGAAATATTGAGCACTTTCACATCTTGTACAATTGTTACCACCATTTGTCTTTTTCATCATCTCAAAACAGAAACAAAATGAAACAATAACTATTTTTCTACAGCCTCAAGCCTCTACCTTATTCTTCCATAAATTTCACTCTTTCAGAAACTTCATATAATAGAACTACCCAGTATTTGTTGTTTTGTGTTTGGCTTATTTCACTTGGTGTAATGTTGTCAAGGATCATCTATGTTGTAGGATGTTTATATTAGAAATGTCTACTTTTTACTTTTAAAATGCTGAGCAATGTTCCATTTATATCCATATAATAGATTTTACTTTTGCCTTCATCTGTCACTGGATATGTAGGTTGCTTTTGCCTTTTGACAATGGATAATAATGCAGTTATGAACACAAATTTACACTTTCTGGCCAGGTTCCTGTTTTTACTGTTTACTGTTTCACCCCATAGTGAAATTGTAGATCATACATTGTTTTTTTAAAAAGAATTTCTATTCCATTTCCCATAGCAGATATATAGTTATTCATTCCCACTGTTAATATTCATGCATTTTTTAAAAAAATTAAATGAATTCACTTTGTTCTAATTAACTTATAAATGAAAGCATAACATAACTAGTTTAAGGAAGCCCCTGGACCAGCCCTAATCTCTGTCCACCTCAGGAAACTTGTATGCAGTTAGATCAGCCATTCTCAACATTTCCAGTGAAGCTCTAGACTACCCACATGCTTTATTTCTTGTATTTTTAAATGATTAGTATTGTAGGCTTCATGATGGAAATTAAAGTTTCTAACTATCCATGCAGTATGTGAAGACAAAATAAAGTTTGAATGTGGTTATTAAGTATTAAGTTTTCTTTATATGGGACCTGAAGGCGCATACCGATGCACATAGATTTACTGCTGTGAGTTAAAAGTCTGTTGTTAGCATCTCACAATAACATACTTGTAGTGTTCTTAAAGCAGACCTTTCTTCATAAAGGAGTATGAGTGACAGCTATCTCTTATGAAAACCCAATAGCCTGATGTACTGGCATCTAAAATATTATATATAATTGATGCAAGTTGAATATATGTCTTGATTTTAATAAATATAGGCTCATTTTGTATATTAGTTTAAAATAATTTAATAATAACTTTGATTTTTAGAACAAATCCTGTTATTTGGCAGAAACTTTCCAATTGCATAGTCTTAGGCAACTTATTCAGAATTTGCTAAATCTGTTTCATATAATTTTCCCAAATGAAAAGAATTAACAATATATCTTTTAATCCAAAGGATGGGGGAAATAAAATTTGCTCTAGGTAAATACTGCTATTATTCTGGTTTTCATTTGATTATATTGTATATCTGAATTAAAGTTTTGGGTTTTTTTTTTTTTAGAAGTTAATCGTTTGGAACAACAACTTGAAGAAGCTAATTCTGTGAGACGAGATCTAGATGATGCTTTTAGGCAAATCAAGGCTTTTGAAAAACAAATCAAAACTTTGCAGCAGGAAAGAGATGAGCTAAATAAGGTATGCATATATGAATGGATCTTTAAAGCTGTTTCTATATGTTTCATCTTTTATAGAGTATTGGAAGTATTCCTAATAAATGACTATATATTTTCTATAGAAATTTGAAATGAAATTTTCATGCTAACCTAAAACATTAATTTTAAATTATTTTTTTTTAAGATTGATTTTATTTTCAACTATGTGGATCTGTGGGGTGGTATGTGCTCATAAGTGTATGTGCCTGTCGAGGTCAGAGGCATTGGATCCCGCGGCACTGGAGTTACAAGCAGTTATAAGATGCCTAATACGTGTGCTGGGAACTGAACTTTGGTCCTCTGCAAGAGCAGAAGGTGCTCTTAAACACTGAGCCATCTCTCAGTCCCCTACATTTTTAATAATTATTTTGTTGTATGACATTCTGTAGATGAAGGTTGCTTGTGTGTTTTCTGGCCACCCAAGCCCAAATAATAGCACAGAAAAGTTATTAATTAAAAACTGCTTTAAGCCAATAGCTTAGGCTTCTTGTTAACTAATTCTTTCAGCTTAAATTCATTTCTATTATTTTATATTTTACCATGAGGTTGTGGCCTGCCGGTAAAGTTCCTGGGTCTGTCTTCTCTAGTGGCTACGTGGCATCTCTCTGACTCCGCCTTCTTTTCTACGCTATCTCTGCTTGAAATTCACACCTTGTTCTGTTCTTCACTGTCATAAGCCCACAGCAGCTTCTTTATTAACCAGTGGTAATAAAAGACATTCACAACATATAGAGGGGAATCCCACATCAACATTCTTCATTAGCTAGTAATAGGGAACTCAAATTCTTGAGGCTTTAAAGTAAAAACTTTTTGTTTGTTTGGAAAGTTAAAAGCTTTGACTTAGAAATGTTACTGAAAAAGACATAAGAAAAACAAATAGTAGAATCTGATGTCTATAAAAATTTTAAATATAGATTTTAGATTGTAAATGATATTTTAGTTTTAATTTATATTTTCTAATGTTTAATGTCATGTATCTGACACATGTTCATTATATATTTTTGTTATAATTTGCCAATATGCACATTAATAGGTTATAATTTAAAATCTCCTTTATAATTTATTCATTCTTTAAATGTCATTTTTTTTCAAAGCAAGTATGGGGGAAGAAAAGCTAGTCACTTTTATAAGAACTTTGTGTAACATTTAAATGGTAGTAGGCATTGCCACAAAATCTATTCATAATTAAGATTATAGAACAGCCCAGAAGACAGTAGGAAAAGACTTGAACCACAGTTGGTAAGCACCATGAATGTCATTAACAACGGCAGACTTAGGACTAATGGCAGTGTAGGTAGTAGTTTCTGCACAGAGTAAATTTTATTTAATGATTTGATATACAAAGTACTGATTAATGTAGAATGAAGTCCTTATTGGCATAAATTATAAGTCTTACTACCAGTAAAAAATGGAATTCAAATAAAACAAGCTTATGCTAATAAGGGAGCTATTATAGATGAAATTGAATTAGATGAGCACAGTTTTGTTTCTACTTACTGTAATATTGAGTTTTGGTTTGTGTAGATGCATCTAAACCTGGGGACAGTATAATAGCACTTGGCAATTATGACTGTAGTTCTCTTTCCTATAATAATAATGTAGTAATATTAGTGGTTTATGAGTTTCTTTGTACTGGTAATATTATACAGTCAAATTTAACTAACATAATAAACACAAAAATCCAATATCTTGATGTTTAGGAACAAGTTTATTTTTGACAATTTTGAGTACATTTTAGTGTTAACAATCCTGTTAGTATATTTTGAAAATATGTTAGTGTCAAAAAGAAATGCTATACCAGTAAGGTATAATAATAAAATAATGAATAAAGATTTGGTTAATGGCTTACGGGCAGGAGGGAAAGCAATTTCATTTTCTTTGCATCCTAACCAGTGCTTATTTGCTTTTGCCCTTTTTGTAATAACCATTCTGACAGTTGTAAAGTGATATCTAATTCTGGCTTTGATTTTTCATTTCTGTGGTGGTTAGTTATCTTGACTATCTCTTTATATAGCTGTTGACTTTTTTAAGTTTTCCTTGGATCACTGTCCACTTAGGTCCTCTGCTTAATTTTAATTAGTTTAGCAAAAAAATTTTTTTATGGTAATGCTAAAATGTTTTCTGGTATTCCAGTTTTTATATTCTTTTATATAATACAGAAGTTTCTATGTTCAATGACGTTTCATATGCTGCATTTATTTGTCTTAATCAATCTCATCTATATTCAGACTTTGGTCTAACAAGACCATGTAGTCTACTGTGCATTTGTCTAATTTTTTAAATGGTTATATATCTTTAACTACATGCCTCTTCATCATTTTATGTTATTTCTTTTACAAAATGTACGTGTTTTTCTACTTGGTCGCTTTTGTTATTTATAAGAATTCTTGAAACTTTCCAACATCCTTCACTTAATGAGCAGATTAAAGATGCCTGTCAGTGGCTTTTCTGTTTGTTCTCTGACGAACCAGAGCTTGTATGTGTAACGTACATTTGCCAGTACACTTAAGTTAGTGCATTTGCTGGCTCATACACTATTAAGAAATCAGAGGTTTTAAAAAAATCTCCTAAGTTATATACTTAATTTTAAGCCTGATCTTTGATATTTATTATGATTTTATTACTTTGATATTATGTCTCTAAACACTAGAAACTAATTTTTGCTTACCTGTCATCACTGGACTCTTACTCAGTGCTTCCTTTGGTCCCTGGTCCTTGTGATCTCTGTGGAAAGAATTGTTATGAAACAGACACACAGCATGAGGTAGAAGATGGGTGGAATTTATTATAGCACAAAGTAGAATTCCTTTGCACATGCTCGAGGGATGAGAGTTGACAATGGTCAAAGAGGCCATTGCTTCAGCCTACTCTTAGGTAGGCTTTATACTGTTTCTGAAGTCTTTTTAAACAGCTTTGTCTGAAGGGTGTTTTCACTGTACAAGTGACTGAAAGGTCCATTTTAATTGTCTCTTCTGGAAGAGGTTGGAAATTCATTCTTGTTTTTTCTGAGAAGGCATTAAGCCATATAATAGTCTTGTAAATTCTAAATGTGCATCCAACCAACCAGAGCTAGAGATATGACTCAGACCTTATTTTTTTGACCAATGATCAAAAGTCTTGCTACTGGTTATGAGGGAGGGGTTCATTCCTATTAGTTCTAAAATATGAGGACCAAGTCAGCACTTTTAAAATTATTTAAATAGTTCTCAGCCTTACACAGGACATACAAATAAAGGAAGATAGTTATCTTACTCATGACTACCCTCTAATGTGTATTAGCACAGGAAAAAAAATACTGAGAATTATAAATGCTGCTAATACCTAACTAGCTGCCTGACAGTGTATTGTAAGAATTCAGTTTTCCTTTTTCCAATATGGCTAACCAGTTACTTGTGGACAGAATAGTTCTTTCCTCTGCTGTACAGTGGCACCTCCATCATATAGCAAATTCCCTCTTAAATTAGTCTTGAAAATCGTGATGGAATTTTAATTGAAATTATATTTTATCACTGATTAATTATGGAATAATTAACTATATTACATTATATTAAAGTTCATGTATGTTTATTATTATTTTGAATATACACTTAAGTAAGAACATAGCAGATTGCCATCTGATAACATCAGTTTTTATTACAGAAGAGTAACCTCCAAAATGTTTGTTCAGGTGTTAATATAGAAGAAAAAGGCAATACTTCTCTCCACTCTTTTTTTTTTTCCTAGTCTCCTAGGAAGTCTGAAGAGAAATGTCTTGGACTTCTTCTCTGTGCCTTTGAAATAAAATTTAAAATTTAACTATTCTAGGCCTCAGTTAAGCTCCCAAATAATCAGCTTCACAAAAAAGTCCCCATAGTCCAGGGCACATGCAACCTCACCTTGACATGCCTTCAGAAGGTAAATAAATTTTCCCACTATTGAAATTTGTTATTAATTATTTTCTATGGCTCACATTTAGGAAAAGTCCCAAGTTTCAGTGACATTTGTTCGGCTAATTGTGCAAAATATGAAAGCTGTTTCTGTCTAGTGCCACAGTCTTCTCATCCACCAGTGTAATATCTTTCCATATATATAAAGTTAATTAAATTGTATAATGTGGCTCAGTTGGTATAGTGCTGGCCTGGCATGTAAAGAGCATTGTGTTCAATCCCCAGCACTGCCTAAACGGACATGCTGATGCCTGTGATCCTGTACAAGGGAGATGTAGGCTAGAAAATCAGGAATTCAGGGGTGTCCTTGGCTACCTGGTGTTTCAGGTCAGCCTATAATCCATGAGTCCCCATTTCAATAACAAGAATGAATAAGCAAACAAAATGTGCTCTTTTATGAAATTGCTTGCTTTTCTTTAAATTATTATTCTATTATTTCATATTTTTAACATCTTTCAGCTTTATGTTTTCTTTCTGGCTTTTGTTAGCAGTTTTTGTCTAACACTGCTGAACTCTTACTAACAGAACATGTTTTAGATTTTTTTCAAAATTCTCTATAAATAATAACTACTTTGTTTCTAACTTGTGGTTTTTATGGTTTCCATCTTTTGTAAGCTTACTTTGTTAGCTGGAACCTCAGAATAATGCTGAATAGAAATAGGAACATCAGGTATCAACCTGTTGATGATTTTAGAGAACATGCCTCAAAAATTTTACTACTAATGCTTACTATATATGTTTTAAGAATATATTTTTCAATAAGTTAAGGAAATTGCTTTCTATTTTAATTTGCTATTCAATTTTTACTATTAAGAATAAGTATTGTGTTTACACAATGTTCATTCCTGTATACCATTTATATGATTCTGCTTTAAAACTTTGCATGCTGAATTATAGCTAAAAATATTCTCTATTCCACTGGTTCTCCTGGACTGGTTTCGCTCTACCCATCAGGTCCAACTCACTAGCTCCTGTAGCTGCTTGTGAAATAACCACTCTGAGACTTATATTAATTACATACTCTTTAGTCTATTAGCTCAGGCGTCTCATTAACTAGCTCTTACATCTTAAATTAACCCATTTCTATTAGTCTGTGTATCGCCACGAGGCTGTGGCTTACTGGTAAGGTTCTGGGGTCTTTCTCCTTCGCTTGCTACATGGCATCTGCCTGAATCCATCTTCTTTATCCCTGGATTCAGTTTAGTTTTTCTGCCTACTGATGTTTTGCCCTGCCATAGGCCTAAGCAGCTTCTTTATTAACCAATGGTAATAAAACATATTCATAGAATACAGAGGGGAATACCACATCAGTGAATTGTAGTAACAGAGTTTTCTAATATGAAACACATTTTTTAGTCTAAATTACCCATGTATCATTTTCTAATGATAATATGATAGCATTGGTCATGTTTATGTGGATTATGTTTAATAGCACTGTTTTAAGTGTCATCCATGTATGTTTACACATACACACACACGCACACCCCACATATGTGTAAAATGTCATTTTATCCTCACAGCAATCCATGGGTTATGTATTATTTTATTATTCCTGTTTGACTGAGACTGAATACTGAGGTGTTAACTTTCTCAGGGTCATTGGCAATAGGAAGTAGTAGAGCTAGCATTTCTATATATAGTGAGTGCAACATATCTAGGGATTTTATACATCACTGGAAATTATTTGCTCATCCTAAAGTTTTTATGAATTAAGTTGGCCTACACTTTTTGTTTACTTTTCTTGACTGTTTTTAATATAAGATCGTGTTAGTAAGACAGTGTGCTTCCTTCTTATTGGAAAGATTCTCTATTTCTTATGTGGACTCTGAAATTGGCCCTCTTTTTTCTTTCTATTTCAGAGTGTGTTTCCTGTGGTTGGGTTTATTTATTCGTTTGTTTATTTATTTGCTCTTTGGCTGTTTTGGGAACCTGCCAGCCAGCTTCCAAATAAATACACAGAGACTTAATATTTTCTTATGAACGCTCAGTTTTACCTTGGCTTGTTTCTTACCAGCTTTTATTAAACTATGCAATATATCTTTTAGTATATATTATTGAAAAGAGTATATATTCCCAAGACACTGTGCAAACTTCTATACATAGAAAGCTTACTAGATCTTTTCAAACCCTTTGTGGGTGAAGGGTATGGTAAGACAGAGTCTCATTGTGAAGCCCAGGATATCCTTATACTCAGTGCATAAACCAGGCTGACCTCAAACTCACGCTAACCTTCCCAAATGCTGGGTTTATACGTGTGGGCTCTACTTCAGGTTGTCTTTATAGCCATTATTGTGACTAGTTGATAATTAATGATTAGGAAATTGAAATTATTGTTGTGGCTATTTATTTTCTAATGTGCTCTAGTTTGGGCAATTTCTTTTCGATGTACTTTAAGACTACCTTACAGAATTCACTAAATATTAGGATGGTTTGATTTCCTGTTCTATTGAGTTCTGTGATTGTTTAGTAATATTCCCTATTCCTAACAATGCTTTTCTGCTAAGATGTAGATTTGTTTATCTGGTATAACAAACTACCTTTATCTGCTGAGTTTGGTCCTTTGTATCTATTTTGATTACTAATGTATATGAATATGTTTCTGTTTAATTTTCCCTTGTACTTGTCATGCTGTGCTTCTTTTGTGTCCTTGTTTTAACAAAATATAATTGTGCTAAAATGCATGTGGCATAGTTTTTCCCATATGAACCCCTTTGAGGCATAATTCCTCAGGGTTAAGGATGTGTGTATTACTACAAAACCAATCTCTAGAATGTTTTTTTTTTTGTTTTGCTAAATCATTTCTTACTTTTTGTTTTCTTGTTCATGATTGTCTTGTACCAATTCTGGTTTTTAGGCATTTGCATTTTAATTTTACTATGCTTATTAACAAAACCTTAATGTATTAAACTAGTCACCAAAATTCTTAAGGGCCTTTAATTCTGCTACTTCCTTCTAATTTATGTGCCGTCTCCACAGATATTTAGTATATATATTTACTAGTAACTGTAAATCAGATATTTAAAATAATATAATCTTACACACATTTCTTCACATCCGTGTATGCCAGGATCTTAACATTCTGTTTCCTTTGTATTCCATTGTCTCTCTAGAGCTGTTTTCCTTTTTCCTGAAATACAAGTGTAGAGTTTCCTTTAGTGCCAATCTGGTCGTGATTTTGATACACTTTAGAAGTATTTTTTCTGAGTATACAGCATCATTTTCTTGTCTCTTTGAATGTTTTTCCACTCTTTCTGTTACTACTTGTCTCTTTTGAGTCTGATAATCTAGTTTTGTTTTTCTGAGAGTAGAATATAAATGATTTACTCCCAACCCAAATTACTTTTTTTTTAAAAAAATGTATTTCATGTGTATCCATGTATGCACACATACCTGAATGCATATGTCTACACCTGCTGTAACATGGGTATAGAGCTCAGATTATTAACTTGCAGAAGTCAGTTCTGTCCACTGTCCCTGTCCGCAGGACCCAGGGATCAAACACAGTGCCTTTACCCATTGAGCCTCCTCACTGTCCTCCCAAAGTCTTTATTTCTTTGTCTATTTTTAATCTTTCATGTATCAGTGTTTTGCTGTCATTGTTTGTATGCCTAGTGCCCATGGAAGCTAGAAGAGGGCATTCTCTCTCCTTGAACTGGGGTTAGAGATGGTCATGAGCTGCCCTACATGGGTGTCGGAAATCAAACCCAGGTCTTCTAGATACCAGAGTTCTTCACTGCTGAGCCGTCTCGTCAGCCCCCCCACCCCAATTTTTGGAGAGTTTATTGTTGTAGTGTTTTCCAGTTTCATTTTTATACATTTCTTGGTTTAGGTTTGAATTATTTTTTCATGCTTCATAAATATAAAGATTTCTATATAACATATGTGTGTGCTTTTAATTTTGATGAATTTTTTAATGTCTAAATGGACCTACAGATTCTTTAATAATGTGTCTTTTAATTAGTCTTTTCTCATTTCCCTGTTTTTATGATAATTCCTTTTTTTCTTCCAATGTCTCATATATATCCGTCATATGCCAGTATTTAGTGATGCTCAAATACTTCTGATGTTTATTTTGTTTCCTATTGTTGCCATTGATACTTTATAGTGCTTTTGTTCTTTGGTTCTTTGAAAATCTGTGGGTATGGGCTTACGTTCATTTGCTGTTAATGCTTGAATAAGCCAAATTTCCTTGAAATTCCTTCCTACAGTTGCACTGACCTGAGTCTGCAAAGCACCTCTAAATTAGTAATCTCAAATTTAGAGATGTTTCTCCTTGTTATTGGTCTAAGGGTTATTCTCCTCAGTAAGAAAAAGGCAACTGTGTTTTGTTTATTATTTGTGGTCATTCAGCTTAATTAGAAAATTCTCACAAATATTTATTAAATTTTGCAAATTATTTTGAACATCATAGTTTATATTTTTTCATTGTGCTCATTCAGCTGCCTCTTTGCTCTTGCATTTTAGCATAACATGTTAGCATAAAAATTTGAGAGTTGGTGTTGGAGAAGGCTCAGTGATTAAGAGCACTAGCTGCTCTTGCAGAGTTCAGTTCCCAGTACCCATGTGGGAGCCAGCAATTGCATATAACTTCAGTTTCATAGTTTTGATGCCCTCTTCTGGACTCAAATATGCAATGGTGCACATTTTTAATACAGGCTAAAAGCATATACATAAATAAAAATAAATTTTTAAAAATGAGTTTGAGAAGTTGTTAAACAAGACATCATTCCCTTAATGTCTTTAGAAGTAGTGAATTTCCTTTAGTTGTCTTGAGGTTAATAATTGTGGCTCTTCATGACTTAATAATAGCTACTTTCATGACCTAATATGGTCTCTAGGTTGCAGATTTGGTAACGTGTATTCTTTTTACAAAACTATAGGAACTAGTCCAGGCTAGTGAGCGATTAAAAAACCAATCCAAAGAGCTGAAAGACGCACACTGTCAGAGGAAACTGGCCATGCAGGAGTTCATGGAGATCAATGAACGACTAACAGAATTGCACACTCAAAAACAGAAACTTGCTCGCCATGTCCGAGATAAGGAAGAAGAGGTGGACCTGGTGATGCAAAAAGCTGAGAGCTTAAGGCAGGAGCTGCGCAGAGCAGAAAGAGCCAAGAAAGAGGTCAGTAGCCAGGCAAATTCCATAGTATCTGTAGAGTCGTGCTTTAAACTGCACTTAGAGACTAGTGAAATAATGTGCATTCCATTCTTTTAAGTTTTAATAAATAGTTATTGTGTAGCTTAGTACTATAAACTAGTATGAAGTTCACCATTCGAACTATAAATTTTCTTAAGGAAAAGTAATTTGCAAAGCTAACTATGAAATCTGCCTTTTTTGTTTTGAAGCTGGAAGTTCACACTGAAGCTCTAATTGCTGAAGCATCAAAGGACAGGAAGCTGCGTGAGCAGAGCGAGCATTATTCTAAACAACTGGAAAATGAATTGGAGGGACTGAAGGTATCACTTGACCTTTATGACTCCTGATGAATTTTCTCCTCTGTAAGCCTGATAGGACGGCTAACTTATTAAAACTCGTTGGTAAAAAGTGAAAACTGCCTGTGCTTCCAGTCTAGTAGTCTCAGTTCTCATTCTCAGTAGTAGGGAGCTAATGGAGACTTGCTTGTCACACTCAAGTTTTTTTTAGTGGAGAGAAGAAATCCGTGAAGGGCTGCCTCCCTGAACAAGATGTCCTTGTACCCTTAATGCATGCTGTGATAAGGTATCAAGAGTCCCTGTATTTGCCAATTTCCTCTCATTATTACAAAAGATTTGATTGAGGCAGCTTAAGGAAAGCAATATTTATTTGGCTAACGATTTGAGGGTGTTGTTCATCATGGTCATTATGGAGAGCAGGATTTGAGGTCACATCACATTTGTAGTATGGACGTTGAGAGAGATGAAAGCTGTCACTCCTCTCACACTCCCCTTTTTGTTCAGTCCAGGATTCCAGAGTTTGTCTTTCCATCTAGGTTAACCCAGTCTGGAAGCTCTCTCATAGACATGCCCAAGGTTTGTTTCTGTGTTAATTTTCACATGAAGTTGACTGTTGGAATTAACCATCACACCACTACCTGTTTTATAAATGACCCAAGAGAGGCCAACTCTAGCCACATGATCCAGTTTTAAGTTCTAGCCTGACCAGTTACTAGCTATGTAACACTTGATGGAACGTTTCCCCTCCTGTTTTAATCCTCTCATCTTAAGCTTCTCTTCTAGGGTATATAAGTACATGTGCAAGATCACACCTCACAGTGCTCAGTAATTCGGCTCCTTTTGTGCTGCATTTGAATCCTTGTAGTAACTGCAGCATGGTTTAATGACTGACTCACAGATCTCTTTCCTCTCCAGAACTGTAATCTAGCTTGTTAAAAATACAGACAAATATATTATTGACCTGTGGTCATTTAAAAATACTTGTTTAATACATGTGCTTTTCAGTCAGTCAGTCACGTGATAGAAATGGCCGTAACTGTGATGACTGAATATCAGAGAAAGTGGTGTTTCTTTCTTTTACTTAATTCAGAAGAACTAAAAAGGGCAACCTAGAAGTCTTAGACATTTATTTTGCTTAGCTCTCTCATTACTGTGACCATTAGATCAAAAATAATACAATAGCGAATAAAAAATAATAGCCAGTGAACCTAAAACTTTGTTTGAGATTAACACAATTGGCAAACCTTCAGCTAGACAGAACAGAAAAGGGAGCAAGGAGGAAAGGAGGATGTAGGGATTTAAAATCAGAAACAAAGGTGGGTGTTTTGCTTATGACCACAGAGAGTAAAAGAACTGTATGCCACTAGAATAGATGACCTAGATGAAATGGACAAAATAACCAAAAAAGACTCAAAGTAAAATAGAAAGTCAGATCTATAGCAAATAAAAAAAATGAATTTTTAAAAAATCTTCTGATAGAGTTCAAGGCCAGATTTTCCACTTGTGAACTACTAGACATTTAAAGAACAGTTACCTAAACAAATCAACATAAAGAAGGAAAAAGTTATTTTGGCTTATGATCTCGGTGTTGACAGAGGTTTCTGTCCCACCAAGTTCCACAGTCATTCAGTCCCAAAGAAATACACATAGTTCTACATTAATCATAAACTGGTTGGCCTGTTAGCTCAGGCTTCTTATTAATTAATTTTTACATCTTAGCCCATAATTCTTGTCTGTGTTAGCCATGTGGCTTGATACCTTTCATCAGCAAGGCATTCACATCTGCATCCTCTACGTCTGGGTGACGACTGCAGACTGAGCTTTCCTCTTCCAGAATTCTCCTGTTGTAGTCGCCCCACCTCTACTTCCTGCCTGGCTACTGGCCAATTAGCGTTTTATTAGAATAATACAAGTGACAGGATAAAAACCATTGTCCCACAGCATCTCGGAGGTTTTGCCCTGTGTTACTTGGCTCTAATGACAAAACAGAACATCATGCCAAGGAGCATATAGTAGACAAAGACTGTTCAATCATGAACTTATCAGTAGATTGATCCATTGATGAGAATAGAGCCCTCAGATCTCATGCTTCAATAGTGACACCAGTGGGGTTCCAGCCTTCAACAAATAAACT
Organism: Microtus pennsylvanicus; assembly: GCF_037038515.1. Lineage (NCBI taxonomy): Eukaryota > Metazoa > Chordata > Mammalia > Rodentia > Cricetidae > Microtus > Microtus pennsylvanicus. The sequence goes on from NC_134588.1 coordinate 98,601,893, forward strand.
TTTGTAACACTTCATATCCAAATAACACCTCCTAAAAGTCTTAAAAAAAAACAGAAGTGATAGAAATATAACTCATTCTTGAGGCCAGCATGGCCCTGAATACCAAAGCCAGAGGAAGACTTCACAAGGATATTACAAGCCAACATTTCTTATCAATATATATGCACAAATCCTCAACAAAATCTAGCATATTAGAATACTGAATTTTATAATACCCAAAAGTATATTATAAAATGTAGATATCATGACCAAATAAGATATAGCTCAGGAATGTAGGGGTGGTTCAGCACAAGGAAAAACTTTCAATGGATTTTATTAAATTTGTTCTTTGGCAGTTTGCATATAAATAGTATATTCTGTTTAGTTTTAACCACTGTCTGCCCTCCTTTATCTCCTTCCCACTCCCCAGGCCCCAAGCAGGTTCCTTTTCCGTACTCATATAGGTTTTTTGTTTGTTTGTTTGTGTTACTTTGTGTGTTGTGACCCATTGATTTTCACCATCTGTATAACCATGATGGAGCTATAAGTTTGAAGCTCGTGGGTTCCTCAGTGGGTGCACAGCTGAAGACAATAGCTGCCCCTTGCCTAGAACCTATGAGTAAGCGTTAGTTCAGCATGGGACATAGAGCCATGTGAACCCCTCCACAGTCTGTGGTTGACATGACAGGCCCAGTATTGTGCCAGGTACATTGCAGCTACTGTAAGATTATAAATTGCAAGTTGCTTTGGTTGTGTCCTGTCTAAAAGACAGCATTTCACGACCCCTCTATCTTCTGGAAAATATTTAAATTTGATACGTATGCTAAATCAGTGTATCAGTTATGCAGTGGGGTTGGTCAGAACTTACATTTCCTGTGATGATTGTGTATGGTGTTTGCAAGTAAGCATTAGCTCCTCTGTTTCTACTCTCTTTTCCACATGTGCCTAGAATTATGGGAATGTTCTCTTCCGCATACGGGCTCCCTCTGCCCAGCCTTGATACAAGGGGAGGTGCTTAGTTTTACTGCAATTTGACATGCCATGCTTTGTTGACACCCATGGGGAGTCTGCCCCTTTCTGAACAGACTTAGAGGAAAAGTATAAAAAGGTGGAGGGGACGTAGGGAGAGGTTAAATTTTTTTTTTAAGGAATTTTTTTTATTGAGAAAAGGAAAAAAAAACAAGTTTCTGCCTCCTCCCAGCCTCCCATTTCCCTCCCCCTGCTCCCACCCTTCTCCCCCTCCTCCCACCCTTCTCACCCTCCTCCCACTCCTCTCCCCCTCCCTCTCCAGTCCAAAGAGCAGTCAGGGTTCCCTGCCCTGTGGTAAGTCCTAGGTCCTCCCCCCTCCATCCATATCTAGGAAGGTGAACATCCAAACTGGCTAGGCTCCCACAAAGCCAGCACATTAAGTAGGATCAAAACCCCGTGCCATTGTCCTTGGCTTCTCATCAGCCCTCATTGTTCGCCATGTTCAGAGAGTCCGGATTTATCCCATGCTTTTTCAGTCACAGTCCAGCTGGCCTTGGTGAGCTCCCAATAGATCAGCTCCACTGTCTCAATGGGTAGGTGCACCCCTCATGGTCCCGATTTCTTTGCTCATGTTCTCCCTCCTTCTGCTCCTCATTGGGACCTTGGGAGCTCAGTTCAGTGCTCCAGTGTGGGTCTCTGTCTCTATTTCCATCCATCACCAGATGAAGGTTCTATGGTGATATGCAAGATATTCGTCAGTATTGCTATAGGATAGGGTCATTTCAGGTTCCCTATCCTCAGCTGCCCAAGGAACTAGCTGGGGACATCGCCTTGGGCTCCTGGGAGCCACTCTAGGTTCAAGTCTCTTGCCAACCCTAAGGTGGCTCCCTTAACTAAGAATTGTGCTTCCGTGCTCCCCTATCCAACCTTCCTTTATCCCAATCATCCCTTTTCTCCAAGTTCCCCCCATCCTCCCCTTCTCCCTTTTCTCTCCCCATCTCCCCTTACCCCCATCCCACCCCACCCCCAAGATCCCAATTTTCTCCCCGGCAATTTTGTCTACTTCCCATAGCCAAGAGGATAACTATATGTTTTTCTTTGGGTTCACCTTCTTACTTAGCTTGAAAATATAGTATGAGTCACCAGACAGTGGGTGCTTCAGAAGTGCATTCAAGTGCCGTTTCACATGGCTAAGAGCAGGAAAGGTAAACATATGCGTAAATTGGGGCTGGAGAGGTTCAGTGGCTAAGCACACTCCCTGCTCTTCTAGAAAACTCTTCTGGCATTCAGGCATACATGCAGAGAGAACATTGTATGCAAAATAAAGAAGTAAATCTTTAAAAATTTCAAAACAAAACAAAAATCATATTAAAATATATTTTTATTTTTGAATTTCATATATTTATACCTTGTATTTTAGTCATATCTATTACAACTGTCTCCCTCAAACTCTTTCCAAAATCTTTCACAGAAAGATACCTGGCAAATCCTCCGGTGGATGGGAGACCACCGTGGGTGGGAGACAGACAGATAGCAGCATGCAGAGAGAGCTTGGGTATAGAGTTTATTTAATGTGTAAGGGGATTATGGAGTGGAGAGAGAAAAGGAGGGAGGGAGCAAGGGAGGGAGGGAAGGAAGGAGGGGGGAGGGAAAAGAGGATGGGAGAGGCAGTAGTTATTTCTTCAGAAGAGGGGAGGAGGGGTGGAGAGAAGGTATGAGATCAGCTTGCCTTGGGTGGAGGGATTGGGGATAGAAGGAGCTTGTCTCTTAAAGGGACAGGGTACTCAGGTGACAGGGAAGGTCAGCAAAATGATAACACTCACTGAATTCCCATGCCAACTTCATGTCTTTTTTTTTCATTACCCTACTGAGTCCAACTAATGCAGCCTGCATGTATGTAGTTACGTGTAAGACCATCCACCATACAAGGACAATTTACCAGAAACAACCTCTGAAATAAACTGACTCTCCTTACCCCAGTAACCAATAGTTTCTCAACTAGGTGTGGGGCCTTATTCCCTGATCTGCATGGGAATTTTCCTGGCTTGGTCTTGTGCAGGCAGCCACAGCAGCTGTTAGTTCATGAACACAATGCCCTGTCATGTCCAAGACACTGTTTAGAAGTGGTCCTTCCTAACGTCTTTCTCTTAGACACTTTTCTCCCTCTCTTTCTTGGCATTCTCTAGTCCTTGAGGGAAGGCGATATGATAGCGATGTCACATTTAGGGCTGAGCACTTCGTCATCAGTTATTCTCTGTGCACTACTGACTAGTTGTGAGCCTCTGTAGTAACCACTGTCCACTGAATAAAGAAATCAATGCATTGGGGGCTGATAGCTCATGGGTATAAAAATAAGTATTTAGAAGACAGTTTGATATCCATTTAACGAAACTAGGAGGCTGTCACTGGGAGCCTATTTTTGGCCATGTTTGCAGTACTAGATATGAACTCCATTCCATGAATCAGGCCTTAAATTCAGTCAGGAAGTAGTTGGTTACTCCAGTAGTATTCATGCAAGAAATCTCATTCTAAGTTCTAGACCAATGCATTTTGACCATGTTTCCTCCTCCAGCTAAGCATGATGGCTGTCTTGATACAAATTTAGACATACCTGGGAAGCAGGAATCTTAATTGAGAAAATGCCTCCATAAGATTGAACTCTAGGCAACTCTGTCTAGGTGTCTCAGGTCCCAGCTCATTGTGTGCAACACCACTCCTTAGCAGGTGGTCTTTGTTGGATAAGAAAGCAGGCTAAGCAAACCATGAGGTGCAAGTCTGTAAATCAGTGCTCTTCCATGGCTCTACTTCAGTTCCTGCCTCAACTTTGCCCAGTGATGGTCTGTGACCTGAGTTCTAAGCTGAAATAAACCCTTTATCCCCAGGTTTCTTTTAGTCATGGTGTTTATCACTGTATTAGAAACCCTAAGTGAGACAGTAGCTCATGCCTGTAACGCAAGTATTAGGCTTCAGAAGCGGGATGAATGTGCGGCTAGCTTGGCCTACGTAGTGAATTCCATCATTGCCTAAGTGTGAGACTCTATCTCAGAAAAACACTTTTCTCCTCCTCCTTAATGTTTTCCTTAGAAGTTAACAGACCTGGATTTTTCCTATTGTAGACATGAAGATGTTTAGACCTTTTGTAATTTCTTTCTGAACATTACAAAAAGCCTTCTTTCTTTTCTTATATGTTGTAACTCAATCATGCCTTCCCTCATCTTAATCTTTTAAAGACATGAATTTAATGCAAACTTCTACTCTTGCTTATTAGACATATGGTTAGATTTTTTCTTAAATATATAACAACAATAAGCTTAGATAAAAATTTAAATGTTTTGCTGGTTAGTTTTCATCAGCTTGACACAAGCTAGGGTCATCTGGGAAGAAAGAATCTCAACTGAGAGAAAGCCTCCATCAGATTGCCTGTAGGCACGTCTGTAGGGCATTTTCTTGATTAATGGTTTATGTAAGAGGGTCCAGATCACTTGAGGTGGTCCTGGGTGGTGTAAGAAAACAGGCTGAGAGAACCTTGGAAAACAAGCCAGTAAGCAGCACTCCTTTGTGATTCTGATTTAGTTCCTGCCCCTAGGTTCCTATCCTGAACTCCTGCCCTAGCTCCCCCCACCCACCCACCATGATGGACTTTAACCTATATGATGAAATTAGCCACAAGTTGCTTTTGGTTATGGTCTTTATCATAACAATAGGGAGCAAACTAGAACAGATTGAAAACAAAAAAGTTATAAAATGCCAACAAAAAGTTCAAGTTAATCTCTGGCCTTAGTGTGCAGACTCAAAAATAGCAAAGACCATAAAATAATATAAACCGAGGAAAGTATTTGTAATATATGGCAGAGAAAGAAGAGCCTTACATGTACATTTTTGTGTAAGAGTATATATATGATATGCATATATAGTTCCTGTTAGAAAGGAGTTGCTTCTTATTTTATTTTTTTAACCTTTTGTTTTTATATATATATGTGTGTGTAGCAAAAACAAATTAGTTACTCACCAGGAATATGCAGCATAGAACATCAGCAAGAGATAACTAAACTGAAAACTGACTTGGAAAAGAAAAGTATCTTTTATGAAGAAGAAATATCTAAAAGAGAAGGAATACATGCAAGTGAGATTAAAAATCTGAAGAAGGAACTGCATGACTCCGAAGGCCAGCAGCTTGCTCTCAACAAAGAAATTATGGTTTTAAAAGACAAATTGGAAAAAAACAGGAGAGAAAGGTAAGAATCAAATTATTTTTGTCATCCAGCAAATATCTGCTAAGTACATGTTGTATGCTAAGTCCTGGGAAACTCAGGCAATGGCATATCCAGGCTCCAGCATGGAAAGGGGCAGAGGGGAGAGTTGGATGGAGGCAGCATGGGAGAGGTGCCTTAATGCCTTAGGCTTTCCAGGAAGAAATACCTCTTAGCTGGACCTAAAGACTTAGGAAGAAGGGAATGAGGAGCATCCAGGCAGAGGTGCCCTAATGGCTGAGATCCAAAGGAAATAAAACGCTACACATTCATAAAGCAAGTGCTCCTTACTGTGGTGGGTGCACACATAGAAAAACGGAGTGGTGAGACATGAGACTGTGGGGAAAATAACAAAGCACAGGCAGATTTGTGAATTAATGTAAGGAAAATTACATGATAGTACTTATATTTTGGAATGGTCACTTGCTACCTTGTGGGGAATGATTGGAAGGATCCAGAGGAATCCAGCTGTAAAATGAGAAGTCCATAGATAATACTGAAGTTGGAAGTGAGTATGATAGATTCAAGAAATTCTGCTTAAAAGACAGAATCTGCAGGACAGAAGGCAGTGGCTATGAGAAAAGAGAGAGCAGGAGGAATTATCAGTAGCACTCAGGTTTTAGGCAACTGAATAGATTTTATTGGCATGCATCCTGTGTTATTTATATTGGAAGCTCACATTTTTGTAGTCTGGTGCATTCTTGACAAATGTGAAGTGCTATTGTGTGCACTATGATATGGCAGTGAACAGATCAAACAAAAGTCTTTGTCCTCATGGAACTTGCTGTCAGTAGGTGAAAGACAATAAAGACAACAAGTGTAGTGTAGACCACATTACATAGTGATCTGTGCTAGAACAGAAACAAATAAGGAACAGCCATTAATATGAAGATTAAATTCTGTACACAGAAGAGAAGGGAAGATGGCTGGAGGAGACTGTACTGAGGTAACTTCCCAGTGAAGAGTAAACACAGTGTGAAATGTGTGCGATGGTGTGAGAACATTGTACTCAGAGGAGAGCCTTCTGTTCAGAAAGTGCTAAGCAGGCCATAGGCCACGAGACTGTTAAAAGCTCACTGTAAATGAGCCGCTTGGTAGATGTGTGGAGTAGGCTGGTTTCACGGGTGGAAATGTAACTGTGGGTGTCACTCTCCTGTGGTATTTAATGCTGTGGGTCTGAATGTGATCATTTAGTGACTGTGCATAGAGTAAGGCCTAGAACTGAGCTCTGGGCCATTCCAGTCTTTAGAAACTGGGAGATGAGGAAGAACTAGCAAAATGAATGGAGAGAGAAAGCTAGGAAGAAAACTAGGCAAGTGTGGTTTTTCTGGGGCCCTGATAAAGAAAGCATGTCAATCTGTCCATGTGTAGGAGGAAATCCTCATACTGTGAAAAGAACTTCAAAGTGGCATTTGCACTTTGCATCATGTGACTTTGATGGGAACTGTCCCAGTGGAAAAGTGGCTATAGGAGACCTGAAGGAGAGCCAGTGGAACAGTGTGCAAATAACACTAGTGCGTGAATGTGTTAGTGCACAAAGTAAGCAGTGAAATAGTAGCTGGAGAAGTTTATCTCAAGTTACTTTGCTCTTTGTTTTTGTTGTCGTTGGTGGTGGTGGTAATGGTGTGTGTGTTTACCAAGTAGAAATGATAACATGTTTGTAATTTGGCAGAAATTAGCCAATAGAGTTGGGAGGAAGGTACTAGAGCAATGAAGAGATCAGCCTCACTCAGGCATATGTAGTTTTACCTGTTGAAAAGAGTGCAGAGTAAATGTGCACAGATGAAGTCAGCTAGGAAGGTGGGTCTGATTTTTGTGTTGAGTTGAGTTCAGAGTGCTGGATGTGAAATGCTTGGGAGACATCGGTGTGCTTCCTGATGGGCTGTGCTGAGAATAGTGTAGTGATATTCGGTCATCAGACAGGCTCCAATTGAGGGTCACCCCTACAAAGAGAGAGTCCTGCACTCCTCAAAGCTGTTTTGAGATCTAGGGAAGACAAAGAAACCACTTTACACCAAAGGAAAATGAAGGAGACAAGGCTCAGCACATGTTTTTCAGCTGGCTTGGGGACTAGATAAGAAACAGAGACAGGGTTGGGGTGGTGGGAAGTTTGAGTTGGGATGTAGATTTGGGAATAGTGTTAGTTGGGACAGGTATTTACAGAAGTTAAGCATGTACTTGACTCGAGGAAATACAGTCTGGATTATACATGTCAGAAGAATAACTTCTGCCCCGGCCCTTAGCTGTTCAGGAGAATACGGTACACACAGAATGATTGAGCAACTGATGGAAAGTGCTAGCCATTGGGACATCTAGGCAGAGACACAGAGGTTCTTTGTACTATAGTTATAACTTATGTTAATTGAAATTATTTCAAACCAATTATTAAGTATTAAAGTTCAGATATATATTCATTTCTAAATATTAATAAAATGAACAAGATAACATTCTTAATAATGTTAATAAGCTAGAAAATAACTGGCTCAATCTTAAGTGAGGATCCCATGCCTCTATTTTATAAAAACAGATGTAGCTGTATAAAGAAAAGTACCTAGCTTGGTCTCATTACTTTGTCTTTAAACTTAGTAACCCTGGGTCGGATGGCAGTCACTATTACACTCATGTTGGAGGCTTCTTCATCAGCCTTCCCTGATTACGCATCTCTCTTAGTCACTTTGTCCCAAGTAGTAATTGTGACATTACCATATCTTACTTTCTTTATAGACTTATCTAAAATTAATTCACTTACTAATTTTTCTTCTCCTGCACTTGAATGTAAACTCTGTAAGCAGGGTTTACAAAACTCATAAGAATTTATTTGTTGGCAAATAACAGATAATCTAAAAATATTTGTTAAATGACTGAATAAGCCAGCCCACCACTCTTACATCATAAAAAATAAAGACATAGACTCACTGTGTAGTCCTGGCTGGCCTGGAATCTACTGTGCACATCTGGCTGGTCTCAAACTCAATGATTCCTCCTGAATTCTGGGACTAAAGGCATGCACTATCATGCCCAATACACTGTAGATCTTGGAAATTTTTTTTTTCTTTTTTGGTTTTTCAAGATAGGGTTCCTCTCTAGCTTTGGAGCCTATCCTGAAAACTAGCTCTTAGAGACCAGGCTGGACTTGAACTCACAGAGATCCTCCTGCCTCTGCCTCTCTAGTGCTGGGATTAAAGGCGTGTGCCACCACCGCCCAGCTCAGTCTGATTCTTATGTAGTTGCTGTGTAAATGTTACAATTTTTTTGGTTGACTTTTTTTTTCTTTATTTATTTATTAAAATTTTCCACCTCCTCCCCTCCGCCTATTTCCCTCCCACTCCCCCCACTTCTCCTCCCCCTCCTTCTCCACTCCTAAGAGCAGTCAGGGTTCCCTGCACTGTGGGAAGTCCAAGGTCCTCCCCCTCCATCCAGGTCTAGGAAGGTGAGGATCCAAACAGACTAGGCTCCCACAAAGCCAGTCCATGCAGTAGAATCAAAACCCAGTGCCATTGTCCTTGGCTTCCCAGTTAGCCCTCCTTGTCAGCCACATTCAGAGAGTCCGGTTTGATCACATACTCCATCAATCCCAGTCCAGCTGGCTTTGGTGAGCTCTCATTAGATCAGTCCCACTGTCTCAGTGGGTGGACACACGCCTTGTGGTCCTGACTTCCTTGCTCATGTTCTCCCTCCTTCTGGTCCTCATTTGGACCTTGGGAGCTCAGTCCAGTGCTCCAGTGTGGGCCTCTGTCTCTGTCTCCATCCATCGCCGGATGAAAGTTTTATGGTGATATGCAAGATATTCATCAGTGTGGCTATAGGATAAGGCCAGTTCAGGCACCCTCTCCTCTGCTGCCCAAGGAACAAGTTGGGGACATCTCCTTGGGCACCTGGGAACCCCTCTAGAGTCAAGTCTCTTGCCAACCCTAAAATGGCTCCTTTAATTAAGATATCTACTTCCCTGCTCTCATATCCACCCATCCTCCATCCCAATCATCCCATTCCCCCAAGCTGTCCCCAATCCTCCCCTTCTCTTTTCTCTCTCCCCATCTCCCCTTACCCCCACTTTACCCCCACCCCCATGCTCCCAACTTTTGCCTGGCAATCTTGTCTACTTCCAATATCCAGGAGGATAACTATATGTTTTTCTTTGGGTTCACCTTCTTATTTAGCTTCTCTAGGATTGCGAAGTATAGGCTCAATGTCCTTTATTTATTGCTAGAATCCACTTATGAGTGAGTACATACCATATTCATCTTTTGGGGTCTGTCTGGGTTATCTCACTCAATAAAGTGTTTTCTATTTCCGTCCATTTGCATGCAAAATTCAAGATGTCATTGTTTTTTACCACTGAGTAAAACTCTAAAGTGTATATGTGCCACACCTTCTTTATCCATTCTTCTATTGAGGGGCACCTAGGTTGTTTTCAGGTTCTGTCTATTACAAATAGTGCTGCTATGAACATAGTTGAACAAATGCTTTTGTAGTATGATTGGGCATCTTTTGGGTATATTCCCAAGAGTGGAATTGTTGGGTCCTGAGGTAGGTTGACTCCCAGTTTCCTGAGAAACCGCCACACTGATTTCCAAAGTAGTTGCACAAGTTTGCATTCCCACCAACAATGGATGAGTGTTCCCCTTATTCCACATCCTCTCTAGCATAGGCTGTCATTGGTGTTTTGACTTTTAATCCAATTTCTTTTCTGTTTTAAATTTTGTTAGTCAAAGTGAAAGGGAAGAATTTGAAAATGAGTTCAAACAACAGTATGAACGGGAAAAAGTATTACTAACAGAAGAAAATAAAAAGTTAACAAGTGAACTTGATAAGGTGAGTGATTAAATCTCACTTGGTTGAGTACATGCTGGGTGTCTTGCACTGTGATTTAAATCCTGGTTGTCACTTTGTGTTTGTGTGTTATTTAATGGTCCTCCTCATAAGGTGTCAGTGTATGCCAAGGTTTTGTTATATCATTTGTGTCAGACTCAGTTTTTCCATCTTTTTGCCCTCCTAAGTCCCTCCCCATTACCATGGTTTTTTTAAAAATAGTATCTCATGTAGCCCAGAATAGCCTTGAACTTATTTTATAGATGAATTTAGCCTTGAATGATTGATTCTCCTACCTTTACCCCCTGCAAGTGCTGAGATTACAGTCATGCACCACCATGCCCAGACCATTTGTGTGTGTGATGCATATGTATGCGTACATATGATATGTGGCTTTATAGGTAGAGACTTATTAATCACAATGAATTAACTAAAGTTACAGACTCTGACAAGTCCTGACAGCTACAGTTAGCATGGTCAAGAATGAGGGAGCCTCTGTTCTTTTCTAGTCCATTCGTCAGCAGGCTCAAGACCAAAGAATTACTGCAGTTTTTCCTTGGAAATAGCTGGTCAGAGTTCCCTTCTACCTAGAGTGTGCTCGCTTAAGTTGGGGAAGACAGTCTTCATTACTCACTGCTGACTTAAATATTGGTCTCATCCATGAATTTCCATACAGACATACTCATAAGATTTCAACCAATATCTGGGCTACTCTGTCCCAGTCAAGATGACCTTTAAAATTAAGAACCATGTGACTATTTCTCATCACAGAAACAGTTCTGTAAATAGCTTTTCTCAGAAAAATTGTCCCCCATCAGCAGTACATATTAAAAAGGCTGACTAGGGTCCCTGAAGTATACAAGGAAGAGAGAAACACAACAATTAATGGCAGGTGGGGACTATTTGTGAGGAAATGGGTGGATAGTAATATCATGAGATTGTTTTTAACTTGAGAAATTTTTCATACACACTGTATGACATATATGAAAAAATTGCCACGCATAGTAGCAAACCTAGACGAATCACTGACAAACCAGGAGGAGGATGCAACTACACAAACAGAATCAAAGAGTGAGAGGGAAGCAAGGCTGTCAGCATAAACAGAGGTGCAGGGTTCTCAGCTGGAGTGAGACTGTTACAGAAACTGTGTTTGAAGAGGTAATGGTCTGAATTATCCAAAACCTGTGTGTGTGTCTGGCCAGCCACACATTTTTAAATGCCAAAAACTATAAAGGTTCTCAGTCATGAACCTGCCCATGGAATCCTACATATAACCTAAAAGGAACCAACATAGGAGCCAACATAGAATCCTAAAAGCGGCCAGAGAAGGCATGGTGCTCAGGGAGTTAAAGACTGACAGCTGAGCTCTCAGGAGAAAAGAGAAGCCACATTCCAAAGGTTGAAAAAGTAACTGCCATAGTAAAATGTTACATTTTAATTTCATAAAGAAACCAGTAAATAAAATGCTTCAAGCATATCACACATTTTTGGTGGATCATGATTTAGCTTAACAAACCTGGCTATTTTTGTTCTTTTGTTTTGTTTTTGTCTTTTAGCATGTTGAAATAAATAGAAATTTCAACAGTGGGAAGTTTGTTTTGAAGTGTTTGCGTGGTATATGTGTGTATGTTTGTGTGCTTGTACATGCACAGGTAGGTGAGTGGAGGCTCGATGTCCCTCCCTCTTTAATGTTGTAGCTAAGGTCTCTCCCTGAACCTGGAGGGAGTCACCGCTTTGGCCAGATGGCCAGTGAGCAGCAAGGGTCCTCTTACTCTACCTCTGCGCTGGGGTTGCAGATACCAGCTACACCCTGCCACTCTTAAACTTTTTACATGGTGCTGAGGCCCAGAACTCAGTCCTTATGCCCGCACACCAAAAATTTATTTATTTATTTATTTATTATTTATTTATTTGTTTGTTTATTTATTTATTTGCTGGTTTTTCAAGACAGGGTTTCTCTGTGGCTTTTGGAAGCTGTCCCAAAACTAGCTCTTGTAAACCAGGCTGGCCTACCTCTGCCTCCCAAGTGCTGTTATTAAAGGCAAGTGTGCACTGCCATCACCCGGCCCAAAAATTTATTGACTGAGTCATTCCCCCATCACAAATTTATTAAATTTATTAAATTTAGGTACAAATGTTTATATTTAAAATGAAAGAGCATCATTTTAAAATAATGTATTTTACAAAGAAAGTTATATGATTAAAATTTTTTTCTGGAGCACACATAACAAAAGATTGCTGTTGAAGTCTGGTAGTCGTTGAAGTTGGGTGTTGGGCTCATGAGAATTCACTTACAGTACCCATTTTTGTTTCTTCCTATTAAGTACATTATCTATTTTATTTCATTTTTTATGTTCTTTTGAACTGGTACACAGTTTCATTTTATTTTTTAAATCTTTATTTTATGTTTATGGATGTTTTGCCTGCCTGTACACATCATCTGTACACAGTGCTGATAGAGGCCAGAAAAGGGCTTCATATCTCCTGGGCCACTGTGTGGGCTGCTTTTCAGAGGATCTGGGTTTGACCCCTAGGACCACATGGTGACTCAAAACAATTTTTGTCTGTTCTTGTGATTCTTTACAAGATCTTCTAAAGTTAACATGCAATTACAGAAAAGAGGTGAGAGGGAGGGAGGAGTGAAGAAGGAAAAGAGGATGTTACCTGAAGAATTGGTTGATTTTTTTTTTCAGGTAGATGAAGAATATTCACAATTAGAGCCAATTTCGTGTAGGGTGTGAGGAAAAGCAAAGAAAGCAGGAAAATTCATGGTGCTCATTATTACCAAATTCTGTCTTCAGTGTGGTATGGAATAATAAAATTATGAACATTTTTAGTGGAAGATTATGCATTATTAGATGGAACAACAGGTGTCTAGGTATTGTGAAGTCCTGTTCCTAAAAGCCACTCATGCCTTCACACTGCCTTCCAGCTGACCACGTTGTATGAGAGCTTAAGTTTGCGCAACCAGCACTTAGAAGAAGAGGTCAAAGATCTAGCAGACAAGAAAGAATCCGTTGCCCACTGGGAAGCCCAAATAACAGAAATAATCCAGTGGTGAGTGCTCTTCCAAACATGCTGCTGTGGGTGGCGTGGGCTGTGGACCCTGAGAAGTTCCTAGCCCTTCATCGTCTTAGTTTGCCATGGAAAGCAGGGTCAGAGTGGGAAAGGTGAGCCTTTAAAGGACTCAAGAAACATGTTCGCTTGCTTTTCATGTGTTTTCTAAGATAAAACTGCATATTTATGACTATTTTAAGCAACCGATAGCCTAAGAAAAATGTAGAAGCTGAACAATAAGTAGGTATAATATATCTGTCCAGGTATGACATTTTAAGACCTTTAGTGATTGCAGCTTAGCCTCACAAACTATTTCCTCTGTTCTCAGGGCTAATTTGGATTATTTGGCCTGTGAATTTTGTCATTCTAATTTACTAATATTTGTTACTGTGTTGATTAAAATTTGCTTATTGTATACTGTGTAGAGAGCAGGATCCAATGAAGATGTTATTGTATTCATTGTATTCATTTAAATCTTTACCCATTTTAACTTTTATGTCAGAATAGCTAGTTCCTTTATGTATCTACAAGCCAGTTAATTATTTATTGAGAATTTTAGTTTCCTATTATTACTTTTTAGTTTAATCAGCTTTCTATTTTCCTTTATCAGATTTCTAATACCCTTCTTAAATCAAGAGTGAATAAAATGTATTTTAACTAACTTTATTCTGATAAACCAGATATATGCTGACCTAACTGTAGAGCTCTTCTGGTAACTAATGCTCACAGACATGCCCAGATTGTAGAAATTTGCTGTGTTGCACAAAATGCAACTGTTAGTGCGTTAATGTTTATGTCCACATCGTTGGATTTGCATTTCTAAAGAGAACCATTTTAATACTTAGCCAAATTGGTCACAGAGCTATAAATAACAAAAGATAGGGCTGAAAAATTGCTTTATAAACTAGTTTTTCCAAAACCTGTGGTCTTAGACCACCACTCTGTTTTCCAGTGGCTAGGAGAATGGGAAGTGACCCTGATGAAGGAAGGTATCTTCATTCATTTATTCATTCAGGAACTCATTTATTCATTTTTTTTTTTAGAAACAGTTTTCACCGTGTCCTCAAGGCTGATGTCAAATTCTTGGTCTTTCAAAAGAAAAAAGAGTTGCATCATATAAATACTGCAGTGAAATAACAGCCAACTTAACATGCTAATATTCAAAGTATTGTTGGGAAACACAAACAAAATAGACTTAAAATAAATAAGTGACTTAAAAGTCATAGTGAAGCATTATGGTCCACTTACTTATTGGCCCATGATTCAGTTTGAAATAACTAGAAATCACAAGAGTAGGAAACTTGTTTTTTTAAAAGTGAGGAGTGGGCATTGGGGTTGGGTGCATTTGCACATGTTTTGGCTAGAAGTTGACTTTGAGTAATTTTCTATCTAAAACTGGTGGTGTTTGTCAGCTGTGAAGTCTTAAGATGGTAAATTGAAACCGGACTTGAACTTCATTAAAATTTATCCTTTATTCTTCATTACTATTTAATTCTTTTAGAAAACAGGAGTGTTTTGGTATAGCATAACCCTGATTTCTGCAGAATATTCTACTTTAATTTTTTTAATTCAGTATACATCAGCCTTAAAGAAAGTATGCATGTTTTTGAGATAAAATGTAAGAATCTAGATATTGAGAAGTCTTAGTAGTCTTCAGAAAGCCTCACACTTGTCCAATTATAGATCTAAGGAGTTATTTGTGGTTCAAGGGTGATTTACTAATTTATCAGATGTAAGTAATGTGGGCTTTCCTAAATACTGCCAGTTTCCATTATATATAACTGAATAGGTCATAATTCTGTTCACAACTTTTGGGCTTTGTTTTTTGTTTTTTTTCAAGACAGGGTTTCTTTGTAGCTTTGGAGCCTGTCCTGGAAACTAGCTCTTGTAGACCAGGTTGGTCTTGAACTCACAGAGATCCGCCTGCTTCTACCTCCCGAGTGCTGGGATTAAATGTATGTGCCACCACCACCTGGCCTGTTCACATCTTTTGACAGGTAGCAGTAGTGTGGCCATCCTTTTAAAAGGGTTCTTTAAGTATCTCAAGTTTTTGGTATTTAGTTCTTAATGAAACTTTAAATTACATCCACCCAGTGAAGTTTTCTGTGTTTTTATACTTCGTGTCCATCTTGTGTGTGTTCTAGGGTGAGTGATGAAAAGGATGCCCGAGGTTATCTTCAGGCCTTAGCTTCTAAAATGACTGAAGAATTGGAAGCGTTAAGAAATTCCAGCTTGGGGACACGAGCAACAGTAAGCACTGCCACTTCACCTGGAAGCAGAAAACACGTAATCTAATTGTACCACTTTCCCCAGGCTTTCACTTGCTGTAAAAGTTTTCATGAAAAATAAGTTAGTTGAGGTCTTTTCCAGTTTAAGAAAATATAAAATGTCACTGTTAGCTGTTATTTTATAGCTAGCCATTTGTTATTGAAGGAGCTGAAAAGAGAAACCAGTACTTATGTTCATTTATACATATTTATTGTTGTTTCTAGATTTAATGAAAAATGCATTTCACAAATTATGTGCCAGTTCCACTCAGTTTCAGTGATATGGCTTATAAAATAGCTTCTAGATTCACTTGTATTACGAAATTTAAATGTTAAGAATAAAATAGGAAGGAACTAAGACATAATCATATTATTCTATAGGATATGCCCTGGAAAATGCGTCGTTTTGCAAAACTGGACATGTCAGCTAGACTAGAGTTGCAATCAGCTCTGGATGCAGAAATTAGAGCAAAGCAGGCCATCCAGGAAGAACTGAATAAGGTTAAAGCATCAAACATTATAACGGAATGGTAAGGATCAATAATGTCTTCTTATTACAATAGTTTATAAGTTTGTTGGAAAGTGTTTGAAAAGCAGTTATGTGCTTAGCTGCCTATCTGCTGTTTTGTTTTTGTTTTTAAACAAAAAGTGATGCACATGTGGTTGAAAATACAACTGAGTAGTATAATGCTTGTCTGGCGTGCCCAAGGCCCTGGGGCTGATCCCCAGCTCTGCTCCCCACCAACAAAAGTGATAACAGCTTTGGGATAATGACTCAGTCAGTAAAGTGTGTATCTTGTAAGCATGAAGACCTAGCATTTGATCTCTGATTCTCACATCCAAAAGGGGGGGGGGGGCGGGGGAGATGGGAGCCATGGCATCTGCTTGGAATCCCAGAATCCCCGGGCTGGAAAGGCAAGGACAGGAGGGCTCCCGGACCTTAGTAGCCATCTAGCCAGATCAGTGCACTCCAAAGTCAAAGTCAGTGAGAAACTTTGTCTCTGAGACTAAGGCGAAGAACTGTTGAGGAAGACACCTGCTGCTGACCTCTGCCCTTCACATTCATGCACACACCCAGACACATACATACAAATACGCTATGTGGTGACACACATCTTTAATCCCGGCACTTGAAAGGTAAAGAAGAAGGATCTCTCTGAGTTTCAGGCCAGCCTAGTCTACAGAGCTAGTTCCAGGACAGGCACCAAAGCAACACAGAGAAACCCTGTCTAGAGAAACCAAGGGAACAAACAAACAAACAAAAAACACAAATGCACACAAAATGTACACACACCCAGACACACACAGTGCACACACACCCACACACACAAAGTACACACATACCCAGACACATATACACAAATACAAAGTGCATGCACACGCCCACACACACACACACACAAAGTGTCCACACACCCAGACACATATACACCAAGTGCAAACACACTCAGACACATACACAGAAATGCACACAAAATACACATCCAGACACATGCATAGACATACACACAAAGTGCACATGCATCCAGACACATACACACAAGTGCACATATTTCCAGACACATACACACAAATGTATACAAAGTGCTCATGCACCCAGATACAATATACACAAAGTGCACACACACCCAGAAACATACACACAAAGTGCACACAGACCCAGAAACATACACACAAAGTGCACACACACCCAGAAACATACACACAAAGTGTACACACACCAGACACATATACACAAATGTACACAAAATCCACACACACCCAGACACATGCACAAATGTATACAAAGTGCACATGCACCCAGACACATGCATACAAATACACACAAAATGCGCACACACAAAGACACATTTACTCAAATACGCACAAAAAAAGTGGTGCAGAAAACATTGTGCAGATTTGAAAAGGAAAAAATGTAATTCAAGTGAAAGTCTCATACAGTCTTGTTTTCCTTAGGCTTATCCATAGATGAATTATTATTTTCAAATAACATTTCATTCTTTATTCTTTCTTCTCCTTATTTGCAATAAACTTTGCAAATTGACTCAAATTCTATTAAATCTGAAATCCTCTCATATTCTGTATAGACTGCAGCTTTACTTTCAGAACAAAATACAAACACCTGAAAATTGCAGCTCTACCTTAGGTCTTTTACGAATGATCATTTTATCAATGTTAAGTTTTGTAGATTTTTTGTTTTATTTTGGTTTGGTTTGTGTTTTGTTTTTTCAAGAAGTTAAATTTTGTAATGATGAATTAATTATGATTATTTTCCAGATTCCTTTATTTTTTAAAAATAAGCAAACTCCTGGTGTCCAGGGAAGTTAGCTAGTAAACATACCCCTCAATTCTTGTCACAAGAGCAGCAAATTCTATTTCACATATAGAAAATAATAAAATGAAAAATTGTAATTTGGTTAGATATAAAGATGTTTCAAAAATAAGTCACAGGGCTGGAGAGATTGCTCAGTAATTAAGAGTTCTTAATGGTTTTGCAGGAGACAAAGTTTTGATTTTCAGATCAGGCACACAACTGCCTGTAACTCTAGTTCCATAGGATCCAAAGCACTCTGGCCTCCTTAGGTAATTTGAATGCATGTGGTATATACATAAACTCATGCAGGCACACATATAAATACTTGTGGATAAAGATAGATAAATCTTTGAAAAAATAGTTAGCAGTAACAATAGTGGGACAACAGTAAATTTACATTAAAAATTAAACTATAAATTTAAAAATTTATCCGGCTCAGAATATCAAAACTTCCACAAGCATGAGAAGAAACATAGGGGTACAGATTTGGTTTTGAGTGGTATGATGCCTTGAGACTTAAGCTGAAGTCATTAATTTCTTACCAAAGGACAGACACACATTCCTGTTGAATTATGACCTTTTGTTATATATAACAGAGATACAAATTAAGTACATTTTAAGTAAATGTACTTATGATGTATTGAAAGAGACTTTTTCTGAATAATATGAAGTAAACCTTGTATAAAGAACTATTGGGTATCATTTTCAGCATTATAATGTGAGTGTCATCTTTTTCTTCCTTTACCCAGGACATTGGAGTTTAACATTTGTTCATAAAGCAGAGCTGAGGCTGAGTCAGATTGAAAGTTATAAATTCATGTATATGCTCTAGTTACATGGTGATACATGAGCAAGGTCTGCCAGAATTCTTAAGTTAGCTGTGGTCCCATAATATTGTTAAATTTAATAATTCAGCTCAGGGTCAGCAAACACTCCTCTGCTCAGCTCTGACCACAGTGCAGCAGCCATCCTGTTCTTACGTGTTTCAGTGCTGGTATCCAGGGAAGTTAGCCAAATACAAAGTTAATTAATTAATCCAGTAATTGATGAGAGCCTTTGTCAGAAAAATAGATTTTGGATAATCCCATATAAAATAACACTTTACTAGTTGGTATCCAGAGAGTTGAGCCGGTGCTTCACACGTGCCAGGCAAATCTTCTGCTCCTTAGCTGCATCTCAGCCCTGGCAGCCGTATTCTTTACAAAAATGAATGAGTCTGGCTTGCTTTATTAATTTGTATAATAGCAGGTAACAAGCTGTATTTGTCTTTCATGCAGTAGTTTTTGGTCTCCTACTTTAGCCTCACACATACTTAAACCAAATAAGCCCAGCTCTACAAAATTAATAAATGACTGTTTTCCTTTTCCTCTTATGTAAGTAAACTGAAGGATTCAGAGAAGAAGAACTTGGAACTACTATCCGAAATCGAGCAGCTGATAAAGGACACCGAAGAGCTTAGATCTGAAAAGGGTATGGGAATGTGTTTGCATCAGGACTTGCTGAACTGAATGTCCTTTGCTGTGTGAGAACCAACTTAATGTGTAGATAAAGAATTCTTTGCATTAGCAACCACACGAATGCAAACACACACACACACTCATGCATATACACGTGCACACATGCACATATGCAGGGCCAAGCTACTATGTATTAGTTAATATGCATTAGATTAAGAATTTTTAGTTATAGAAGTGGCCGCTTTGCCACAAATTTGTTATTTCAGTGTTACAAAATATTTCATGAGGAGTTTTTGAGTTTGGAATTAAAGTATTTTGTGAAGTATTTATACTGTTCTCACATGTCATCATATAAGGTAGTCACTTCAAAAGTAGTGCTGGGTTGTTAACATTAGAACTTAGTAGAGAAACTTGAAAAGGGTGAGGTTGTTTTTGAGACAGTCTTTCAGAGTAGCCCATGGTGTTCTTGAATTCAGAATCGAATCCTCTTGCCCCTTCCCCTAAGTGCTGGAACTACTTTTATTAACACTTTTTATGTGCCTGCAATGTACAAAATCATATGGGTACAGGAAGGACAGTCAGGGAAACAATATAAAATAACTAATTAAATATTAATTATTTTAGAATTATTTGGGTGTTTGTTATGTTTTTCCAGTTTGATGATTACATTGCTTGTCCTATGTGATTTCCCAGATTTTATTAGCATTATCTTGAGAACTTCCATTTTTCTTTTCACATGGAATTAGCTCAGAGTATATCATATCCCTATGATATGAACTTGTTATGCAATTTTTCCATAATGTAAACATTAAAAGTGGATGATTTAGTAAAAATAAATTCAGAGTGTGACTTAGTAAAGGGTTATTTTATATGGGATTATCCAAAATCTATTTTTCTGACAAAGGCTCTCATCAATTACTGGATTAATTAATTAACTTTGTATTTGGCTATGGATTACTCTCTCATTTTCCATCTCCATAACACAGTGAGGGATAAAGCTGGTTGGTCTCTGTGTCCACTTACACTGTGGAGAATGGAGTGATCAGCCACATAAAGGGATTTGCAGTACTTGATGTTACAGTTTTGTGTCCTGGTTGATTGGCTTTCTTCATGAGCAAAAGTGAATAGGAATAAAAGAATAAGCCATCCTGCTAAAATGATCATGCTTGATTTTAATTCATGAACAGTGGAGGAGAGATATATTAAGGAAGAAAAACAGTATGTAACACATGAGTGACCTTGTGGTGCTAAAAGCAATTCAACAAGAATGACACCTGTGCCAAATAAAACTGGCACATCCAATTGACTGCATTATTTTTATATTATATCTAAACTTAAAAAAGGACTTTTAATCTTATAGCATATTGCTTTATGAAAGCATGTTAAGGGCTTTTTTATTCAGAATATTCCAAAATAAAATTTCATGTTACAACATAATATAATGTGCTATCTAAATATGTTTACAAAATAAGGGCAAGACCTTTTCTTTTTTTAAAATATTTATTTATTTATTAGGTATACAATATTCTGTCTGTGTGTATGCCTGCAGGCCAGAAGAGGGCACCAGACCTCATTACAGATGGTTGTGAGCCACCATGTGGTTGCTGGGAATTGAACTCAGGACCTTTGGAAGAGCAGGCAATGCTCTTAACCTCTGAGCCATCTCTCCAGCCCCGGCAAGACCTTTTCTATACTTTGTTTATTACTACTTTATCCTCAGTATCTAGTACAGAATCTGTTACAATATAGGCTCTTTTAAAAACATTTGTTTGTGTTATGGTGTGGGCTGTGTGTGCATGTCATTGCACACATATAGAGGTTAGAGATTGACTCTTAGGAGTTAGTTTTCTCTTTCACCATGTGGGTCCTAGAGATTCAACTCAGGTCTTCATGCTTGGTAGCAAGAGCCTTTAGCTGCCAAATCATCTCAGCTGTTCATGGTAAAGTCATCATGAATATTTGTTTGCTAAATAAATTTCAGAACTGCCTATTTGATAACTATGATATATCAGAATAATAGTAAGAAGCACATAAGTCAGTGATGGGGAGATGACTCACTGTGTCATATGCTCACTTCGCAAGCATGAGGACCTGAGCTCAGTTTCTGAGCACCCACATTCCCGTCATCCAGGGGTGGCAGCATGCACCTGTAATTGCAGCAGAGCAGAGAGAGAGACAAAAGAAAAAAATCCCTGGAGCTTGCTGACAGCCATTCTAAACAGATGGTGAGCTCTAGTCTTAGTGATGTTTCAAAAACAAAATGGAAGCCGGGTGGTGGTGGCACGTGCCTTTAATTCCAGAACTTGGAAAGCAGAGGCAGGCAGATATCAGTGAGTTCAAGGCCAGCCTGGTCTACAAAGTGAGTTCCAGGACAGATAGGGCTGCTACACACAGAAACTCTGTCTCTAAAAACAAAACAAAAACAACAAAACAGACAAATAGACAAACCAAAAACAAAATAGAGACCAATAAAACAAGACAACTGACTACTGACCTCTAAGTGCACATATGTGGGTATGCACACAAATACAGTTGCAGAGAATGCCTGCCTTGTGCTAGATGGGTCTGGGAGGAGAAACACAAATAGTTCATAACTCTTCAAGATGGAAAAGTCAAAGTTGTGTAGTAGGGGCTAGAAAGATGGCTCAGCAGTTCCAAGCACTGGCTACTTTTCTAGAGGACTCAGGTTTAATCTTCAGCACCCATGTGATGGCTCAAAACATTCTATAACTCCAGTCCCAGGGTTCTCATGCCCTCTTCTGGCCTCCTTAAGAACTGCATGCATGTAGTGCACAGACATACATGAAGGAAAAACATTCAAATACACAAAAAAAATTATAAAATTTTAAATTGCATGATAGGCTGTTTCTATTTTATCTTCCCTAGTGTTTATCATCATTTCTATGTTTTGAGAATTGTTTTGAGATTATGTATTTAAACTGTCATAGTCAAAAGGTATATATACATTTTAAAAAAAATCATCTGAGGGGCTGGAGAGATGGCTCAGAGGTTAAGAGCACTTACTGCTCTTCCAGAGGTCCTGAGTTCAATTCCCAGCAACCACATGGTGGCTCACAGCCATCTATAATGAGATATGGTGCCCTCTTCTGGCATGCAAGCATACATGGAAGGAATGTTGTATATATGATAAATAAATAAATCTTAAAGGAATGTTGTATATATGATAAATAAATAAATCTTAAAAAAAAAACCAGCTGGGCGGTGGTGGCGCACGCCTTTAATCCCAGCACTCAGGAGGCAGAGGCAGGGGGATCTTTGTGAGTTCGAGACCAGCCTGGTCTACAAGAGTTAGTTCCAGGACAGGCTCCAAAACCACAGAGAAACCCTGTCTCGAAAAAAACAAAAAAAAAAACAAAAAAACAAAAAACCCAAATCCCTTTAAAACAAAATCATCTGAGAAAAACTAAATTTTGGATTCCTCCTTCTTCAGTAAGCTAATGCCTGAGATGGGAAATTAATTAAGTATACTTTTTATCACTGTGTTATTTATGAAATCTGAAAAGATTATTTTTTGAAATGTATTTCAAAAGAGAAACCTTGTTTGGGTGGTAAATAAGTTTAGAAAAATCACAAGTAGAAAAGCTTCTGTTTTTTTATTTTTTCAAACTGCCCAAATGATTATATTTTATTTTATTATGGTATACAAGATCAGTGGTTCTCAATCTTCCTAAAGCTGCTACCCTTTAATACAGTTCCTCATGGTTGTGGTGACCCCCTACCATAAATTTATTTCATTGCTACTTCATAACTTGTAATTTTGCTACTGTTTTGAATCATGATATAAATATCTGATATGTGACCCCTGTGAAAGGATCCTTCAACTCCCAAAGGGGTCACGATCCACAGGTTGAGAACTACTGTCACTGTAATAGAGAGAAAGAATTTTGTTAACTGTTGACTTAGAGAACTATCATGGAAACTAGTCTAATTTAACCGTTGAGTCTTGGAAACACTAATATATTTTGCTTTTTTAAAATATGTAAAGTTAATGTAGTAGTTTTATTTTTAAATACTTCAATAGATTGAGACAAGAAAGGTTATCCGTGAAAATGAGTTTTAATTGTTCTACTTTAAAAAAAAAGTTGCTGCTGTCTTCTAGGTATAGAGCACCAAGACTCACAGCATTCTTTCTTGGCATTTTTGAATACGCCTACCGATGCTCTGGATCAATTTGAAGTAAGTGACTGAATATCTCTGGGTCTGCTTAAAATTTGCTCTGGAATCTAAAATTTACTTGCAGTAAAACTTTTATTGCAGCCACAGTAGAGAGCCCAGAGTGACATAAGTGAATAGAAACCTGGAAGGGAGGAATATGTCTGCATTCTTATGGAAAGTCTGACTGCACTTGTGTGTAATATAAACACCAAGACAGTCTGAAACCCGAGGCTGTTATTAGCCCTAAAAGCAGGCTCAGCCACATAGGAAGTAGTGAGAGCATGAGCACACAGTAGCTCACCTGGCTCTTGGTCCTGGTCAGTTTCTTAAGAAGTATGCAATAAGGATACTGCTTTTTGATAAAATTGCTAACTTACTCTTGTTAGCTGTACTCTGAAATAACGATTATGTAGCTCTTTGTCATTCTTTATTATTTAAACATTCTGCTGAAAAAAAAGTCACTATAATGTCAAAGTATGTTTTATGTCAGAAAATGTAGTATTGGTTATCATCTTGCTCAGCAGTTGAAGTCCAGATCAATGTGCGAGTGCTCTGTGCTCTGCTCTAAGTGCTGGGAATATGGCCATGACCACAGTAGACAAAATCGCTTAATTCCAGCAGGAAGAAGTAGAAGCAGAGATTCTGATAACCTGTTTCAGTTGCTATTTTCAGAAGTGTACCATTCATTTAATAATCAGGGATTTGCCAGGAGCTTTCATTTTATTACTTTGGGAACAGTAGCTGAATTTCATTCCTTTGGGAAGGAAGAACATTCTTTGAAAAGTAGCCCTCGGTTCCCTGACAACAGTGACAGTGACTGCTTTCCTCATTTATTTATTTAACAAATGTCATTTGCCTTTCAATTGTTTTACAAATTTTGATTTATTATTTGTTTGTATTAAATTGCTTCATCCATATTTTCTATTTTTTTATTGCTGAATTCGTTAAATAGGATTCCTTTTCTTCTTCCTCATCCTCACTGATTGATTTTTTGGATGACGTAAGTCTTTAATTTTCAAACCAATGCATCCTTCAGTAAAAAAGATCAGTGAATTGATTTGAAGAATTTACCTAGTAATGCAGTTTTAAAAATATCACTTGGAATTATGTGAACAAAATGCTTCTTTCTTATCTTAAATATAATAGTTTATTATTATTAAACGTAGTAAAGTAAGAAACACTTTTAAAGTTACTTTGGCCTTTGGCGAATCTCTCTGTTTCCATTCTTTGACTAGAATGCTTACTTAAATATTGTCACTATTTATAAGAAATTGTTCACTTCCATTTTTCATGATTTCTGTTTTACTTTCTCCTTTTCTTTTTAGCATCTTGTTGTTTCTGTGTTGGTTTAAAATAAGTCTCTGGAGAAATCAAAAAAGTGACATTTAAAAAGTTAAATTCTCATAATTTTATCAACACAGTAAGAATATAAGTCAATTTTTAATATGGACAGTTTTCTTTTCTAATGTGGAAAGTAATTTTAAATTAACATGTACACTATATGCCCCATAAATTGGATGCATTAGCATATTCTGTATGAAGTAATCCTGTAGATTTATTAATTTAGAAGTTACTAGTAAGTGTGTAGTACATTCATTTTCTACTTACACTGCCTTTGGATACATTTTCTATTTCACATTATATAACTCAGTAATCCTTGACATAAAATTTGACATCCTAGTGAACATGAACACTTCCAAAAAATTAAAAGATAGAAGACTTTAAGTGTAAATAATATACATAAGTATTTTTAAATGAGGGGAAATCCATTAAATGTTTTGTTCCTAATATTTTGTTAAAGTATAATGTATTCAGAAGATGATTTCATAACAATTTTTCACTGGAAAAAATTCTTGATATAATTTTCTTCAAATTTCTAGACAACATAGATCTAGACTTTTTGGTATGTTTGAAAATGTACCAAAACCTGTTTCTCCAAAATGGAATTTTTTGTTGTTGTTTCTAAAACGGTAAATTATGCTGGATGATTTTATAATGTAATTGAAAGATAACTGTCTTTCAAAAATGTGAGAATACATGTTGCAATCTGCTGTTTGGTATGTAAAACAGTGTGGTGTTTTTATTGTTGACATTAGAAAGAATGAAGAGAAAGTTTGAGTAAATTGTGGAGTTCGTTTTGCTGATAAATTTTTTTCACTTTTCCTTAACTTTTTCTTGCCTTCGTCTTTTTCTTTCCCTTATACTCTTAGATTATACAACACTGTGTATTTCAGCAAACTCTTCTCCATAGAGATGTGTGAAGAATATCTCCTCTGCCAGGCCCCTGTTCTCAGGAGCACTCTGGGATTGTTCCTCTGGGTGTAATGGAAGTGCACCAAGTCAAGGCCACTTCCTACTTTCCTTTTCCCTTTCTGATCCTTCAATCACTGCTGTTCAGCAGAAGCTCCTCGAACATAGAGCTGAATTTTATAGTAGTGCAGAAGAATTCTTAGTGCACAGTGAAAAGGAGCTAAGCACAAAAAGCTGCTGAGTCAATGCTCATGTTCCGACTTTCCCAAGGCTTGATGTTGCTGATTCTTCTGTCCTTTCATTGTTCTGGTAAAGCTCATAAGCTGGCTCTTCCACTTTCTAGAGTGGTGCTTGAAAGAAATGACCTGGCCTCTCAGTACCTACATTTGCTTATCTGACAAATAGTTATGCTATGGTACTGCTCTCATAAAGTGCTAAAATATTTATAGAAATCGTATCATGCCTTCAAGGATGTTAGGGTATTTTCTTGCTAGGCAGTCCTCTTTTCATCCTCTTTAGCTTCATTTCTCGTCCACCAGTGTGACCTCACTTCAGTGCTTCCTTCTGTCTTTACACCTTAGCCTTCCTCTGGCTAAGAACACGAACCACAGCATCTTCTTTGGAGTTGTCGAATCCCATGACTACTTGGAAATGATCTTATTTTCTGTTAGAGGGAGGGCTAGCACTAAGCTCCCATTTAAAAAAAAATTATTCTTAATTTTTACTTTATAATATAACCCTCGTGTTTCTTTTGTTTATTGTTCATAACTATGACTCTGATTCCCAGTGTTAGCAATTCATTCATTTTATCATTAAAGTCATAGTAAAATTGTTTCAGTAGTAGCATTAAGTCTTTGATGTGTTCATGTTCCATATCCAAGATACTTTAAAACCCAAGTTCAGTAGCCCCCATTGTTAAGCATTTAGAGTTTTTAAGGAATAACTGAATCTAGATTACTCTTTATCCTAGATATGGTATTATTATGCATCAGGCTTATTGTGTGTGATCTGCATTAAGTAGGTTCTTGTGCTTAACTAACCCTAAATCCCATCCCACTGGTCATCCCCTTCTATCCTCTGTTACCACTATAGAAGAGATTATTGAAGAACATCTAATTGCAGCTCAACCTTGCATGTTTAGAAGGTTTGTGTTAAGCATACTTGCGAGTTTAATTTGGTGTTATGTCTATATATCATCTGTGTTCTCCACACCCCTCCACACACAGGACCACTGTTACCTTCAGGATTCTCAGTTTTACTTCTCATAGGTCCTCTCCAAATCTGCCTTCTGCTCTTCTACTATTTTTATTCTTTAATTTGGGCCTATTAAAACTATCATTTCATTATTTAGAACAACACAGAATCATTTTCCCATTCATGATTTTTCCTTAGTTTGTTTTGTCTGTTTCTTATATTTTGGCAAACAGGTTTGGCAAATGGGTTATCTCAGCAGGCAGAGTTTAGGCATAAACTTTAGCCTCATATAAAATCTTACTGAGGTGCTCCAGAATATCAATCTAAGTCATGGTCCCCCCCCCCTTTACTAGTGTCTTGATTTTACTGTCCTTTTCACCCGTTCTCTTTTACATTCTCTCATAGCTGATCTCAAGGTGAAGATGAGGTCAGGGTGGAAGTTTAGAACTATGTTTTTGTTTTATATATTGTCATTACTGATGATTTCTAAGGTAGCTCAAAACATTTTAAAAATCATCTTTAAAAAGAGGAGAGTAGTAAATGTATAAAGCAAATTTGCTTAATTGTTTATTTTGTGGTTGATTTGTTGGAATGGGTACTAGGGCTCAAATAAGTATTTTATGGCAAACAGTAGCAAAACTGAATAGATTTGTTGTTGAAATTGTCCACTTCTCTATAGAATGTTGCCATGTGGATCACAATACGTGTGCCAATGAAAACCTCATCAGCCTTAGACCACATCTGAGCAGTTGTTTCCTTACCGTTTTTATCCTACAGTTTTCCTGGATATATATGTACTTGGATGTATCAAAACAGTGGCTTTGTTCATATGTCTGTATGCTATGTGTTGATACAGAGGGCCTGGCATCTTCCCTGTGAATATGTGTAACGTGATGTTCTCTCTCTGTTGAAGCGCTCCCCGTCCTGTACTCCAGCTAGCAAAGGCAGACGTGTAAGACTCCCACACTGTGTGCTATCCTAGTGCCTTCTGCCTGCCTTTTATTCCTTGCCTTTGACTGCAGAGCCCTTGAGCATGTGCCGTGTGCCATGTGACCTGAGTCATTTCACTGCATGCATGTGCTGCTGCTCTTGCCACCACTCCTCTCCTCCCTGTGTTTCTCTTTTTCCTTCCATTTTAGCTTTGGCCGCAGAGCTTTAGGAATGTTCTTCATGTAAATTTATACAACTAAAACAGTAAGATACCTTTTAGAAGTATGCTTTCTAAATTATTCAGATACAAGGCAAATGGGTCTCTCAGAGAAAATCTGATATCAACAAATACGTAGAGTGCTGAGGCACTTGGTAGACTTCATTGACTAGATCTTACATAGAGCAGTTCTGGAGAAATTGTGAGCTAGGTGTGTTTGTTTAATGCATGTGAGAAGAATTTCCCTAAGTATCTTACACAGTATAGATTTAGGAAAGTAATATTAATAGTGGATTCTTTGTATCATAAGATAATGTCAAGATTTAAAATGTTCTTTCTATGTATTGTTAACACTGAAATTATCTCCTACTGCCAATGCTAGTAGCTCCATGCTTCTTGACTTGGAAGTGTTTGGCCATTTCCTCTCTACATATTCTGATACACAGGTGGGAATCTGTATGTGGAAAGGTCTCAGGCTTTTATGAGCCAGCCTCCATCCCAGCACCTTCACACACATCACGGAGAAGTAGTTACCCGATACTGTTTAACTGGACTTCCATGTACTATGTTAAATAGCACTAAAGGACATTCACAGGAGGTACAGCCTTTTTACTTTTGCTTGTCAACTTAGTGTTGAGCAAGCGCCCTTATTCCCAAGTTCCTAGACAGGGAAAGTTTGAGATGAAGTACTTTTTGGTTTGTGGTGAACATGCAGGGTAGTGGGATGGCCATTGATTTCATGTATTCTTTCTGAACTGATGAAGGGTTGACATGTAATAACTCCAGCATTATAAATAATTTTACATGACTGTTTAAAATGAATAAGCTCTTCAGCTGTCGATATTGTACTCCCTAGACCTAAGAGTTCAGCTGGCCTCTATTAGTTAGAGGTCTATAAAACATTCCTGGTTCTATAGATATTTTGATTGTTTTTGAAATTTATAGTTAAACGATTAGATATTTGAATTTATCAAACTAATAGTAGTATATGGTAACTATTTTGTAATGGGAAGGCTAGCATTTGTCTGTCCATATGTACTAGATTTCAATTATCAGCTGTGAACTGAATAAATTTATGATGGCTTGTTTTTATAAGGTTATAATTCAGAAAGATTTTGTTTTATTATTGATTTTGTTATGTAGGATATTTGGCCACCTAGAACATTTTGTTGACTTAGGAAATAAAAAATATATTGAGGGAAATGATTGCACTATGACTCTTACTCCTAATTCTATATCTTTATACTTCAGCATCTTAGTAAGCCACCATTACCCAGAATCTGTGAAAATTGCCTACATTTTTTAACCTGTCAGTATGACAGCCTTGATTATCTCCTTTTCTTTTCTTTTTTTTTATTTTTTTATTTTTTTTTTTTAATTTTTCGAGGCAGGGTTTCTCCGTAGCTTTTGGTTCCTGTCCTGGAACTAGCTCTTGTAGACCAGGCTGGCCTTGAACTCACAGAGATCCACCTGCCTCTGCCTCCCGAGTGCTGGGATTAAAGGCATGCGCCACCACCACCCGGCTGATTATCTCCTTTTCCAGCTTCCTTCAGTTCTTCCTTGGCTTAGTATCTGACTTTTTTTTTTTAATTTGTAAAGTACTATGTTTGTAAAGGGCGTAGTTGGGAATTGTAAATTAGTAGTTAAATGGGAGCATTTTGGTGGCATAGTGATGGAGGAAGGTCATTTGTTAAATAAAGAAACTGCCTTGACCCTGATAGGACAGAAAATTAGGTAGGCGGAGTAAACAGAACAGAATGCTGGGAGGAAGAGGAAGTGAGGCAGCCGCACACTCCTCTCCAGGGCAGACACCCGAGGCAGCCAGCCAGCCGCCAGGTCAGACATGCTGAATCTTTCCTGGTAAGACTGGTGCTACACAGATTACTAAATATGGGTTAGGCAAGATTGTGAGAATTAGCCATTAAGGGGCTGGAACTAATGGGCCAAGCAGTGTTTAAAAGAATACAGTTTCCGTGTAATTATTTTGGGCAAAGCTAGCTGAGCTGAGTGGTGGGACGCAGCCTGCCGCTCCTATTACTACAGATGTTTTTATTTCAGGAATGCTTCTTGCTAAAATCAAATTTGATAAAAAGTCAATGTATTTAGTTTCAAATTATAGTTCCCAGTGCAAGCAATATATTAGATAAAAGCTGAGTTTTTATTTTGCTTTGTTTTGGTTTGGTTTTGGTTTTTCGAGATAGGGTTTCTCTGTGTTGCTTCAGAGCCTGCCCTGGTACTAGCTCTTGTAGACCAGGCTGGCCTCGAACTCACGGAGATCCACCTGCCTCTACTTCCCAAGTTCTAGGATTAAAGGTGTGTGCGACCACCTCCTGGCACTAGATGCAAGCTGTTTTTACATAAATTGTCACTTATCATCTATAGCAAATAAAATAGCTCTTTTATTTTAAAGCAAGCTGCAGACAGGAGTGCTGCTATTAGTGCAACCCTGGCCGTACCAAGATGTCTGACACCAGTCATGCACACTCAAGATGGATTGTCTTCATTATTGTTTCCTGGAAAACATGCTGTGTGAAATCACTTAAATCAAACAGCTGCCTGGCTCCGGGAAAGAAAAATACTTTTATTTTATTATATAACTTTTAAAAATTTATTGTGAGGATAATTTGATAGAAAAATCTTAATAGAGTCAGGAACCATTATATATTTTTTTGCATGACACTGTCATGCATTGTGAACAAAAAATACAATATTCAGCTTTTTTGCTTATACATATATATATATAAGTATGTATGTACACACACATATATGACCTAGTAGAACATAAAAACAATAGAATATAGTAACCGTCTCTTAATTCCTACTCATCAGAATAATTCATTAAAATATGTTTACTTAGAGAAAATGAGTTAACAAAAATAGGGAAAGGTATTTTCATTAAAATATCCTTTATCAGTGGATTGTAATTTAAAAGTATTGAGTGAACTTTTTACAGTTAAGATTTATTTCCAAGATCTTCCCTTGAACAATACCAGAATATGCCATCCATTAGTGTTATGTGTTGCTTTTTACTATTTACCTTTTTAATTGTTCTTGTAATCATTAAGATAACTATTTAATTGACATGGCTCTTCTTTTTATGGATATCATATTTTTTGGCTTTTGCTACATCAGTAACTCAATTAACTACTTAGATTTAATGCTGTAATATCTTCAATAGTGTCTAGGGGTTAAGTAAAGAAATAATGATTTTTATTTTTTTATTTTTTATTTTGAAATAATGATTTTTAAAATGTTAGTTATTTGTGGGGGTGTGTGTGTATGAACTCTTGTGAGCTAATTTTAAAATTAATCATAGGCATTTTTAATTCTAGCACATTTAATGAATATCCTGAAGTTTTAATTGAGTTAAGTGCTTTTAAATGTTAAGAATAAACCATTAATTACAAATACATGGTAAGGATTAGGATTTAATTATAGGAAAATTATTAACATCTTGAAAAATGCAGTCCTATTGGTGATAATTAAAACTCCGATGAAGATAATATGTGACACTTTTTTCTCATTTGTTTTGTTAAGCTGCATTTGAGATAATATTAATAGTGGCAGCAATCCAGAAATTATATGATAGTGAGGTCTGTTTCCTGAGTACTCTGCTTTTGATAGAATTCTTTCAAAAACCCGGAACTTTTTTTTTAAGTTTGATATCCAAATTATTTTTGCCATGAATTTTTTTCATTTTTATTAAGCTTTGTTACTTGTGTTTATGAAGACCACACTTAGAAAAGGAAAATGGTAATTTTTAAACTTCCAATTTTTAAAAAATCCAAACATTATTCTAAATGCTATTCCGCTTCAAAATATTACTCCAGTGTAGCTACTTGTTTCTTTAAAGAAGAAAACAAAGTTGATTTTTTAATGAAATTTTTAGTTCAAGAACATACAGCTCTAAAAAGCACATATAGTATTTTTGTTGTTCTGTTTTATTATGATTAATACTGGTTTGTCTTTCTAAAATGTGACTGTAGTTCTCAATGTAACCAGGGTTTATTAAATACAGCTAAGAAGATCGTTTTTATTTTTTTCATTTTTGTTCTTTCATTGTCACTAATTAGTGAAAAACTAATCAATAAGAAAAAACAAATTAATACATGGCAAAGAATCTTCAAAAGAACAAAGAGATTTATATTAAAGGGTTCAAGAGTTATTTGAGTAGGCAATTACAAATTAAACTGATAATGGATCATTTTCTTTCTCTGGTATCTCACTGCCATGTCACATTGTCATGGGATCACAAAACATGCTGATCACAAAACACAAAAAATGTTCCAGCACCCGACTCTGGTTTGATTCCTGAGACATAGAATGTCCTTAATGGTAAACCTCTGTCTGCCCACATACCAATAAAATGGTGTGACTGCATGTTCTGATTCTGGTGCTGGACAGTATGGTACAGTACTCACTTCTGTTAGTTCTCGT
The DNA here is from genome assembly GCF_037038515.1 of Microtus pennsylvanicus. NCBI lineage: Eukaryota > Metazoa > Chordata > Mammalia > Rodentia > Cricetidae > Microtus > Microtus pennsylvanicus. The sequence continues at coordinate 98,634,199 of NC_134588.1, forward strand.
TCTCATCGCTCATGGAGTAGGCCTGCTGTAAAATTTGAGTCAGTATTGGTGGAAAACAGAAAGCTTTTTGCCCTTGGTTTTAGAGATACTGAACTCACCTGACCTAGAGGTAAAAGTTATTTGGACTATTTATTCCTCATCTCAAAGTTTCTTCTACCCAGGATTTCCTGTCTTACAGCTGAGCGTTAGGACTCCAGCCTTTCATGATAGCTCAAAAATTTTTTAGATTATTCTTAACATAGAAGTTTTCTATATATAATTAATCTTCCACTTGGACACTTCATAAAAGCTTATGTTAATGAGTTAATTTTAAGTTCTTAATATAAAATATTTTGGGGCTGCTTGCAATTTGTATAATTATATAGACACTAGAAAGGGGAGAATACTAGGAAGTGAGAAATACCCCTGATTTATGTAGCTAATAATTTGATCTGATTGCCTTCTCCTTAACTCTCCCCAAATTTGTGAACTGGGCAAGTTTGTCTTGAGTCTCATTTTAATCTTTTACGCTCCTCTTCTTGTTCAAGTTCACTGTTAGAAAATATAACTTGAGCTCTATGATCCTTATTGTTATGAATGCTTCTGTCATGGAGGCACCCTGGTAGAACACAGAGGACTGGCTGTGCAATGAAGAGATTGGATTCAGGCCTAACTTGGAACTTCTCAAAGCAAACCAATTTATTGGGATCATCTTTGCCACACATACATATGTAGTGTCCCTCTGTTTCAGTTTTTAAAATCTAAAAATGAAAGACTAAAGTTGATTAATAACTGTGTTGGTTATGCTCACCAAACCCTTACTTCATAGATTGTTTGAATGGTGGCCAGTACACACCCCCCTAAGAGGCCTTGCTGTGTCTCCATAGAGGGCTGCTTCTGGTGTTTGTTACTACTAGTTTGTAATTCCTGCAAAGTTGCCAGATTATTACAATTCACCATATTGAGACAATTGACCATTTTATATGAACAACATATCCCAGGATTGTTTTGGCTATCCTGGGTTTTTTGTTTTTTCCATATGAAGTTGCTTATTGTTCTTTCAAGGTCTGTGAAAAATTGTGTTGGGATTTGAGGGAGATTGCACTGACTCTATAGATTGCTTTTGGTAGGATTGCCATTTTTACTATGTTGATCCTACATATGCAAGAGCATGGGAGATCTTTCCATTTTTTGGTATCTTCTTCAGTTTCTTTGTCCAAAGACTTAAAGTTCTTGTCAAATGGGTCTTTCACTTTGGTTAGTGTTACCCCCAAGAAATTTTTATGTTATTTGTGGCTATTGTGAAAGGTGATGTTTCTCTGATTTCCCTCTCAGCTTCTTTAACATTTGTGTATAGGAGGGCTACTGATTTTTTTGGGTTGATCTTGTATCCTGCCACATCACTGAAGGTGTTTATCAGCTGTAGGAGTTCTCTGGTAGAGTGTGTAGTGTCACTAATGTACACTATCATATCATCTGCAAATAATGAAAGTTTGACTTCTTCCTTTCCAGTTTGAATCCCCTTGATCTCCTTTTGTTGTCTTATTACTATCGCTAAAACTTCAAGAACTATGTTGAAGAGATATGGAGAGAGTGGACAGCCTTGTCTTGTTCCTGATTTTAGTGGAATGGCTTTGAGTTTCTCTCCATTTAATTTGATGTTAGCTGTTGGCTTGCTATATATTGCTTTTATTATATTTATATATATTTTTTGTATCCCTGATCTCTCCAAGACCTTTATCATGAAAGGGTGTTAGATTTTGTCAAATGCTTTTTCAGCATCTAATGAAATGATCGTATGGTTTTTTTCTTTCAGTTTATTTGTATGATGGATTATATTGATAGATTTTCATATGTTGAACCAGTTCTACATCTCTGGGATGAAGCTGACTTGATCATGGTGGATGATTTTTTTGATGTGCTCTTGGATTCGGTTTGCCAGTATTTTATTGAGTATTTTTGCATCCGTGTTCATAAGTGAGATTGGTCTGTGATTTTCTTTCTTGTTTGAGTCTTTGTATGGTTTTGGGATCAGGGTAACAGTAGCTTCATAAAAAGAGTTTGGCAATGACTCTTCTGTTTCTATTATGTGGAACATTTTGAGGAGTATAGGTATTGCTCTTCTTGGAAGTTCTGGTAGAAATCTGTACTAAAACCATCCGGCCCTGGGCTTTTTTTTTTTTTTTTTGGTTGGAAGGTTTTTGAGGACAGTTTCTATTTCTTAGCAGCGTATAGGTTTATTTAAATTGCTCACCTGGTCTTGATTTAATTTTGGTGTATGGTATCTATCTAAAAAACTGTCTATTTCTTTTATATTTTCCAATTTTGTGGAGCTTTGGTTAACTGCTTAGGAATTGTTTGAATGCCTGCCTGTACCCACTACCTATAGAAGGCCACTCACCTGTAACTCCCATACAGTTGCCAAATTATAGCAGTTCTCCATATTTAACATAATGCTTGTTTGTAGTAAAACTCATGCTTTTGCAAAATGCCATCCCTAATGTTAATATTAAAATGTGAATTTTGTTTTTTTAATCCTCCTCAAGAATTGTTGTCATGTCCATGCCTTAAGAGTTACATATTGTTAAAACATAATTCTTGGATTGTTTTTTTGTTTTTTTTGTTCCCTGACTTATTTTCCTAGACTGATCCTGTTGGCAGCACTTATATATGGAACCAGAGCATCAAGTTTTACATCCAGTCAAGGTCCACATCTCCTTCCACATCTAGTGAAGCTGAGCCAGTTAAGGTGCCTCCCTGGAGCAGCATTGCTCTGCAACTGTACATTTGTATTCAGGAAAGGGAATTGAAAATTTTAAGTGAAATCTGCCTGATTAAGTACATTGTGTAGTAAGTTAACAGTTCATTAGACATCATTACATTTTGATAAAACACAGAGAAATAGAAGATTACCACTCACATTCACCTGAAAGAGGCAAAAATAGGTAGGTTGGTAGGTTGGTAGGTAGGTAGGTAGGTAACTAAAAATAGTCTATAGTTAGAGAAGTATGTAGATATATGCTTGTGTAAATATTATATTCAAAATTAATGGTATTATTGACAGTATTAGATACAAACTAAGCACATGGCATTGAAAGTGCCATTCTTGATTCATGTGTTTTAATTCTTCTAACAAGTTTAATAAGCTATGATATAACTAATTCATTGCATCCTAAACCCAGCTTTTAAATGAAATTGTTACTACTGTAACAACTGAACAACTGTGGCAGCAGGATAGTTTAGTTTAACTGCCCAATCAGCTATGGGCACTCACTCAACTAAAGCCTGCTTTTTAATAGTCAAAAATATAATGTTATGTTAATAATTCATCTCAGTAAAGTACTATAAGCAGCCCATTGGTCAGTTTTCTCCTTAAAGACCATTTGACATCCTAGTTGGAAGAATGTGCTTTTAATTCATTTATTATATATACTATATGGGCTTTAAGCCAAAGGTGTTAGGTAATGGTCTCACCAGTCACCACCACAAAGAATGACATGGATCTGGAACACATTTCTTTCCTTCTTTCCTTCTTTCTTTCTTTCTTTCTTTCTTTCTTTCTTTCTTTCTTTCGTTTGCTTGTTTGTTTTGGGCAACCAACTGTGATTTAGAGCTTTGCAAAATAACGGTAACAATAACTACTACAGTGCGATGAAATGCCCCCCCCCCCCTGCTCTCACACTGTGATACCCTTCTGTTGTGGGTACTTACATTGCTTCCAGCTCTTCATTGCCGAAATTAGTCCTGAGGGGATCTTAGTATTTTTGCTTTTGCAGATGGGCAGTTTGGGTGCAAACTGGTTGTATGTTATATATACTTTAAACTTGAACTAGATCTTCCCAAATGTTTTTCACAGGGCTTGGGTCCATTTTCATCCTCCCCCACCGCCACAGCAGCATGTGAATGTTCCCATTTCTCCACATCCCTATCAGCCCTTGGTGCAATCAGATACTAACTTTTGCCAGTTGGAAGAGTGTGAAGCAGCATTTGTGTTAACTTAGGTTTCTCCCTTTTCTGATTGTATTTAGCATCTTTTTCTATGTTCATTGGCTGCTAATGATTTGCCTGTTGTCTTTTTGTTCCATTAATTTTCCTGTTGTTTTGGTTTTTGCTATTTTTAAGTCTGGGTATGAGTTCTTTGCTATGTATTATTGGTTGTAAGCATTTTCTTCCAGTCAGAGGATAATTTTTAAATTTTGTGTTAATTTTGTTTTTCAAAACTCTTGACCAGCTTACCAGTCTTTTCCTGTACAACTTCTGCTTTTGTGGTTTTTAAAGTAGTTTTTCTTTATGAAAATACTATTTTTCTTCCTTATTTTCTTCTAAAGTTTAAAATTGCATTTTTATGTATTTAAGACTTTAATCAAATTGAAATTGATTGCTATGTGGTGTGGTAAATAGAATTCCAGTATTTTCTCTCCATATAAACCCTTGAGTCTCCTGTATTTCACTCCTCTGCAGTACTGTCTCCGCTTTGGTGTGTGGGTCTGTTGTGGGTGTTTCTGTCCTTTTGCTTATTCCTTATGCTGATTCTATGTTTCTTAATCACTGTAGCCCTAAACAGTTTTTGGGTGCTGCTCATAGCCACCGTGTTCTTTTTCTTGTTGACCCTTTAGTTTGGCATACTATTTTAGTGTCGGTGTGCCAAATTCCATGTGAGGCTTTTAATCGGAATTACATTGATTTTCTAGATTGACATGAGGAAAGGTGGCATCTTCACAGTATCATCCCTTCCTATGGTACCTCCACCTCTCTGAGGATGGTGTGCACAATAGTTACTTCTCTCCATTCTTCAGCAGAGTTCATTGCTTTCAGTGTGTTCCATGTGACTTGTTGATTTGTCCTGGTGCCCTGAATTTTGTGTTGCTGTGTGAGTGAAATCCAGTTAAATGCAGTTTTAATTAGGTACTGTTGATCTTTTATTCAGCACATTTGTTTGAGTCTTTAATTTTAATAACTTCTCTGGGACTTTCTGTAGAATGCTAATGACCATTTATTTACTATTGTGTTTTGTTATCTTTTGCATAGATTTTTTTTTCAGCATTCCTCTTTTATTTGTTATATTTATCTTCTCAAATCTTAAATTATAGGTTGGGCTAAATGTTTTTTTTTCAAGCTATTCAAAAGTTAACAAAATTTAAATTGAATATAAACTTACAATTCACAAAAAAGCCGACACAGTCAAATTCTATACCAGGATTAGAGTTTATAGATGATTAGTTTTAGAGGTTATGGTTACAAGCAACTTTCTTGTAATATTTTAATACTCTGTGACTTTATGCAAGGCTCAACTTGTTTTCCATGTGTGCTTGCTTTGCATCCTAAAAAGAAGTTACTGTCTTTTGTTGTTTTTTGTTTTTTACTTTGCTGATTAAACAATGTACCCTCCTCCCCCACAATAACATCCAATAAAATCACTGGCTCTTTTTATTCAAAGAAACATATAATACTTAATAAAGTAGACTTCATTTTACTTACAGTAGAGATATGACTTATAGCTAAATTTGAATTAAATTCTTAATGCCAATAATAATATATAATTTTAACTCCTTTATTTAAAATTAATTTCTGTGTATAAATCCCACTAATCTCCATATATTCAGATCTATGTAATTTTATTCCATATACATAATATATTCTAAATGTGGAAATCATGTAGTTAGAAAGAATCTTCTAGGACTGATGATATGGCTCAGCAAGTACAGCACTTGTTGGGCAAACCTGAGCTTCATCTCTAGAGCCCACAGAAAGTTAAAAGCAGAGAAGTGACGTCACAGAGTTGTCCTCTGACAATTTATGCATTCATCTGACTCACACATATACATGCGTGTACACACACACACACACGCACGAACTCAAGTACAGTAAAAAGTTGTTTAAAAATTAATCTTGTGTGTATGTTATTAATTCATATCATAAATCTTTCTTAAATATTCAGTTACTTTGAAGAATCAATGTGACAAAATTTGAACGAATGTGAAAATATCTTCATTTTTGTGTAAATTACATGCTGTGATTTTTTTTCCTCTGGATTTTATTTTCTAATTTATTTCTTTTTAAATTTAAATTTCCAAATCGAAATTATTATAATTAAAAAATAACTCATTTGTAAATATTGTGAGCTCGTATTGAAGTACTGTTCTGGAAAAACTTGAACCTCAGGGAGCTGAGGCACTGTCTCCTTAGCATTGTTGAAATGTTATTGGTTTATTTGCTGTGGTCTCTTTCTAGTTGTTTCCTAAATAAAGTGAGTTTTTCACGACATTCATTTCCTCTTTTGCCTGGGATTCAGATTGCAGACTGTGCTCCACTTCCAGTTCACACGCCAACCTTAAGGAAAAAGGGATGCCCTGCTTCAACTGGCTTTCCACCTAAGGTATTTGCTCTAAACATACTGTGTTCTAAAACATAAGAGTGGATTTCTTCTACTTTGGATATTTGCTGTGAGTTTTGTTGCTGATTTCCTCAAAGCTATAAAATAAAAAACTTAGGAAGAAAATAAATTTAATAATAAATGTAAATACCATTCTGAATATTGGAAGGAGTATACAATATATTTAATTCTTAAATTCTGTGTTTCATAGCCTATTAGAGGAACCCTTATTTTGTCACCTGATAAAAGCATTAAGTTGAAGCTCTCTTCAAAGAATATGAGCCTGAGTTTCATCAAACAGCAAAAAGTACCCCACCCTACTATGACCAGGGCACTGTGTATGGGAAGACATGAAGACTGAGCTCCTTGTTTAAGCCTATTGAAAGAAAGAACATAAACTATGAATAATCGCAAATGAATGTGAGCAATGGCTCTGAAAACTAATTTTAAAAAGTATGATGAGAGCTGGGTGGTGGTGGCACATATCTTTAATCCTAGTACTTGGGAGGCAGAGGCAGGTGGATCTCTGAATTTGAGGCCAGCTTACAAAACAAGTTCCAGGATCGCCAGGGCTATACAGAAAAACATTGTTTTGAAAAACAAAAACGTGCTAAAAAGGAATAACCACAAACCATTACATATTGAGACAAGACAGAATATGAATTTAAAATGAATATAATAAATATCTTTACAAAGATGGGTAATGTCAGACAGGATAAAACCGTGATAAGAAAAAATAATCTAGAAGAACTTGACAAAAGAATTTAATTGCTGAGATCTATAAAGAGCTTTAATAACAGAGTGAGAAGAATAGATATAATAGAAAAACAAGTCAGTTAGAAAATGAGATGAAAAATTTGAAAGTTAAGGTATATGACAGGAATGGTGTCAACATTTACATAATATAGTGTGACTTTCAGTAGGAAAAACGTGGAATTAAAGAAATAGGAGCGGGTCTAGAATGATGACTCTATAGTTAAGAGCACTCGCTGTTCTCCAGAGGACCAGAGTTCCTTTCTCAGCACCTATATCAGGCAGCTCACAACTGCCTCTAACTCCATCTCTGGGGGATCTGATGCCCTCTTTTGACCTCAAGGGCATCTTTGTGCACTTGGCATATACAGTGACTCACAATTTTGAAGAAATAATGAACTAAAATTTCTTCAAATTAGAGATGAAAAGCTTCAGTAAAGGATGCAAGAAAACACTTAAGACATATTCAAAATGTTTAAATAAAAGAGATGGGCTTATTTAAATGATAGGAACTTAAGTAACCAATTGGAGATGGGAAAGTTCAGAAATGAAGATGTCAGGCTTGAGCTATGACCCCTCTGGCGAAGGTGCTGGTTGTGCAACCTGATTACACAAGCTACCCCCAGAGCCCATGTGAAGAGCCAGGTACCGTGGTGCACATCTGTAACTTTAGGGCCGGCAGACTGGAAGGTCTCCTGGGAGCTCAAGCGCCAGCTAACCTGGAGTACACAGTGTAGCAGCAGAGACAGCAGGACATGCTGCCTCAGCAGAGTTCAAGAAAAGAACTGACTCGTGAAAGCTGTCCTCTGACCTCCACAAGTCCTGTGGCACCTGCATACATATGCCCTGCCCCCAAAATAATAATAATAATGATAGTATCTTTAAAGATGCAAGATAAAGGAAGACTTGAGGTAATAGATGAAAGAATCCCAAAGAAAGCTGGAATTAATGGGAGATATTTCAGATATATAAAGTAAACTCAAAGATCAGACAATGACTTAAAGATGAAAAAGAATCTCATTTCTGTCAGTCAACTAAGGAAAGAAGGAGGAGAGACTCAAGTACAAAAATGGCCAACAGATTAGAATAAAAGAGCCAATATTTGTAAAATCAGAGTCACTGACAAAAGCTATCAGAAATGCTAAAAGTTATTTTCAAGAAAGACTCTGAAAGTACAAGATGTACAGCGTGCTTGAGGTTTGTCTGGTACGTGAGAAGTGCCTGCAGTTCCACGTGGACGTGCAATGAGAGCTGGAAGGATTAACTCTTCCATCAATTATTTTGCAGCGCAAGACTCATCAATTTTTCGTGAAGTCTTTCACTGCCCCTACAAAGTGCCATCAGTGCACCTCCTTGATGGTTGGTTTGATAAGACAGGGCTGTGCCTGTGAAGGTAAGAACAACAGGAAAGAAAAGGTGACTTCTTGGCTTTATAACAGTACTGTTGCCAACTGGCTGTCCAGGCTCTAAGCAGACAAATGAGTTTGAATGCCATCACTGCTGCTGTCACCTCTGTGACTCTGAACAAGTAGTGTGGAACAGAGATGCTAGAAAATGCTCAGTAGAGTTAGCTCTTATCCTCTCTGGTCGTGAAAACGTGGAGAATACAACTCCATGCATTTCTTTACACCTTCATAGTCATTGAAACTTGTTTCCAAACAGTCAGTAAAAGTTGCCAGATACAGGGCCTGGAGAAATGGCTTAGGGAATAAGGTGCTTACCACCCAAGCATAAGGGCTAGAGTTTGGGTCTCCAGCACACATGCCAGGTTGCCCAACTGTAATCCCAGACTCAGGAGGTAGAAAGGAGATCTTGAGGGTGCTGGCATGTTGGACCAGCTGAAGGGTTGTTGAGCTCCAGATTCAGTGAGAAACCTGACCTCAGAAAATGAGGTGGGGGTGACAGATGGAGGTAGATACCTGACATCAGCCTTGGGCTTCACATCCTCATATACATGTGAACATGTACTCATACACAGGCAAACACATAAGCATGCGTGAATAACACACGAATTAATCAATTCAACGTTGCTGATAGACACACCAAGTAGCTGAGTGTTCATTAGTAACTCTGCAAGAGAATTTCAGGGCTGATGATGAGTTGCATTGAATAAAGAGCTAAAAAAAAACTGTTCAGAGACCACTTTGGTAGGAATTACAAGTTTAAATCAGCCATGTTATTTACAAGGTTTGGATATTTTTGTTGTTCTGTCTTACCCATTTGCTTCTCAATTTTATTACTAATATTAAAGAAAATAATAATATAAATAATAAAAAGCATTTACTACTTCTCAATGAATTTCTGACTGACAGGCAACTGAATCTGTTTCCCTAGTGATAAAGTTGTTTAAAATAAAATAGAAAATCGGCATTCATCTAACTAGCACCATGGATGCAATTAGTGCCCAGTGAATTTTGTTGTTGTTGTTGTTAATCTAAATTGTGTCCTTTTTCCCTCCAAAAGTGTGTGGGTTCTCGTGTCATATAACGTGTGTGAACAAAGCTCCAACCGCTTGTCCGGTTCCTCCTGAGCAGACTAAAGGTCCACTTGGTATAGACCCACAGAAGGGAGTAGGAACAGCATATGAGGGCCATGTCAGGGTGAGTACCTCTGCTTAGTTACTCAGTAAGCACAACTTGACAGAAAATTCAGTGAATCAAACTCATTTAAATAATATTTTATCTAGAGCCATAATTACTTGGAAATAAATTCTAAAGTATCACAGAGTTTTCTGTACTCTCTGTATCTTGAGATTTACGAATGTCAAAATCACCATAATGGAGCCTTGGACCTCTGGTATTGCCTGAGAGGTAGACTGTGGTTGAGGTGTTAGGAAATATTAAGACATAAGCTTACCATCCTAGGCACAGTTCCAGTGGGAAGTGAATGCCATTTTCCTCTTACAACCAAATTTACTATTTATGCTATCTCTCTAAAAAAAAAAAAAAAAGCTGAGTAAATTTTATTTTAGAGTTGTCAGTCTGAAATGGCCAGACCCTGGATGGTCTGACGAGTGTTCTCACTGTCCCCTTACTAGCGGCACTGTGTCCCACTTGCTGCCTTACCAGCTAGAAAGCAGACCTAGAGCAGGACCAGGGGCTCATGCTGTCATTTGTATTTGAGTTGTCTTTGTTTGTTTGTCTGACTAAAACAAAACCAAGATCCCTAAGCCAGCTGGAGTGAAGAAAGGGTGGCAGAGAGCATTGGCTGTAGTCTGTGACTTCAAACTGTTTCTCTACGATATTGCGGAAGGAAAAGCATCTCAGCCCAGCTCTGTCATTAGTCAAGTGATTGACATGAGGTAAGCCCCGAGGGATGAAGATGTGTGTCATTGCAGCATAGGCAGTAGTTTATGGTCTTTCTTTTATGTTACTATGCTTCGTATTAAATAGCCTAATTTGGGGTCAATTTTTGGATTTAGTCCTGTGGCTCCTATAATATACTAGAAAGTAGGGAGGTAGGGGTGGTTCTAGGGCAAGTCGGTCTAGGTGTTGAGTGTGTGGCGCTAAAAGCCAAAGTTTGACTCTAAAAGACCAATTTAAAGATTATGACATAAGAATCCTAAATACATGCTCACCTGTCATCATCTAGAAGTGCAAAGTTATTCTGTGAAAATAAAGGACATAACATCTCACACCAGCACCAGAATCTGTATGTCTAGCTCCCTTGTCCAGACTCTTCTTGAGCACCCTCCTCCTCCTTTTCTAGAAGCTCCAGGCACTGTGCTGGGAGATTTTATTTTCTCCTACAGCTTCATCCAGTACTCCTGATTGATGTATCCTACGTATGCCTCTAATTCAGACACACCCATTGCTCAAAGTGCACATCTCCAGCTATGCCTATTGGTGCCTGAAACACAGTGAAATATGGAAGGATTGGTACAGGGAATATCAGCAGGAGAGATTTGGCAGACCGGCTAGTGGACTGAATATAAAGATGAGGGGGGCTAGGCAGAAGAGAGCTCCTTAGCCCACATTAAGGTTAAGGATAACACGAACAACAGCAAAACCATCTGTTAAAACAAGGATAAGACAGCCGGGCGGTAGTGGTGCACGCCTTTAATCCCAGCACTCGAGAGGCAAAGGTAGGCGGATCTCTGTGAGTTTAAGATCAGCCTGATCTACAAGAGCTAGTTCCAGGACAGGCCTCAAAGCTACAGAGAAACCTTGTCTTGAAAAACATAAATGAATGAATGAATAAACAAACAAACCTAAATAAATAAATAAAAGCCAAGATGACAACAGGTCAAGGATAAATCATTGTTTTAGGTGCTGAAGTCACAGTGTCAAATGAACTTGATTGAGGTCATTTGAGATTTATTATGACAGGTATGAGAGTCCATTGGGGACTCTGGAGACTTAAACCCCTTCTGCCAGTGTGCCTGTGTGTCTGCATGAGTCAGCAGTTATGTCTAGTGTAAAGTGCCAGGTTGCTCCTGATGGATTATTACCTTGAGTACTGTCAGTCACTAGTGGGGAAGTCTTGTGTTTTGTTTCGTTTTAAATTGAGCTTGGGTGTTTATACAGTTATGCTTTGAGGATTGCTTCATGTATGTTATTTGGGTATGTAAGCAAAACCATACACAGGCAACATGTAATAACCCTAAATGTTTAACTTCTATTTCAGAGATGAAGAATTTTCTGTGAGTTCAGTCTTGGCTTCTGATGTTATTCATGCAAGTCGAAAAGATATTCCCTGTATATTTAGAGTAAGTCTGTGTATGACTTGAGCACTTAATTACTTCGAGTTTTTGCATATATATTGTGTATGATGTGCATATATGTTTGTGTGCACATGCTTGTAAAGGCCAGAAACTGATGTCAGATATCTTCCTTGATTGCTTTCCTCTTTACATACTGAGACAGTCTCACTGAACCTGCAGCTCACAGCTATAGCTAGTTAGCTAGCTCACTTGCCCCAGCAATCCCTGTCTCTACCTCTGGAGTGCTGGAATAACAGACAAACCTACCTGACTTAAACCTGGCTTCTGGGGATGCAAACTCTGACCCTCCAGGTTTGTGCAGCAAGTGCTTTATCCACGGAGCCAGCACCTAGTTACTTGTTTTTAATGAGTATGTTTTACTACTGCGTATAAACCATAGAGTTACTGGACAAGACCCAGACCTAGTACTCCACTATTTACATGAATACAAGATTATGCTAAGACTTGTAGAATGTATAAATATGCTTTTAAAATATGCTTCATGTTTATTTTTGAATCCCAGTTCAATCTTCAAAATATTACCACATGAGGTTTCTCAACTTAAAAACAAAAGCGTTTGTCTCTGTAAAACTCTTATTTTTAAAATTGTGTTTCAGTTGTCTATTCCTTTATAACAAATACTCCAAAACTTTAGTAGGAGCATTTTCCACTGTCTACAATATTGGCTGATGTTCCTCTTGTGATTGTAACCAGGTTATTTGAGACAGGAACATCCAAAATAATGTTTTCTTCACATCTGTGACTTTGATTCTGGCTGTCAGCTAGCCAATGTCAATTTTCCTCTTTATGTTCATGGTCTTTCTATATATGTATATATCTTGATCTGTTTATCTCTCATTATTGCATACAGATAATTGCCGGTAGTTGTCTTGATGAAGTAAACAGCACACTTTTGTAAAGCTGTTCTATTCTATCTGTCCTTCCTATTTGTCTATGAATCTTATATGTAAGAAAGTTCAAAGATTTAAATGTAGTCTCTCACTTTCAAGGCCACCAACTGTTTATTCTCCCCTAGCTCCCAAGGGAGTCTGTTAAGGCTCCCTTACCTGTAGCTAATTTTTTTTTTTTTTTTTTTTTTTTTTTTTTTTTTTGGTTTTTCGAGACAGGGTTTCTCTGTGGTTTTGGAGCCTGTCCTGGAACTAGCCCTTGTAGACCAGGCTGGTCTCGAACTCACAGAGATCCGCCTGCCTCTGCCTCCCGAGTGCTGGGATTAAAGGCGTGCGCCACCACCGCCCGGCACCTGTAGCTAATTTGCAGTAGGATTTTATTGTTACATAATTGAAAAGTGCTCTGACTTACAAACTTTTATTTACTTCCTGTTTCAAGTGATCTAACCTTCTCCGATGATAACATGAAGGATTGCTAGGAAGTACAAGAAACTTTCAGAACAGAATGATATATGTTTATGAGCATAGAAGCATGCTTAACTTCATGCCCTTGATAAGTTACTTACTTTCTCTTTATCATGGAGTCTCAAATATAAAATTAGTATATAATCATAGCTCCTGTCTCACGAAGCTGTTAAGAGGGCTAAGTGAGGTAATGCTGGTAAAGTGTTTTTCTCCATGATACTTGATAATTTTAAGTGTCACTTGTTAAATCAGTGTGTACAATGCATTTTTATGACATTTTGTAACACAGAGCGTGAAGTGATAGTAACATTTTGATTTGTATCATCTCCTACTGTTGGAATTAAACATTCCAGTGAGATACTCGAATTCAGTATAGCTAAAGTTTGCTAAAGGGATAATTTAATAAATGCTGTGAGTGCTAAACAAATGAGCAGAACCCCGCGGCTAGCATAAAAGATGTCTGTTTTCTAATATTGTGAATATTAAATTGTTTTAGGTCACAGCTTCCCAGCTCTCAGCACCTAGTAACAAATGTTCCATCCTGCTGCTTGCCGACAGTGAGAACGAGAAGAGTAAGTGGGTGGGAGTCCTGAGTGAACTGCACAAGATTTTGAAGAAAAACAAATTCAGAGACCGCTCTGTGTATGTTCCCAAAGAGGCCTATGACAGCACCCTACCCCTCATTAAAACAACGCAGGCAGCTGCAATCATAGGTATGCACTTATAGCAGTCATCATAGACCCATAACTGTTTACTAATCTATATGTTGAGTTGGCCCCACTGTTTACAAGGTGTCTGGCATGTGTCAGATGTGTGTGGGTGAATGAGACCTGTGTCAGATCTGTGTTTTAGCCCTCCTAGGAGTAGACGTGCATTGTCTTCTTAAAGAGCACTAGTGCTAAAAGCCAATCTGGTAACTTTTTTCTACTTTTGTGAATTGAAACAAGTTAATTCTCAGAGTGTGGGTTTCACATGTAATATGTGTTCTTGAGGAGATTTGAAGTCATAGACTATAGAGCATGTCACCAGCAAACAGCAACTTCTGTTTTCCTTTTTGTTTATCTTTTTGTACATTTGTTATATGCGTGTTCCACTTCTGTTGCTGTCCAGTAAATATGAGAAGTTTAGTGAGCAGGATTAAGCTGCCTTTCACAGTGTTTTTAGAATGGTCGATGTCTATGATACTCAAACTGGGTTTTTAGTTTTCTCATTATTGAATAAGTATTTCCTTCCTTTGATACTAAAGCAGACTTTTAGCTGATTGTTCTGTTTTAAAAGACATGACATATTTATACTGCACTCTGAAGGGAAATATAAATTGTATTTTGATTTTGTTATTTAAATTTATTCTAACACCAAATTTTTTCATTATCTGGTATATTCTGTTATCCTGACATTTTTATCTGATTAAAAAGTTTTATGCTTGTGTTTTAAATAGATCATGAAAGGATAGCTTTGGGAAATGAAGAAGGATTATTTGTTGTGCATGTCACCAAAGATGGTAAGAGAAAACCCAGTTATTCTGAAATAATTTTAAATTATATATTAGAAAACTCTTGAACCTAAATTCTAAGAGCAGGATTGTGTTACTAAAATTTTCCAGATATAATTTTATATGTTTTGAATTTCAACGGGTTTTTTTTTCTTTTTCTTTTTGGTTTTTTAAGACAGAATTTCAATGTATTACTCTTGCTATCCTAGAACTCAGTATGTAGACCAGGCTGGCTGAACTCACAGATCTGCCTGCTTTATCCTAGGGATAAAGGCATGTGCCACCACACCCAACTTTAACTCAAAAGGTTTTCGATTCTATTACCCCTAAAGCTCTGTGTACTGCCCCTCTCCTGTTTTACTGAACAGTTCCACTCATGTCTAAAGGCTGCACATAAAAGACAAAATCACTTTTCTCATTCTTAATAGTGCTGTAAGAAGAAATGTCTAAAGTTCCCCATGGTTCAGTGCAACAGGTTTTTAGCCCCCTAGAGGGAAATAAAGTGCTGAGTGAAATAAAGCAAAACCGATTGAATTTGCTTTTCATAAACATAGCATTGTAAGTTCTGTCTTTATATTAGGTTAGATCCTGAGCAAACAGGTCAGTCACTAAGCTTGATGAGTTTGTTGCCCATAGGAATACCTTGAGAAGTGTTAGGAAGATGCTCCAGTTGGTAAGTGCTTGCCATATAGCACTGGATCCCAGAACCCACATAAAAAGCCAGACATGGTAGTGTATGTTTATGATCACAACACTGGGAATGTAAAGGAAGATGGATTGATAGGAACTGGCTTGCCAGCCTAGCCTAGGGAAGGAAAAGACAGATGGACTGGTAATCACTGGCTAGCCAGCCTAGCCTGCTTAGCAAATCCCAGGTCCCAGTAAGAGACCTTGATTTAGCAAACAAAGGTGGGCGTGGCAAGATAAAGGTGCCATACATGCCTGGTGATCTGTGTTTGATCCCTGGAACCCACTAAAGGTGGAAGAAGAAAACTGACTCCACAAAGTTGCCCTCTGAACACCACACCCATGCTATGACATGCACCCACACACATACACAATTTTAAATTTTTTAATTAAAAAAAACCGAAAACTGAAGGCAGAAAGCTCCTGAAAAAGAACACCTTAGGCTGATGTCTGATGTACATGCTTGTGCATGCATACATGGCCACACGTACACACAAACACCTAAAGAGATGGAACTAGAGAGAGATGGTTCAGCGACCCTGTCTGCTGCTCCTGCAGAGGACCCAGTGGTTCAGTTCCCAGCTCTTACGTGATAGCCTACACCATCTATAACTTATATTCTAGGGTATCCAATGCCTTTTTCTGGCTTCCATGGACACAGGCATGCAAGTGATGCACAGACATATATATAGGCAAATACCCACATACATAAAATAAAATTTAAAAAGAAATACCTAAAGAGGAACATGAGTTGCAGTCACTTGGATTTTAAAAATAGGAACTCCATGGTGAAGTTGCTAGAATTTAGTACCAATAAACAAACTTTGTGAAGTATAGGCATGCTTTACACAGGACTTCTTTGCCTTGACTCAGAAGATCCCAGTGCTGAAATCAATACCAACTATCAGCTATTGGTAGGTTAAATGATCTGATAATGGGTTCAGTTATCCTCTTTTTTTCTTCTGTGATTTCTGCTCTTAGATACTTTTGTGTGTATGTATCTTTAATATGGATTGGGTTATATACTTTGGTGTTTAATTTGGATATAATTAATAAACTCATTTTGCATTTAATGTTGTTGTTTCTTCTTGTAGAGATTATTAGAGTTGGTGACAATAAGAAAATTCATCAGATTGAACTCATTCCAAGTGATCAGCTTGTTGCAGTGATCTCAGGCCGAAATCGCCATGTCCGACTTTTTCCTATGTCAGCTTTGGACGGACGAGAGACAGATTTTTATAAGCTGGCAGAAACTAAAGGGTGTCAAACCATAACTGCTGGGAAAGTGCGCCATGGAGCCCTGTCCTGCCTGTGTGTGGCTATGAAAAGACAGGTCCTCTGCTATGAGCTGTTCCAGAGCAAGACCCGACACAGGAAATTTAAGGAAATTCAAGTCCCAAGTAATGTCCAGTGGATGGCCATCTTCAATGAGCAACTCTGTGTAGGATTCCAGTCAGGATTTCTCAGATACCCCCTGAATGGAGAAGGAAGTCCATGCAATATGCTCCATTCAAATGACCACACACTATCATTCATTGCACATCAACCAATGGATGCTATCTGTGCAGTTGAGATATCCAACAAAGAGTATTTGCTGTGTTTTAACAGCATTGGGATATACACGGACTGCCAGGGCCGAAGATCTAGACAACAAGAATTGATGTGGCCAGCAAATCCTTCCTCTTGTTGTAAGATTCTTTTTCTTGTCTATCTTTGTCCCTTTTTGCCTTTTCACTTACTTTAAATATAATCATTTTTACTAACAACTTGTTTTTTTAATCATTTTTAAGGTCTCCCCCAAGTACTAATTATGTTGCTAAAGTAAAATAACCATATATTGTAAAACCTAGACAAACAGTGAAAATTAAATGCTTGTAAGTAAGATTAATCTTTCTATGGAAAACTTACTGAGATACATTTTTTAACTACATGTTGTTGTGTTTAAAAATAATCCCAATCGTTTTTTTCATTGTCACCCTAAATATAGTAACCTTAAGAAGCAGTAGCTCATAAGACTTATGCTGGGGAAGTTACTAAGTCATTGTTTAACATGTTCTTGGAAGATATAAAGTGACCTTTATAAGAAGTATTACTTCATTTTATATTTTATAGGTATATATATATATATATATATATATATATATATATATATATATTGATTTAAATTTACTTATTTCATTCTTTTCTTAAATATTAAAATATTAATATTTCATTCAATACTTTATCAGTGAATAATAATCACTGTTGAGTACATATTTTACTGTATGAGATGAAGTCATGAGTGAAATCGATGGAGTGCTGTCTGCCTCACAAAGTAGGGAAGATTCCTGGGAGTAAGTGGTTAGATAGGATGCTGTTACAGGTGTTCGGGGAGAGAATGTCTGATCCAGATTGCTTTGTTTGGAATGGAAGCCTCTTAAGCCTGCTTAAATGTGAAGTGGAAAAAGCCATTAGAGAATCAGTAGGAAAAGGTGGACTGTTTGGGAAATACAGACAGTAGAATAAGATGTCCCAAAACGACCCAAAGAGTGTGGAATTCTGCAGTCCAGTAAAACAATTACTGGGGCAGGAGCCAAGGACCTCTCCCTTGCAGCAGGAAGGATGGAGGACAGGGCAGTCCAGGTGAGTTAGGTGAAAGAGTGTGTCTCGGGATAGTTGCGTTCTTATGACAGAAAAATGATCAAAAGTCTCTAACCTACCCAGATTTAACTATTTATAGTGTTTTATTTCTTCTGAAACGAACGTTGTTTTCAGTGACATATGGGTAAATGAATGCTGTTTCATAACTGAGCCAGCTACTCCTGATTGTTCTAATGTGAAGTCAGGCTAATACATTTCTAGTCATAACTGTAGTTTGAGTCAATCGCTTACTTTTTGCTTGTGTTGCCATTCCTTCCACAAGTGTGGATTGAGCATCTGTTCCTGTCACACAGCTGCCAGTCACAGTGCCTGTAGCAGAACACGTCATGCCTATTTTACTTTACCGTTCTAGACCAGAACACTTAGGTGAAATTTTCTGTACTTTGTGTGTTTCACTGTCAACAGTTTAACTTTAAAAGTCCAATACTTTAAAATGCCATGAAATTTCTCATAAGACAAGGTGTGGGTTCATTGATTCCTTCTGTATTGGGCTTATAATCTGAGCTATGGCATATCAGTTCTCATTCATGCTTTATGTCCTGCTCACTTCAAAACATTTATAACATCATTCTTATGTATAATAACTGTTGGGTTTTGAAACGATTCCACTCTACAGTTGCTTAGGATAGACCTTTCAAAGTGTTTGGGTCTTAATAATTTTCAATAATCAGCAGGTTGTACCTTCCTTCCTCCCCCCCTCAGGTTACAATGCACCTTATCTATCCGTTTATAGTGAAAATGCAGTTGATGTCTTTGATGTAAACTCCATGGAATGGATACAAACTCTTCCTCTCAAAAAGGTAATGGAACACTTAAATGTGGGCCAAGTTGGTTAATTTTTTTATTGCAGATATTCATTGTGCATAGTACTGTGTTACATAAGGACATTTTCAAGAGTGTGCATATTGTACATTAAGCATACTATCTCTGAGCCCCACTACTCTCTCTTTTATTCCCCCTCCCTCTCTTGTGGGGGTCTCTACAACCACCAAAGAGTATCAACCTTTGTAAGACAAGAAGTCAGTTCAACACACTCAGTAGCCAGTGTTGGTTCAAACTTTGAGAATCTGACACTAGGCAGTTTATTTTAGGAATATTTAAATACAGCACAATTTAGAAAAAAAGTTTCTTGTTGATAAATAACTAGTCCCATGTGTACAATAAAGCTTAAGGTACGACTATGTTAAAATTTTTTGTAAAGTACATGTGATGTCTTCCGTAAAGATGGGCACTGTAGACTAACCACATGTGACAAATTAAGAGTCTGAGGTGTAGATGCAGTCTTGGTCATACATATCACAAAGGTTACCAGGCTATTAACCACATCCACTCCCAGCCTTCTGGGTGGAAAACAGGTTATATACATCTCTCCCTGTGAAGAGACAGCCCTGTTTGATTAATACTCCTGTTTCCTTAGTACTTATCTGTGAGCACAAGGACCTCTGTGTCTTCTGCACTCTCCTTCCCCTTGGTTTTCCTAGACAATTACACTTCTACTTTTGCATCATATATACATAAATGATTTTATGTATCGATATAAAATCTAAGAACTGCATAGGAGAGAAAACCTACATATTTGCCTTTCTGAGAATGGGTTAATTCTAAGCTGGTTAGTTTATGATAGGTAGGCCAATACCATAATGTATTTATTGAATTTAATTTCTCCCTGTAAAATCTGATTTTTCTTGTGATGAGCAACTAGAGCACATACTGCAACCTAAAATGTCAGTGTATTGCCTTCTGCTTTGGGTTAAAGGACTCAGGGAGTATACTTTGCATGTATCGATAGTCAGGGATCGATTCCTTCATTTTATGGCTGGAAATGTAAAATCAAAACTTTGTAGGTGTCTTAATGTTTTAAAAATAGTGGTTTCACCAGGCAGTGGTGTGTGTGTTTAAGAATAGTGGTTTCACCAGGCAGTGGTGGCCGCACGTCTTTAATCCAAGCATACTCAGGAGGCAGAGGCAGGCGGATCTCTGTGAGTTTGAGGCCAGCCTGGCCTACAAGAACTAGTTCCAGGACAGGCTCCAAAGCTACAGCAAAACCCTGTCTCAAAAAAAAAAAAAAAAAGAAAAGGAAAAAAAAGAATAGTGGTTTCCCATATGCCTAATAAAACATGTTTTATATTAATATTTCTATTTCCTTAACAAGGAAAATTTTTATAAGTATGAAATTTCTATTTTGCAGAAATGAAAAGTAATCATGTTATATTGATATATTTGGTGTGTATAGTGTAGGTGCCATTAGTTGAAGGTCAGGTTAGAGGAACAGGGGAAATAAGGCAGCCAAGATCATTAAACATATGCCTCAGGTTTTTTTTTTTCAAGACAGAATTTCACTGTGTAGCACTAGCTGCTTTGGAACTCACTCTATAGACCAGGCTG
This sequence comes from Microtus pennsylvanicus, assembly GCF_037038515.1. Classification (NCBI taxonomy): domain Eukaryota; kingdom Metazoa; phylum Chordata; class Mammalia; order Rodentia; family Cricetidae; genus Microtus; species Microtus pennsylvanicus. Next base: position 98,654,583 of record NC_134588.1, read on the forward strand.
GCCTCAAACACACAAAGATCTGCCTGCCTCTGCCTCCTGAGTGCTGGGATTAAAGACGTGCCACCACAGGCAAAAAATATGCCCCAATTTTAAGACATATTAATAATGTAAACCCTCAGAAAAATGCTACATTATGTAAAGCAACAAATACATCATCCTCAAATTTGTAAATTTGGATTGGCAACAGTTTTGTATTTCATTTTTTTATAACATTTGCAATATGCAAGCATGTGTCCTGTAAACTGAATAACGCTGTGAGCTCTGCTCGTTCCCTAAGCACAATATCCCAGAGTCACTGCTTCCACATGCCCCATCTGTGGCCCACACCTTACCAGGGTTGTGTGTATTCTCATCCTGTTGCTTGCCGTAAAATAGAGGAACTGGAAATTTTAAGAATTCCTAAGTAAAGAAATATTCAGTTTTGTTTGATTTTGCAATTTATTAAACTGTTGAAATTACTGCTTTTTTCTTTGCTGTCTTTGCTCATTTATTGTGTTTTTAAGATTCATACATGTTACTATATGTACTACATAAAGTTCATTGGTTTTTCACTACTATAAAATAGTCTTTTGGGTGAATACTTCAGTGTTTATCTATTATCTGGTTGACAGCATTTGAATTACTGCTGACTCTTTGCTGTTGTCAGCATTCCTGCGTATGTCTCAGTATAGGCCCCATCACCTCGCAGTGGGGTTGCTAAGGCACAGGGGCTGCAGCTGTTGAACCATATGCTATAGTGTCATCTATTTTCCAAAATATTAGCACAAATGACAGTCACATCAGCATCATCTGTGGTTCTCTCTGACCCAAATTATCCCTAGCACATCATTCTGTAAATCGTGGTAAACTAGTGTGTCACTAAAGTACTATTTTGCCTGTCCCAGTTAACTGTGATAACGCCCTTCATACTTTCCCTTATAGGCAATACCTGGTTATGTTTGCTCATCTTTTTGTTGAATTTTCCATATTTTTTTCCTCATGATTTATTGGATTCTTTATGTGGGTCCTGAGTCACTAACACACAGGATAATCTCCTCATTTGTCACATCTGCTCATGTTCATGGTGTATTTCCCTGAACAAAATTACAAATTTTACTGAAGTAAGATGTTATTCCTATTGTTTAGGTTTTTCTTTTTTCTCTTCTTAAGAAACTTTCCTGCTTCAATACCATAAAGATACAATCTTTATTTTCTTCCAAAAATAATCCTTCTAACTCTCACATGTTGCTGTGTGCAGTATTTTGTGCATAGTAAACTTTCTATTATTGTACATATGCCTGTGATCCACTTAGAGCTAAGTTTTAATATATGGTGTCAAGTAGGGATCTGGCCATATTGGTTTATATGGCTGGTTCCTCCATCGCTGTTTATCAGTGATAATTTCCATGTCTACTCTTTCATCTGCAGATATGTGGGCATTCAGTGTTTAGTGATAAGAATTCATGAAGTAAATGTGTTCATTTTTTAGTTTAGATTTTTGGTCTCTGATGATTTTTAAATGGTCAATTTTAAGGTTTATATATTCTACTTGATTTATTTGTCCAGGATAGAATTCCTTTAAACTATTACTATGATGCATTAGTTTGTTCAAATTATATATACCTTCCTGGTAAGAATTATTAACATAAGTGAAATGTCTTGATGGTGTATTCTTAATAGACTAAAACTTTCATGATTTAATTTTTAAAGGTTTTATTGAAATACTAATTTTATTTTTATTATTTTAGGTTCGACCTTTAAACACTGAAGGATCATTAAATCTTTTAGGGTTGGAGACTGTTAGATTAATATATTTCAAAAATAAGATGGCAGGTAAGGGATATATTAATAAGATCAATTCAGTGGAAATATTACATCGGTCCAAGGTATTTGGATATGCAATGAATGCCTCAGGCATATCTCACTCTGGAGTGTGCGATGCCTGCTGTCAAACTCTGGCAGACAGTAAAGACAAGCTGTGAACAAGCAATCCTGGTGAAGCCTGTATGGCTGTGTAAGCAAAGCGTTTGACACACATTCTTTTCCTGTGGCGCACCTGATAAATAGAGAAGATAATGGCTGGGTATGTAGTATTTAGAACCTAGTCCGTAGGTTCTAAATTATAGACACTTGTCCAGAATTCCTTCTGGGGGATCTTCAGGAATCTCCATCTATTGCACAGTGCTTCTGAAGTACTGAAGATAATGTGGGAAGAGGCAAAAAAGATCATAGGAATGAATCCCCAGAATAAGGACCTAGAACAGGAAGCCTAGAAAGTGAAGATGGAGAAAATAATTTATGGAAAGTGAGTTGGGGCGTTGTTTTTAAGAGTGAAATGAATGGGGCTGGAGAGATGGCTCGGCAGTTCGGAGGGCGTACTGCTCTTCCAGTGGACTGGAGCCACTGAACCCACTCTCTGCAGGAGAAGGAAAACAATGTGAAGATACTGGAGGAGAAGTGGCTGGTCAAAGCCATAGCACCAAGACAGCTTTAGTTTTCTTCTAGCAAACATGTAACATGTATTTATAATTAAAAATAAGAATGTGTTTTTGTAAGCTATGCCTAATTTAGCATATATCTTTTAGTATATTCCACTGAAAATTACTTTCTTTCTTATTTTTAATGCATAACTCTTGTCACAGTTGTACATATTATTCAGTTGATTGCAATGTCAGAAATTAATAGATATAAAGAATTTTAGTAATTTAAACAATATCATTATTTTGTTTCTCACAGAAGGGGATGAACTTGTAGTTCCTGAAACATCAGATAATAGTCGAAAACAAATGGTTAGAAATATCAACAACAAGCGGCGTTACTCCTTCAGAGTCCCTGAGGAAGAAAGGATGCAGCAGAGGAGGTATGTAGTTCACTTGTGCCCAGCATCCATCCATGCTGACGGCATCTGTCCATGTTGCCATCACCCAGAGGACAAGCTGGAAACAAATTGAGAAGAACGATTTGGTATCTGAAATTTTGTCACTCAGCTGTGATCTAAAATTGTAGAGCCAAGCACGAGTAACGCTCGGGAGTCTCTCCAACTGCAGGGGTTCTGTGCTCATGAGTAGCATCCCTCAGGGCCATTTTAATTAATACTGTCAAAGTTATGAGAATACAGTGGGTAATGTACCAATTTCACTCATTTCTGTATGTATATAGAAGAGTTATCATTTCTGCCATGTGTAACTTGTACTATAAATCATCTGTGCATATAGTAAATTTATATATGCTTAAGAAGTACAGAAACCAGGCATGGTGACTCATGACTGTAATCTTAGCATTCAAGAGGCTAAGGCAGGAGAGTCACCTTGAGCTTGAGGCCAGCGTGCTCTGAGCTAAAGGCTAAGACCCTTTCTTTAAAAAAAAAAAAACCTAAACAAACAAAAAGAAACTGAGATTAAAACTCTATTCTCCATGAGCAAACACATGTAGCTATATTTAAAACCATTTCTAAAATGTTATCTATTATAAAAGATGCACATATAATATTCCATGTATCTGCAAAGTAGAACAGGAATCTTTGATGCATGCTAAAGGAGCCCTTTCCAGCAAGGGTGGTACAGAACCTAATACATGTGTGTGTCTCTGGCTTTGATCCCCAGCACTGAACAGTTTAAACAAACAAACCCTAAATCTTAAGGTCTTCTTATTTAAATTTTTTTTAAAAAGCAACCTAAGGAATTGAACTATTAATATATTCTATTATTCTAATCATATCTTTATTTTTATAAAACAAAGTATGCTTAGTTTTTTAAGTTATAATGATTAAATGTGGAAAAACTTCTAAACAGGTGTTCTACCTTACAGGGAGATGCTACGAGATCCAGAAATGAGAAATAAATTAATTTCTAACCCAACTAATTTTAACCACATAGCACACATGGGTCCTGGAGATGGAATACAGATCCTAAAAGACCTGCCCATGGTAAGAGGCATGAGGAGTGGTGTGAACATGAATGGGGTGATACGTGAGCATAGGCTCACATACATGCACAGCTAGTGAGGACATGGTCTTAGTGTGTGCCACAGTATGTTTAAGACACATGGTGGCTTACATCTTAGAAGAAACTTACAATTCAGAAATCTATCAAAACCCAAAACAAAAGTTCTTAATTGGTTTTCTACCCTAGGGAAGTTCCCATTTTGCTAATACAAGTTTGCTGTTGTTAGTGGGAGAAACAGCCATATTTGAAAAGGTTCTGTCACAAGTTCCAGGCGCAGTTACCACAGTGTAAGATTTTACTCAGTTCAATACAGATATTGGGTGTTTTTCTCTGCAGAGTCCACATGGGCTTCATCATTCACAGTCACACCTCTCAGCTAACTGTGCAATTAAATCTTGTTCCTTTGCTCCAATTCAAGCATGTTTCCTGGACAATTATATGTAAAAAGAAATATAACATAGGAAGATTGTTGTATTTTAACAACATGAAGATTGCATCCACAGACCCATTATGCTGAGGTTAAAATTACTAGTGGAATTAGCAAATTATCCAGGCCTGTTTGCTCTTAAAATGTCAGTGTCACACACCTCTAGCAAGCTACTAAAATGGAGTATGACCCTTTGGTCAGTGGGGATATCAGCTAAATTGGGCAAAGAATTTTAAGAATAATTTCTATCTTATGGCAGTTTCAGAGAGGACTATGAATATTGATCCTAATCTCTTCCTAAGGACATCTGTGCTAATCTCATTAGCAACACCAGTGGTAGAAGCAAGGAGAGAAGTGATAAAATGTGACGTGTAATGCAAACTCTAGTGTGGAAGTCAGGTTATAAAGGGAGCTTTTCGCTTATTTCCTGGGGAGAAAAAAAAAATGAATCTACATTCATTTTAGCCAAAATACTTGTTGTAAATATCAGAGTCACATGGCCATGCTTTCTTACTGCTTTTTCATCTTATGATGATGATGATGGTGATGATGCCAATGATAGCAGCCATGGCAGTATAAGTCATTCACAGTAGCCACCCTTAGGGATCTAGATTTCTGTTAGCTGTGCTGGGTGAATATCAAGCGTGCACAGACGAGATCACGGTGATCTTTATATAGGCCAAGCACATTAGACAGCAGAGCTGCTGTGTTTGTAAGCTGTTCTGCTTCAGCTTCCACCTGGAGTGAGAGCTCAAGGTCTCCTTTTCCCCCTCCTAACACTGCTCCAAAGTCCTCACTGCTCATGCTCGTGTCTTAGCAGCACACAGCACAGTCCCAAGATCCAAGCCTCTGTTGTTACTGTTCTTGCTATTTCATTTTCCTGCGGAAAAGTTACAGGGCCAAGTACAAAATGTTTTAAGTAGAGAGAATTTCTTTAAATTATAACAAACAGTTAAATGTGACTGTATTCACAGCTTGTGTGTGGAAGATCAAGTGCAGTATACTTATTTTCATTGAACTCTTTGAACTTTTGATAGATTTTTTTCATAAATGTGTAGTTAGCATTACTGAGGAGTAGAGAGATAACTAACTTCAGACACATAAATGTATTGCAGACTAGCTTGCCGCTAAATCAATGTTGGTTCAGTGGTAGCAAGGCTTTGACAGGTACCAACCTTTACAATTCAAATGTCAGCTTTCACTGTCACATTCCGCTGCACCCAGAAAGGTTTTACCATATTTTTATGTAAAAATATAGAATCATAGAAATTATAGAAAATTTTCATAGAAATTCTGTTGTACCCCTTACATTGTAATACTTTCCTTAAGGTGAAATAATATCAGGATTTCATGTTATTCTGCTTAGGATTGCACCAGGTGAAGAGTTGTTTCTCCTCGGAAGGTCTTTCCAACCTTCAAATACAATGGAGAATGGATTCTAAATTAGCAGTTCAAATATTGTAAGAAACCTCAGAGTATCCCCTCAGCTTCACTTCTTTTTGTTTTAAGTTTTTATTCTTGGTTTTGGTATTTGAGTCAGGGTCTTACTGTGTAGCCATGGCTAACCTGAAACTCTCTTTGAAGACCAAGCTGTCTTCAAACTCAAAAGAGACCCAACTGCCTCTGCCTCTTGGGTGCTGGGAACACCACCATGTGCCACCATGTACCACCATGCCCAGCCTAACTGCACTTCTTCCTCCTTTCCCTCTCTTAATACTTCAAAGAAATCTTGTTTGTTTTGAGAGGGAATATTCCTTAGGTGGCCCTGACTGATCTTGAATTTACTGTATAGCCTCGGCTAGCCTCAACTTTGAGCCTGTCTCCCCTGCCTCAGCCTTCTAGGTGCACCAGGTACCAATCACCATGCTCACCAGGAAGTTATGTTTTGTTGTTGAAAAGATTTTTTACTATTAACCAAAGCAATTTCAGATGATGTTTGCCACTCATCCTCAAATAGCCCCATCTACGTGTCCTTCCATGCTGATTACTGATTATAATTAGACTGCTTAGTTTTGGGTATTTATTGTCCCCTGATTTTGTTAACTCCACAGCCACCATCCCCAACCCCCACCCCGGATTAACATTAGTCCTTTTTCCCTGACAGTTCAGTCATTTTAAATGTGTCTTCTATTCCTTTAATTTTTCTTATTATGTAAGATAAACACTATTATAGTTCCAGGAAGATGTACGTTTATGAAGCTGTTTCTTCGTCTGCACATGTAGTAGGCATCAGATATTTCCTGTGTCCAAATTCCTGTTTGTTTCCTGTTATTTCCATGTGACTTTTCTTTGCTCATTTCACATGCAAAGGATTCCTGACCTAGCTCTCTAAATTCCTCTATTTAATCACTGACTTTGTGCCTGGGACCATGCGTATCTAGACATAAACACTGTAAAACACCGTAGCACTGTGCATGTCTGTAAGACTACTCTCGCATGTGACATAGAGCTTGTATTTTAATGCAGTCTCATTTCAGTATGCTCTTTCCACTTGGATGGAATTATGAATCAGCCCTCACCCAAAAAGGATGAATTACATTGATCTAGTATCATATGTAAGAGCTTTCAGGCCCCAAAGCCATGTTACCATCTGTGCAAAGAGCATGTACTCCAGATGTTTTCATATCTCGTTGTGTTCGATATAAATCACTGTCATATTCCTGTGAAATACTGAAGACCTTAGAAAGTTTTTTGGTTTTTTTTTTTTTTTTCGAGACAGGGTTTCTCTGTGGTTTTGGAGCCTGTCCTGGAACTAGCTCTTGTAGACCAGGCTGGTCTCAAACTCACAGAGATCCGCCTGCCTCTGCCTTCCAAGTGCTGGGATTAAAGGCATGCCCCACCACCGCCCGGCCTTAGAAAGTTTTTAAAGGATCTTTGGAAGTGTAACTGTTCATTTGTGCCAAAGATCCTGAAATAAGATCACTTCTGTCTTAAGTATGGAAAGGGCAGGAAAGGTTGGAACAGTCTCTTTCTTGCCTCTTGGATCAGATTTCTCCCGTTTCTATTCTAGTGAGTGGAGAGAAGAAAAACAAACTAACATAAAGAGTCTTAGAAGATATACTGAATTAGTTTCCTTGAACCTTCTTTACCATTTATCTACCTATGGTTTCTGTTGTTTTTAAGTGGTTGCTAAAAATACAGGAACTGTTTTTCCAACCTAATGTGAGAGTAACTTGTCACCATAGTGTTGGTCACCGTCTCCCTAGCACAGTGCATCATACCTGTTTCTCAGATTCTTAATGGCTCAGCACGCTGAGCTCAGTAGCATCTTTAAGAAGTAATTTTTATTCTTGAACTGGGGGTGCAGTTCAGTGATAAAGTGCTTCCTTGATAGTGTATGCATGAGGGGCTGGGCTCAGTCCATAGCACTTTAGCACCTTCCCCTCCAAAAAGATACTTTTGTTTCTTAAAGTCAAAGATGGAGGGAATTGACAGATGGACGGATGGACGGGTGGATGGATGGGTAGAAATAGATAGAGATATAGGTCAATATTTTTTCTTTTTGAAAACAGCCTTAGAAAATACTGATTTTATTCACATTTCTAAAGTAAAAGCACTGTCATATATAGAGAAGGTTTTCTTTTAGGCTTAGGTAAGTCCTGAGCATTTTTTTTTACCATCTATCTCATGCTTTATTAAGTAAGGCATGCTCTTAAGTTCTTCTTTCAGTCTCCCTATAGTGAAGGGATGGTGTGTTCTGGAAACAGCTGTTCTTCAAGAACTGTAGGAAATGGCTGGCCCACTAAGTGACATTGCCCATGTGTACACTCAGAGTAAATATTTATCAGGAGATAAACATTCTTCTCTTCAGACTTTTTTCTGCAACTCTATTATTATATTATTTGCCTTTTAAAAAACCACAAGGCAGAATTTTCCCTTGTTGGAAACAAGCTTATTCTTTGGGGTATCTAAATGGAGATGAGCTGGGTTGCTTACAGGCAAACCAGAAATAGTGTAGCCCACAATTCTCACTGTCTTTATTATAGGGAAATAATATCACTAAAAGCCAGGGCATATCGTAGGCCTATAAATTCAGAACTGGGAAATGGCTATAGAGTCTGAAGAAGTAGGTTTATACTTTTCTAGTTAGAAACAATGTAAGGTTCCCTTGTCCTTTTAGCTGTCTCTTGCTGTTTCTGTACTTAGTGTTTTGTGTAGACTTTTGCAATGCTTTTGTTGTATCACATAAGAAAATCTGAAGATTCTGAAAGCTCCTTGGATCTCTGGAAGCCATGCTGCTACTCACTCAACTGGTAAAATGGGAATGATGTCAAGTGGTCTTTTGGAAATCTGCTGTTTTGAGTAACTGATTACAGAATTTGACTTTCTGAGGTCTGAAAGAATTTTCCTGGGAGTTCTGAGAGAGACACTGCCTTATTCTTTGTGTGCATGTTGTCTGGGGTCACTCACCCTGATCCATTAGCATCACCTTACACCGTTTTTTTCTCCCTTCTTTGTTTTTGATAGCCAGGTTTCCCTTATCCATCCCCTCATCACCACTCCGGTCTGATCTCCTCTCCGAGCAACTTTGAGCACATCTATCACATGACTGTCAATTCTGCTCAACAGTTTCTCTCTCCTGATTCCATAAACCCTGAGTACCCCCCGTCCCTGCGCTCTGCCCCTGGTACTCCACACTCTGTGACTCTAAGGGTATGAAGGGCTGAGTCTGGGGCTAACCATCACTAACCTGGTGTGCATTTGCTAACCCCTGAGAGGGTGCCTTGGGGAATGGCTGCCCTTTCCTCCTCAGCTGCCAGCTTCAACTACTTTTTTGTCTTCTCCTGTTTATCCTCCTCTTCCTCCTCTTCTCAGTCTGTCTTGTTTCTTCTTCTGGGGGAAATGTGGAGGAGTAAAGGATTCTGTATTAATTCTGAAACAGCTTTAGAGTATGTATCTTTGTGGGAAAGTTTTCCCAGTATGGTGTTTTCCACTCGGTATACCATGTTAAAACAAAAACAGCCCCAGCTGGATCTTTATTCTTTTAAAACAAACAGAAAAGGACTCCCTGAATTTCTGAATTGTTTAACAGCTCTTTACCCTGTAACCACTTGAGTTCAGGGATGAGATTAAGGTCTGCATGGAGTTTATCCATAGACCTACCAGAAGTCTCCGAAGTAATGGTGTAAATACTGAGTAAGTAACATAAAAAGTTCTAAAGCTAAAGTCAGTTTTTATAAACCTTTGAGTTGTTGATATGTATTTAATTGCAACCAAGACCCAAGATAAGAAAATTTAAAAAAAAAAAGCTGCTACCCCTGAAGAAGTCTGGCACCTGCTGGTCCTTTCATTCATCCTCATACCTTCGTTACCATTGGCCATGCATGACATGGCTGTTAAGCAGAGTGTCTATTTTCTCAATGTGTGCATGTATGCTTCAAAGAAAGTTAGTTTTATGGATATTAAAATATTTTAGTTATATCATGCAAGCTTATTTCTTATAATGCACCCAGGTTAGTAAAATAGTCATAGCAATTTTTTAAATTTGTAATATAGTTATTTTCCAGTAAGAAAATTAGAGTTTGTATTATCATATTACTTTAAATTATGTTTTAAATGTCACCAACATTAAATTATAATACCAACTGAATGTCTTACTTGTCAGAATTACTATAATAAAATCAGCCTTAGTTTGCTTGGCAGCAGGAAGCAGGATTCCAAGGACCTTCCTGTGAAAGAAACTACTTGCCATCAGCCCATCAGTGGGAGTTTGCCCTATTTTTAAGCATAGTTTTAACTAGAAAGTCCAAAAAGTTGTATTTCTTGTTAGGTTATACTGAAATTTGTATCACTTGACTAAATGATTTAGTATTTTAGTTTTCAATCTTAGTTGCTGGCTTATTAGAAGCTTTTTCTCAGTCTTTTGTTCTAGGGTAGGCTGTTTTAGAGAAAAGAACAGCAAACCCCTGAGCTTTGAAGTGCAGCTTGATTCTGGCAGTTCTGTCTCCAAGGAGCCCCTCTTGGCGATGCTTGCTCTGTCTCATAAGTTGTTCCTGTGTGTGCAGATGCTAAGCTGCTGCCTTTGACTCTCTTGGCGTTCTTTTAATTTTTTTTTAGATAAAATAAGGCAAAATATTTTCTTTAAACAAATAACACACAGAATTACATGGACTTTGCAGATCTAATATAGGGACTAAAATAGCAGTGTTGAATTGGGGACTAGTTAGCCAGCCAGCTTTCAGCTTAAGGACATTGGGTGATGTCGTTTGAATTGTTTGCTGTGACCTTCCCTTGAGCTTGCAGGTGTGTGGGAAAGCCCAGTGCTGCAGACACACCCAGAGCATCACCCTTTTAGGGGGTGTCATAGTCACATGGGAACTGGGAAGTGAGTGTCCCATTCTGGACCTTATTGACAATCAAAAATATTTAGCCACACTCACTACTAGATTTCCTTTTTGCTTTTTTCTTGTTTCTGCCTGATTCTTAGATCTTGTTTAAAATTGTTTGATCTTTGGCATATTGTAGGAGAGACAACTGTGTTAGCGCATGGGTCAACAAAAAAAGAATTAGAAGAACTGGGGGCCTGAATCATGACTCAGTGGGTAAAATGTTTGCCACCAAGCCTGACAACAGGGGTTTAATCCCCAGAACCTACAGTGAAGGAGAGCACCAACTCGCAAAAGTTGTCTGTCCTCTGAGCAGCCACAGTGGCATGCACATGCTTAAACACTGCATGCAGTCTTTTTGATGCAAGAATTGCTACCATTTTATTAATTAGTTCCCAAAAGATGTTATTCTTTCCAAATTATATAAAGTGTATTCTGTGTCTTTAAAACCTGTACACAAATGTACACAAATCAGTATGAATTTTAAAGCACAGTATCTTCTATGGAGAGGATCATAATCTGAAATTTGTTAATTGCCAGTTGAATTAATCTGATGCCTGAAGCAGGAAATGAGGGTTGCAGATATAATCCATTCATCTATCCAATAAATATCTTTAGTACCTCTTTTAAGTGCTAGAGCCTGAAGGTTACCACCTGACCTCTGTACATGAACATACACACACACACACACACACACACATATAAACATTTAAAAGAAAATGTGGAAAGGAAACAGCAAATTGTTAGTAGAGTCTGGTGAGTTAAGAGAATTTACCAAGGGTTTCAGTATTACCCATATACTCCACCATCTGGGAGTATTTCCTTGACAATAAGAAAAAGCAAACATTTTAATGAACTAATTAGCGCTGGGAAAACTGCTGGTTGGTTAATATATTTTTGATTAGTCTTAGTGGCCTTGACCATCATGAGATTTGCTGAGTGTAGAAACGAGAAAGTGGGAGTGAAGTGACTCGGTGACTGAGGGAGCCTGCTGCCAAGCCTGCCGACCTGAGTTCAGTCCCAGGACCCACATGGTGGACGGAGAGAAACAGCTCCACAGTGTTGTCCCCTGACCTCTACATATGTATTGGCATGCATGTACCTACGTGTACACACACACAATTCTTTAAAGGAGACAAAGGTTCCCAGGTTCTGAAATAAGAAGCTTGGCACTACATAAAGGTCAGGGAAGAAGCACGTGCTAGCCCTGTCAGACCTGCTTTTCTTAACAAATACATTCTTCAGGAAAGTCACAGGCTTTGACATTTGGACTACTTTTTAAAGTAGCTGTTTCTGTGTATATTCCCAGCATCTGGCCTAATACATGTAAGATCCGTGCCCATCCCTTCCAGAAGAATTTTTATATAATTAAAGAGGAGGTTATTGACACTGGTGCTCACAAGTGGGCCATGTGTGTCATTATTAGTTCAGGGCAGTAGAGCCACATAGTGGAACAGGGCAAGTGCCTGACTCCTGCAGATGTGACACTGTGATTCCCAGAAGTCCATGAGGCACATGTTAGCCTCAGTACTGAACACACTAGGGCTCTATAGTGTAGTCAGGTTGTGCTTTGTTTCTCCTGGCCTCGGCTCCCCAGTCCCCAAGCTGCCTCTGTCTTTACCTCATGAACAACCAGAGGAGAAACAACACAGTGAGAGAGAGAGACTGAGACTAACTATATAGACCCTTTATTTCAGAAAACATTTGCAAGAATTTGGGACCATACCCACACAAGGAGAAAGCTTTGTAAGTGAAGAAAGAAGGTGGTAACATGGCCGTGTGGTTTGCCTACTCTAAAATTTAGAACTTATATTCAAGTGTCTACACTCTCTGGACTCTGATGTGCTCCTGCACCCCTTCACCCTTCCTTCTAGCCTGAAGCTCTGAGCAGGACAGTTTCCACTGCTACCCCTGGCACAGACGTTACTCCATTAACAGCTTGTGGTTTCATGGACAGAACTAGAAAGATTCTGAACAACTGGGGCATGGTCATACAAATGACACATGGTGTCAACAAGACACTTTTATCAAGAATATAATTTTAATTGACTCCTCTCTAAATGGGCCTATTTGGGTTTCGTAAGTAAATAATCTCATCTGTAGTCAAAGATGTTTCCATTATCTGCAAATGTCCATGTACTTCTGCACTCCACTCTTAGCTAACCATATAACATTTTCACAACCAAATAACTATTTATTGGTGAGATTCCTTTCATGTCAGGGCTTCAAAGTCCTAGGTGAGAAAGATTGGGTCCCTGTGCTCCCTACCTGTTTCACCCTGTTCAAGATCACCTTGTGTCTTGAAAATCAGAGAGAAAGGCAGAATGTCTGCACAAGACTGTCTTCCCCACTGAAGACTGTGCCTCTCTTGTGTTCTAGAACCCACGTCCTCAGGAAAGCCGGACAGTATTCAGTGGCTCCGTCAGTATTCCCTCCATCACCAAGTCCCGCCCCGAACCAGGCCGCTCCATGAGTGCCAGCAGTGGCCTGTCTGCACGTAAGTGGTCAGATGGGAAGGAACTTTGCCAAGTGATCACAGCGGGGAGGTAAAAGTGGAGCTGAGGAGGTAGGCCACAAAGAAAATGTGTCCCTTGGGACAGATGAGCTGCTTGAACAGGAACAATTTCCAGCTAGAGTTGATGGGGACCCTTGTCTACCTGAGTGGAAGTGTACATTGATGCTCAGAGTAGCATGCCTAAGTGTATAAGAATATGAACAGTCTCATAGAGTTGGTTATGGGCTGTGGTCATTCTGTGATGGGGTTATGTACGGACTATGGCATCAGCCTTGAACATCCAGAAGACACCATCTATATGCTGACATCTGGGACCTCAACAAAGCCTTTCTTCACTCCCAAACCACTGATGGCTGAGAGAAGCTAATTATATTGAATCCACTTTCCTATGAAGAGAAATGGAGACCAAGGAGGGCAAAACAACCTAGTTAAGACACAAAGAGAAGAGGTGTGGAAGGTTTCTGGTTTGGATTTGCTATTCAGAATGAGAAGTTACCAACAGTGATGGCAACTGAACACTCAACTAGGCATTAGGGAAATCAAATAAAAATGACTGCCTTCCATTAGGGATGTATTCCAGGAGACCAAAGACCTATGTCAGAGTAAAGAGTGTACTTCCAGAAGAATTTCCCTCCAAGTAAGAACTGGGCAGGGCCAGTGATTACTTTGGTAACTGGAGGGGAGCGACATGTGCTGTGGGAGTGGGAGTCATCAGGGCCACCAGGATACCTAAGTCAAGAATTTGGGTCAAGCGGATCCGGCAAGGAGCTAGGTGCTGTACTTCTAGAACCCCCATCTACAAGCAGCACGGTAGTCTCTGAAAGGGGGCCGTGTGAGGGGCTTAGCCCCAGGGAGGAAGGCCTGTGTGGTGTGGAGGGCAGTCTAGCAGGTGGGCTTCCACTCAGTGTCTTTCCGAACCCTATGAGCACACGGTTGGTAGTCATAGCTAGGCATGCAGTCATCAAGTGGCATTTTTGTCAGATTCTTTATGTAAAAGGCATTTATAAAATCAGCAAAATATTGGAACAATCTGTCTGTAACTTACAGTCTCCTTAACTATTACTGACACTTGGTAAAAATACTAAGTTTTCTTAAGCAAAAACTAAAAACGGGTGAGGACCATAGAGAACATTTGAATGGGCTCTTAACAATATTCCTCTAGTTTGCAGAGGTTCCTGTCTGCTCTTTTCTTGCTGTCAGTGCTGCTGGTCACGCTGCTGTGTGTTCCATCTCTAAGATCAAAGCATTTGGGTACACTGTCAAAGGGACTCACGGCCTGTTTGCTGCTCCTGGACTGTGTGCGCCTGTTTCCTTTGTTTCCTGTGAGCATTTCTGAACGGCAGTGTTTGGGGATGCTTGGCTGGTGCTGTGAGTTCCAGCGAGGCAGAGATGCCCCTTCTGTTAGAAGAAGGCCCAATATGTCTGTAGCATGGTATACTGAGAGAGCCCCGTGGAGACACCTAAGGCAGCTAGTGGCAGGTGGCCCTGGAAAGATTTTGTGGGCTCCACATGACCTGGGTCTACTGTCCAAACAGCAGCAGTCCTACAGCCAGAGGGCGACAGAAACAACCTTCAGCACTGGGCTTACCGCCCAATAGGGAGGATGCTTTGTCATCTTGGCAGCCTATTCTCTTCCATATAGGCATGGCCTCTTCCAAGTACATAGCTTTTCTCAAACCGTGTCTTACAGGGTCATCAGCCCAGAATGGCAGTGCACTAAAGAGGGAATTCTCTGGAGGAAGCTACAACATGAAGCGACAGCCAATGCCCTCTCCCTCAGAGGGCTCTTTATCATCGGGAGGTATGGACCAAGGAAGTGACGCCCCCGCGAGGGACTATGATGGAGAGGTAAATGGGCCGTGGATGGTGGCTGCATGCATAAGGCCAGTGCTTTGTCCAGGATGATCCTACCACCTTTGCATGTGCCTCTGAAGGGTCAGCAAAGACTGTCAGGTGGGTGCAAACCACGGCTTCCCAGAAGCTCTAAGCTTCTGAATGCTTTTTAGTGAAAGGCCCCCGTGCTTGTTATGTGTCCTCTGGTCATCTCACAGAGGGTCTGTCTGCTGACAAGAGAGAAGCCCATAGGTGGGAGTGTGGGTACTAGAGGTGGCCTTGGGCAGCAAGTGTCCTTCCTGTTGTCATTCAAGTTTCTCACTAGGGCCTTGTTTTACAGGACTCTGATTCGCCAAGGCATTCCACAGCTTCCAACAGCTCCAACCTGAGCAGTCCCCCAAGCCCTGTTTCACCCCGAAAGACCAAGAGCCTCTCCCTGGAGAGCACAGACCGCGGGAGCTGGGATCCGTGAGCCCAGGACCGTGGTGGCCACAGGCAAGGGACTCTGCACCCCGACAACGTGCCTGGCAGCAGCGTCGCCTTCTGCACTGCTGCAGTAAGGATTCCTCCGCAGCCAGGCCCGCTTTACCCTCCCCCTCCAGGTAGCTTTGTAGACAGACTGCGCAGACGCAGCGCTAAGAGTAGACAGGTTGTGTTCTCACCGTAGTCCTCACGTAGCGCCCAGCAGCCTCCATGAGCGTCAGCCCGACTGTTGCCAGGAAATAAATCCTCACGACTTAAAACAATGCATATTTTACTACAATACAGAGTTTAAATAAATACATAAATGTAGAAGTTAAATACTGAATGTATATAGTCAAAGAAGCATCTTGTGTTTGATGAAAGATGGATGCGTATATAAGAAAGATCATTTAATTTAAAAAAAAAAATGTGTTGTTTCTTGTCTGTTTCCCAGCTAAGTCATATACAGGGTAGAAAGGCCTCAAGTGACATTTGTAAAGAGAGCAGAAGTCAGGTCCCCTCACCCAGCCCCCGTGGTGTCTGTCCTCGAGCTGTGGGCAGGCTACGGTCCTGTGGAAATCTAAGGAATGTTTAGAGATTAGTGCCATGATTGGGTGTGATCTGGACACCACAGTGGCACAGAGATACACTCGCCTGCCTCCCAGGGCATTTCCTTCTTTGGTGATGGATTTGAACATGTCCTCTTACTATATTTTGATATATCGCACAGATGAATGTGAAAGACATTTCTGCCATCTTTTGACCCTTCCCATCATAAAGGGCACAGTCATGGCTTCTGAAGATCATCGAATGGTTTGTGTAGCCTATTTTGTCCTGGCTAAATCCTGTCCCTCCCTAGGTTGCAGTGAGTCTATCTGGACTGGGCGCAGCTTCCCAAAGGGGAGCCTGATTGGTTAAGGGTAGTTGTAAACTTCTCCTAAACACTCCTGGGGAAAGGGCTCCTTTCTCCCTACTAAGTCATGTGAAACCTCAGAAGCACGGGCTTGAACAGCCTTGACCAAATATGCCTTCTCACCAGAGGGGACAGTGGGGTCTGTGCATGGGTCCAAGGTGTGCCGGCTGCCATGGATGTCGGCCAGCTTCCACTCTGGATGTCTGCTGCTGTACTTGTTTAAGGAGGCAAGATGGAGACCAGAACTCATCTCTGCCCACGTGTTTCACCAGCTAAGACCACAAAGAAAAGATGAAACTATAATATCGCATGCAAATAAAGAGGCCCTGCCGCTCTTTGTTTTCACCTCTTTTGGGTTGAAAAAGCCACTATTTTTCCCCACTTTAAACACACCTAAAATAATTTCCAGATTATTATTAACCTGTCCGGCATGCTGACACTTGGCACAGATTCCTGAGGTGTGCTGCCTTATGGAGGAGGTTACAGTTTCGGGGTGGGGGGGAGGTGGTCAGGGATGGTGATGGAAGCACTTCTGATAGGGTCTGTTTAAACAACAGCTTTGACGTCTAGATTCTCCACTGACTCAGACATGAGTACATTTTGTTTTGGATGGGCCTTGCTTGTTCTAATCTGAATCATTTTGCTTTCGGAAAAGTATTTGTGTGCATCCAAAAATAAGGATTAGATCTTGAGTTTGGTCAGAGCCTTATTATTGTTGTATCTACCTGAACTTGGCAGTTTGCCTTGATAGAACTGGTCCCCTCCCCTCTGCCCACGCCCTTCCCTCTCCTTCCCAGGCAGGACTCCACCCTGAGCCTTTGGTTTGTAGCTTTGACAACCAGTTGTGGACTTTTGTTGCCTACAGGTGCTTGTTTGTAAAAGGGCCCTTTTTGAGTCCCACCCAAGCTCTACCCCTTGGTACCCTGTGGACTGGGGATTTCCCACTGCAGTCCTGGCCCAGAATGGGGTGGGGTTCTTCTAATAACTGCTGTCTTACTGGACTTACCCCAGCCTTACGTGAAGAGTGTTCCATCAGAAGCTGTGGAGGAGGAGGAACGATGATGGACAGGTTTCCAGGAGCCAGAAACAAAGCTTCCTCAGAGCAGTGGACAACAGACCAGAGCAAAGGCCTGTGGCCCTGCTTGAGATCACTCTCCCTACCCCCTGCAAGGTATTTGAAAGTGTACAGCAGCAGGAATTGATCTCTTAAGTGGAAAAAAATGGCATCAAAGCCATTTCTGACATAGTGTCTATGGGTTAGTACTTGGTGCTATGTCCAGCCTGTTTGCTATTTATTGGCCCTTGAATTCTGGCTAATTTGTTAAGTGTGGGTTTTAGGTGGGTATACAAATGTATTACATTTTTGTTTTGTTTTGTTGCCAAAAACAAGCCTTCCTGACAATGATTGCTAAAGCAGGCTTCACTTAAAATACATGTATTTGTATGCACACTCCCTGTGCTTAGCCATTTGCGTTCTTTCCCAGTGAGCACAGCTTTGAGACTGAGGGGGATAACTACAAATGGCCTCTTCGGCTTTCCAGTGATTTCCTGTAGCCAAGCTTAAAGGGAGTGTCTGAAATTCCTATCATTCCCACCAGCCCTTCCTTTAGCCTCTTCTCTTTCATGTTAAACTCCTGCCATGTTGTTACCTAGTAATCACATTTATTTCTAAGCAAGCTAGCCAACTTGTGTGGAACCTCAGGTATCATTAAAGAAAAGCCAGAGCAGAGGGACAGATGTCCTCTCCCAGACGCAACAGCCCACAAGCAGCCTTGGCAGTGACCACAAATTGAATTCTGCCAGCTCAATAGACCTAGCTGACACCCCTTCCCCACCCTGCCCCTGCCACCACCACACAGGAGTGCTGCAGGGCATGCTTTGTCCAAACCACCAGCCCTTTCCAGTCTGTCTCACTTCATCCTCAGTGGCTCATTCCTCTAGTGTTTGCAAGTTCAGAGTGCCCTCTCCTCTGGAGCCCTGCTGCCGTCAGTGTGTCTGCTGCCAGCCGCATCACATCCTCCTGTCCTGGGGACAGCTTACACAGGGCCCTACTACAGTTTTAGGAGACTGCCACCAGTCAGCCTCCATGCCATTAAAAGCAAAATGACCTGCCTTTTTATTTGACAGTATAATATCATTTATTTTAAATTTTTTAGGATTATTTTTCTCACTGTAATATTATTGTACAGTTTTGCATGGCCTGGGTGTAATCATTTTTGTTTAGACTATGATGCTGACCAGTGTGTGTGTGGAAGGGAAGGCACTGCTTTGGCCTCTTATTACTCATTTGGTTTGGTTTCATCCTTTGATGTCTTAGGGAACTTCCTGAGAGAGTGTCTGCTACCGACTATGACGTGGGTTCTTTTGCACAGAATTATTTAAGGTGGGATAGTCAAAAATGTAACAAAAAAATTCTCACCAATATTTTATGTTGGTGTCACCTAATTAACCAGACTTTGATGTACTGCAATAAAATAAGAAACTGTTAGGATGAGTATTTTGTCTTTTTTTTTCTCTATGTAAAGAGTATAAGGACTTCCTGGCTTACTGGTCCCTCCTCCGGGCCTCTTCTTTATATACCCAGAGGACACAGGTCAGTTCATCCCTTGGTTTAATCCAGGACTTTTTAAGTTGCCCTCAGGGCTCAGGTAAGAATGCCTGCAAGTGCTCAGCTCTTTTCCTATAATAAGAATGTCTCAGTCGTTGCTTAAGATTCAAGGTTGTCTGTAATATAGAGCTGGAAGCAACTTGATTGCACCTGTGGTAAACAGCCGCTTAGAAGCACTAGATCCATGTTCTGGTGCATTAGAATGATGAAGCTTGCACACAGGTAAGGCTGGGTGAAATCTTACCAAGAATGCCAAAACTGCAACTGAAGTCACTCAGACCTCTCATAGACATTGGGACTCTTGCAGATGCACAAGTCACTGGGGGCCTCAAAGGCAGCATCTGCGGAGACCAGGACTTGGCCAACCTTCCAGAGAAATAGTCTGTGCCACATGGACGAGAACACCACATTCCAGGAAAGGAAAGCTTCTTAAAAGGCACAGTGGGCCGTTTGTTGCAGAGGTGATAGTCAGGTCCCTAGTCAGGACAGACTTAGCATGAAGTTTAAGTGCATGCTGTTTCTGTCCCAAGTCCTAGTCCCACTTCTTAGTGCCTGCTGTTCTATAGTCACTAAACCCAGAAGCTTGTTTTCTCTGAAATACCTGGTGGCTCAAACTTATGGTCCTAATTACTTGGGAGGCTAAGCAAGAGGATTACAAATTCAAGGCCTGCCTGAGTAATTTATTGAGATCCTGTCTCAAAAGTAAAAGGGCTGAGGGTCCAACTTAGTGGTAGACCATTCATTTCACGTCTATAAGGCGTTGGGCTCAACCCCCAGTGCCAATGAAGCCCTGAGGTCAGAGACATGAATGCAAAGAAATTCTTAATGGTGGCCTATATTGCCACATTCTGTCCTTACCAAGAGCAACAGATGTTCTGGATCACAGACCTTTATAGGTAAAGCCCACCAGCCAGTGGGGCCACCTCATTCCCAGGATTCCCAGAACACATAGGAAATAGTAGTCCCTGACACACTTCTTTATTGAACAAAAGGGTGTGAATGTGATTACAAGACGTACAAACAAACAGAGCCTGTGTTTATCCCCGGTGCTGGCTACTACCTACCTCTCCTGGAACATGCTAGAGCCTGTGCTCCTCCAGTGACAGCCCTGCTTTGCTCTTGAGAAGGATCTGTTGTCCATGCTGAGACCCAGCTAGGGTGGCTGCCCTACTGTCCTGAGCTAGCGCCAGGCCACAGGCTGGGGTGGCAAAGGGCAGGGACACAAGCTCACCCAGAAACACACAAAGCTTCATTCTACATGGCCAACTAGACCCCAAAGGTAGCTAGGCCGGCTTTAGTCTTACTCTGCTCTGTGTTCCTGGTGGACATCACAGCAGGGAGGAGACAGCAGAAGAAGCCTGCCTTTTTGGCTAGACAGTACAGAAGTAAGAGTGAGAGGTCTCTGCTCACTTCCTACATGTGGAGGCTGTGGATCCTGCTCAACATCCTCCCTCTGCTTGACTGAGCCTGAAGGAGGGCACGGCCTCTAGTTAGCTTGGCCCATGGCTAGCCTACTGCAGTCCAGACTTCATCCTGAAGTAGTTACTGTAGGCTTCCTCAAACATAGCCTTGCAGGGGAAGCGGGCCTTCAGCTTGGAACAGATGAGGAAAGAACCACCCATCTTGCGGTGTAGAGAGTAGGTCTCCTCCGGTGGAGGGATGAGGCGGTGCTTCAGCATGATGGGGATCAGGTTATGGATCTTCTCAGTGGTGCTCTGCGTGCCGAAGTCAAAGGGCTCTTCTGAAGCAAAGGCCTCCCCCAGGATGAGGATGGCATCCAGGTGGGCATCCTCCATGGCCTACATCAAGAGGAAAGGCAGAGGTGACTAGGTCAGAAGCCCCAGCCCCAGGTCCTATCATAGTTTCCAATCTTAGAACCAAGTTTTCAGGCTGAAGGACATCAGAGAAGTGGTGACAGAATGGTTTTGGTTTTAATCGAACAATGGTAATAGGTTCGCCAAACCTCAAGAACCAGGCAGACACAAGACTCACTAACCCCCATGTGAGACAGGGGGAAGGGCAGAGCCGGCACTCCTCGGTATTCATTTCTGTCTTTACAAAGTTAACTACAGATCCCGCAGAGTAGGCAGGGCCCGGCCACGATAAGGGCATTGTGGGAACCTGCCTAGTTCCTAGCCACGGCAGTAGTCACCTGCCAGGTGCAGGATGCATGAGAAGTAACTGTCACCAGCAGGGCACTGAAGGGACGGGGCACCCAGGTGGGGACAAATCAAGGCTGCACACAGGAAGCAGGAGGTCAGCTTGGAATGTACTCCCACCCTGATGGTGCACTCCTACCAGAGGGTATGCACCCAGGTCAGAGAGGCTCAGCTCCCTGGTGGTTGCTGGGTGAGGAGGCTCTAAAGGCCAGGGTACTCTGCCCACTCAGGCAAGTCATCCCCTGCCTCTTAGCAGCCAGGGTGGGCAGGTGACACGAAGTGGTACACCTTAAGCCAAACAGTTCTGCTCGAGCCTACATACTTCCTAGAGAGTGCTGAGTTTTCAGAATGCTGGGCATGAGGAGGCCTCCAAGAGCCAGCTGGTGCTTAGGTACCGAGGAAAGACAGCCATGTCCACAGGGAGCTGGGCCTGGCCTCCCAGTGAGTCTGAGTGGTTTGCTCACCTTGACCTCATAGCCAGTGAGGAATTTCATCTCTATGGATTTCTTCAGCACTGCCTCCCTGTCCTGGTCAGCTGCAGCCCGGATGACCTGGGTAGAACAGAGAGACTTCTGCCCTACCACGACCCTCTCATGTGCCTGCCAACCCTTGGCCTGGGATCCACACTTTCAGTCCCCAGCATCGACTCTTAGTCTCTGCAGTGCACAGGCCAAGGCCCCATTCCTGGTCTTACCTGAATGTAGAGGTCAGTGAAGGATCGGTCATATTCCCGAGTTGCCCCAAAGTCCAGGAGAGCCACCTGCAGATGGAGATACAACACTGTTCTGTCCTACTCTTGTGAGCACAGGGCAGAGAGAAAAGGAGCCCTGCAGGTCAGGTCTCCCGAGATGTCATGTGAGGCTCAGGTGGAGCTTACCTTGTGCTGCTGAGGGTCATAAAAGAAATTGGACCAGTTGGGGTCAGTCTGCATGACATGGAACTCAAACAGCTCCCTCAGGCACAGCACCAAAATGTTGTAGCAGATCTGGGGACAGGGTAGGAACCTGGGTCAGGCTGCACATATTGTCTAGTGACCCACAAGTCTTTGCCTCCTGAATCCCACCCTAAGGATGCAGTCATCACCCCCTTGTCCAACCTCCCCAGGAAGGGCTTAGGGTCTCTGTTCACACTATTAGGTTCTCAGCACAATAGTTCAGCTTGAGCGCACCTCATTCCGGACTTCCTGGCTCAGCCCTTCTGCCTGGTCCAAGGGGAAGCCTGTTATTAGCTCGGTGGTCAGCACATGGGGACTGCATAGCTCATCCACAATCTCAGGCACGTAGAAGAAGGGGTGGTCCTTCAGCAGCTCCCTGTGTAGAGGGGGAGCTCACAGCCAGTCTGGACCTCCACAGCCCCCAAGCGGAGAGCCCTCTCGGGAAATCTACTCTAAGTGGGGAGGATGTAGCCACAACCTGGCTCCAAGACCACCCATCCTTAAATACAGAGGAGCCTGTCCACACCAGTGCCCCCCAGCCTCCTGGGGGCCCCAAAAGAGCCATACCTGAACTTCTTGGCATAGGCAGCTTCCCGCTGGTAGTCACACTCAAGGGCAAGCTCCCGCCTCAGTACATCAATCAGGTGCTCAGGGAACAGGCCTGTGCAGGAAAGGGTATGACGTAGAATGGGGCTCTGTAGGACTATCCCCTGGCATTTCCAGAGCCCAACCCCCCACCTCATGCCTGCAGCCCAGCCTGACCTTCTGGAAGCATGTTACTCATGTTCAGCACAGCCATGAGGTTGTTGACGTCACTGTTAATACTCTGAGCCACACCAGGGTACTGAAAAGAGGGAAGGGAGGTACGTGGGGAGGCAGTAGTGCATGCTGTCCCTGCCCACTAGCTTCCCGGCCATTTGTGGCCAGATCCCTGAATGAAAGAGCCAAAACTAAACAAGGTTGCCATGACCCTACCTAGCTCCACCCTGCTCTCCATTTCTCCTTATTCTGCCCCCGGAAAAAGCCACTGGTTCCAGCACAGTCCCTAAAGCTCATCCTGCACTGAGACTGCTGGGAAAAGCTTCATCCCCTGACTCTTCACCTAGCAAACTTTGCCTAGCCCCAGGTGCTAAGGACAGAGAGCCAGTGGCTCAGGAGACATGGAAAAAGCCCCACCCTCTGAAATCCTGTGAGGACAGGCACACGCCACACAGAGCCATCTACCTGGATCTTCATGGCCACCTCACGGCCACCCTTCATGCGGGCCAGGTGCACCTGCCCTATGGAGGCAGCCGCAAAGGGCCGCTCCTCAAAGTACTCCAGCTTGTCCCTCCACTGGGGGCCCAGGTCATTGTTGAGGGTTTTCTGGAAAGAGGCCATGGAAGACAGAATAACCCTGGTTATCTAGGGTACCCTCATATATACCCAACTTGGTTCTTAGATCCCCAGGATCAAGTTCTACTTCCCCACCCCACACCCCTCCTGCAAACCTCACCGTCATCTGCTTCAGTGGCATGAAGTCGGCACTCTGCCGAACCCGCTCAAAGATCTTGGCCAGGTGAGGGTTGATGAAGGCATCATCTAGAAGACGAGGGAGGTCAGAGTGGGGCTTCCATTAGAGGGACACACACAGGCCAATAGGACTGCCCAGGTACCACTGACAGTGTGGCCTCCTGGGTAGGACCTGCCCTCACTCTGGGACCTGAAGCTCAGACACAGTGACAGACCCAGCCTCAGCTTCCTCCTGGCACGCTGACTCCAGACTGGGACTCTAGGTGGGGCAGGGGGGTCTTTTGTGCTGGAATGGGCACTAGTAAAGGCCAACCAATTCAAGACACAAGCCTTTGTAGACAGCTCACAGGAGCTTCCCATTCCACCCCCACACCTGCCCCCAGAAGAGCAGACAGGAGGCCTGAACTTATCTCTAAGACCTGAGAGGGAAGCAACGTTTTTATAACTAAGAAAATTTACATTGCCATAATCTGACAGACCACTTTGCTGTGCACTTCGTGCTTGCCTTATACTGCACAGACTACACGAACACATCTGTGGGTGGTTTAAATGAGAATGGTCCCAAAGGCTCATACACTGGAAAACTTGGTCCCCAGTTGATGGAGCTGTTTGGGCAGAATTAGGAGATGTTGTCACTGGGGGTGAGCTTTGAGGTGTCGGAAACCATCCATTCCCAGTTAGCGCTCTCCCTCCCTCCCTTTAGGCATCACCCAACATCAACACAACCCTGAGAGTTGAACCAGGTCAAGGCAGCAAGCCCACCTTGCTTGCTCTCACACCTTCCCATTCAGAGCCATCAGGGAGCCCAAGACTTCTCCCAGTGCAGCTCCTCCCCTCACTCTGCCAACCCCATCTTCTCTCTCTAAGGTCACACACTGGTCCACTAGCTCCCAGTGACCAACACAGCAGGGTGGCAGGGCCAGGCTGCCATGCTGAAATTAAAGACAACCCCTTGAGTTTCTCAAAATACCCACCCAGAGGCAAGAAATAGTCCTGGCTTCTACTGAAGATGATGTAGATCTCCCCATGTCCCAGGACTGCCACAGCAGATCTCGTTCCCACACCTCCCCACTATACCTTCCACCATCCACCCAACTCGGTGTCTATGGCAGTGCAGGGTTGAGCCCTCCACTCACCCTGGATGCTCAGCATCTGGCCCAGCTTCAGAGCTGCCCCGCGCACCTTGCACAGTGTACTCACAATACGCTCAGCATTCGCCTCTGACAGGAAGGGGCTAGAATCCAGCACGGCCTTCTTTCCTGAGGGACAGAAGGGTCAACACAGATTCAGAGTTTAGGAAGGATGCCTGGGCACAAATGCTCGGGCAATATACACAATTGTTACATGTCCACAGAAACGGCAAGGACATTTTAACTCCTTATGCACATCCTCCACAGCCCTTGAAGGCCAGGAAGGCCTCCCCTGCTGGTGTGGCAAGCCTGGCAGGAGGGCCAGGAGACTCCTTAGCAGCATCCAGGAGACAACAGCCAACTTCCACCCTATCAGTCCTGGCTGCAGGTCTCTGGAGCACCAGTGGGTTGTGCACTGGCCACATGGGTCCTAGCTGCAGTAAGAACTTCATCCTCCAGTGTCAAGGACAGCACGGCCCTTGGGCATTTTCTCCCCTCTGCCCCACAGCTTGGCACGTCCAGCTGGCTCATAGACAACCCCTTCCAGTACACGGGGGTGGCAGCAGTTGGGTGATGACTCTGGGGAGCTGACAGTGCCAAAGGAATTCTGCTGCCAGCCAGCATCAGTGTGGCCAAAGAGTATCACCGCGCCTGCCCACATACCAAATGACCTGTGACAAGGTAGGAACAGGTCCAAACAGGGGTCTAAGCTGCCATGTCCCTCTGTCCTTCGCAGCCCCTTGACATTCAGGAGCGCTTTGCTACCTTCTGTGAGCTGTTAGATCAGAGAAGCCCTCCTCAGCACCTGGCAGTCTCTTCAGCACATAGCCACAGGCTGGGAAGGCCAGGGGAGAGCACGTAACAGCTGCCCTTACTAGACACAGCCCAGCTTGCCTGACAAGTCAGAGAGCAGGGCTTCCACGGCAAGGGGAATGTATAGAGCCCTCAATTGGTCAGCTCCAGGGACAGACATGGTGAGGGCTTGGGCTCACTCCTTGGTGGAGAGGTCAAGATATGCAGGGTAGGAGGGTCACTCCACAGAAATCTGGGCTGCCCCAAGGCCTACCCACAACCATGAAGTAGGACCAATCAGGATAACTGAGCCTAAAAGGGAGCCTGGCAACAGCAGAAGGCAGAGCCAAGAGTGAGGCAGCTCACCTCTGTTCTCACCAGTCCCTGGGATATGAGAGGGAGGAAACACAGGCAAGGCCACTAATCCCAGTGCAAAGGAAACTCCCTCCCCTCAGCTGAGTCCCCACCTCTTGGTACATGGAGATAGTGTTTGGCCCCACTGGGCTCTCCCAGCATCTCCTCTCCAATGTGGACTGATCCTCAGACTAGAGGCATGTCTCCTACCCAGAACTGCCTGGGCCACCCAGGATAAGCCAGAAACGTGGTGGTATACCCAATGCAAGACATTGCCTCCAGGGCTAGCCTGGACAGCATCCTCAAGGTCAAGACATGCTAGGTATATTAGGAAGCCAGGGGAGGTCGGGATCTGCCCATGGCCACTTATTCTGGAGGAAGCCTCTGGACCTACTGGCAGGGTTAATGTGATCTAAGCCACAATCACCACAGTCCCTAAAAAAAGACACCAGCTAGGCCCTTGGAGCCAGGATGGCCCCTTCTCCACTTAGACGAAGTAGGGTGGAAAGCAGACAGCAGGGGGTGCTGGCTCTTGGAAAGGCTGGCTTCTCATCCAGAGAAACACAAGCTTCACACCCCCAAGTACTTCAGCACCAGCACTAAAAATACCCATGCTAAATCCCGTTCCCAGGTCCTTTCCAAGGTCATACAAGGTATCCATCCTAGGACTGGACCTGGGGGACATGCCTGTACCCTCTTTCCAGAAGAGAGAAGCCCATGTGGAGTACTGCCTGGGAGGCTGGTAGGAACATGGACAGTGGGTATCACGAGGCCCCGTGAATAGGGATGAGATCCCTGAGGAACCTTGATGAGACTGCAGTCCTTGAGTAGGACCAGGGCAAAGAGTGCTCAGCCCTAACCTCCTAATGGCCCTGCTGGGTGAACTCCCAGGCATCTCCCCTCAGAGAGGGGTTCATATGGCATCCTATGGCTCCTTTCCCATCCAGTATCCCAGCATCAAGAAAGCCCTAGCTTTTGTGGGCCTGAATGCAGAACATCCCTAGATCGGTGTTGCAGGCAAGCCTGGCAGACCTGTTACTGGGAGGCAGAAAGAGAAATGGTAAATGGTATGACCTTTGTCTCAGTCTCTGTGGGTCATAGTCAACAAGGCGGGGGACACAGTGGTCCTGTCCTAGATGCCCACATCCCTAACCCACAGGGAAGGAGGGAGTTCTGTGCATCTGACTTAGCCAGACTGCAGTTCAGAAGCTCCTGGGGAGCAGGGCAGGAAGAGTGGACACGCAGGTGCCCAGTGGGTATGAAGGTGCATTGCTGGGGGTGGCATTGGGGGTGGGCAGCCGAGGAGCCAGAGGGGCTGGGCGATGAGCTGCAGATGAGGGGAAAACAACCTCCAATGCTCCGACTCTCAAGCAAGTCACTAGGCCCCAGAAACACCGTCTGCATGAGCTCAAGCTCCTGAGAGGGGTTCCTGCAGCTGGGACATGAGGTGGGCCCTGGTGGCTGACGTTCCTGGAGCAGAGTTGGGCTGGAGCCTAGAACTGCTAAGGCCATCCACCCTTCTACACAGGACCCTGCTCACCTGTGGAGTTCTCGGAACGCAGGCTCTTCTTGGCAACTTCAGCCAGCGCTCCAAAGCCCAGACCTACAGCCAGACCTGGCAGGACGAGAAAGAAAGCAGATGTTTGAGTGGCTGGGACCACCCAGCCTCCAAGCCTGGTCAGAAGCAGGCAGATACTACAGCGTACTGGGCCTTGCTAGGTGCTTCACCATCCTGAAGTGGGGTAAGTAAGGAGGACACACACAGGTGGTTCTAGAAGAACTGAGCTCGGGACAAGCACTTCCCATGAGACTGCACCTCTCTCCATGATCACCTTTGACAACTCACACACTCACGGGAGCACAGACAGACTCCACGCTGGAAGGGACCAGGACGAAAAGGAAGATGGCAATACTACCATAGACTTCAAGTCTGCAAGAGGGTCCGTAGCCTTGAAATCTCTAACCTTTCACTGTTGCAACATAAAACAGCTAGCAGTAAAAGCTGGGGCGTTCCACAGCAGCACGAACACGGGGTGTCCCAGCTGAAGCCCACAGAACAGACCTGCCCCACCTACACTCCCATGCTGGCAGCATTGGCAAACTGAGAACAGTAGCCTTGGGCCCTGCCATCCCTCCCTGGCAGGCACTACTAAATCTAAGCAGAGAACCTGGGAGTCTGTCTTAGACTCACACCTTCCTTGGAGCTCCCTTCTCAAGGCTGTCCAGGACAGGCACACCACTCAGAGACACGGCGGGATGTGGTGGTTCCCCAGCCTCTCTACAATAATAATTCATTAAAGAAAAAAATGGATTTACTGAAAAACTTATGAAAAAATTAAAGTGGGCACAACCACACATGCCTGTTATCCCAGCATTAGGAGGCAGAGGCAGGAGGTCAGCCACAGATGAAGGCCAGCTGGGGATATAAAGCAAATTCCAAGATATTCAGGGGCATATAAAAAAACCCCACAAATAAATAATTTTAAAAATGCATTTTAATTTAAAGCTAATTCTTTTACACATTTAGTAATGTATCTTATCTGCCACTAGGTGGAAGTGCACGCTCTACTGTGCCCGCCCCAACAACAAACAGCTCCTGCCTCAGAGGTCTAAGAATAAAGGTGGAAAGTGCCCATACTATCCAGTCCAGGGCGCAAGACCACCTGCCCACCCTAAACAATCAAGCCAGAGGTGACAGAAGAAGTCTCATGTTAGCTACATGTATGATTTTAAATTTTCTGGTAGCCCATTTTAAAAAGGTAGGCATGGGGGCTGGAGAGATGGCTCAGCGGTTAAGAGCACTGCCTGCTCTTCCAAAGGTCCTGAGTTCAATTCCCAGCAACCACATGGTGGCTCACAACCATCTGTAATGAGATCTGATGCCCTCTTCTGGCCTGTAGACATACACACAGACAGAATATTGTATACATAATAAATAAATAAATAATTTAAATAAAATAAAAAGGTAGGCAGGATCATGAACAATGAATTCTAAATATTTAACCCAGTATATTATAAAAATTAAAGGCATTTTCCATCTGTGGGTATGGGGAGACACATGCACAACACACCATACCATGAGGCAGGACTAGCCAAACTGAAGAAGCCACAGTTCCTGTAATGACCAGGGACATCCCACCAGGATGTGCTGGCGCACTGGGATGGAGGCGCTACTAAGGGTGCCTGGTGGGGCAGGTACCAGTGCTGTTCTAACACTCTGGAGGGCACTGGGCGCTAGAGTCCTGATTAAACATTAACTCCCCACCACCTACCTTCCTCACCCTACCCAGCACAATATCTAACTTAGCAAGAGAAAGGAGAACAGGCAACGCTGACCTTCACCAATGTCCTTTCCGTCTAGAGTCTTTTCTGCTGAGACCAGCCCACACAAAGGCAGATGACGGCACAGGCCATCAGCTTGTCCAGGCTGAACACACAGCATTCAGAGCCCTCCTAAGCAGACCCTGGCTGGACTGAGCGCTGTGTCAAACTGTTCCTGGCTGTTTCTGGGCTCCTAGGCAAAGCACAAACTCTGCCGTGGAGAGGACGGTTACTAAACAAGCACGTGAAGGAGCCTTCCAGGAAGGAGGCCTCAGGCTCCGCAGCAGCAGGCCCAGGAGCTGCCAACTGAGGGACAGGCTCCTTGCAGCAGGCAAACCAGGAGGTAAAAACAAACTGACCGGGGCAGCAATCGTGATCTTGACCTCCCCAGTTCCACAAACCCAAAATAAACTGCACCTCGCACCCAGGCCTGGTGCCACGTTATTCCTGGAATCCCCTGCCCAGCAGCCTTCATCCAGAGCTAGGTGGACCTGGGGTGATGGACTGGGACGAGGGGAACCTCAGCTGTAATTTCCTGCCACTGTCAGGTCCCTGCTTCTGCACCTAAGAACCTGTCCTACTGTGATGCATGGTCTGGAAAGTCTACGTTTCACCCGACTGTTGGCAGCCTTCCTCCTGGCCTGTCATAGAACACGGCCCAGGCACAGCACACTCCCAATATTTTTCTCAGGAAAGACAGTGTTGCTGTCAAAAAAGGGAAGTGACAGGACACAGAGCTCTCATGCAGGCAAAGCAGAGGCTCAGTGGGCCTGTGTCCAGTCGGGACCCTCTTCTGGTACCTCCGGAGCCCCACCCAGCCCCCTTCTCAAGTCACCAGAGAAGCAATCACTCCACTTCCCCCTGTCACCAGAGGTGAAAAAAGCAAAACAACGTTCAACAACAGGGTCCTTCAGCAGCAGGAAGGGACAGCAGGAACAGCTGGTCACTCCTGTGCTGCTGGCTCTGCCTGCTCGAACTCCAGGGCCTGTTTACTAAGCAAGGCTGAAAGAGGCCTCCGCAGAAGCAGCCATATAACAACACTGCAGTATCAATCACCGCAGACTAGGCCCTGCATTTATCCCTTCCTTTCTTCTTCTATTTTTTTTAAGGATGAAATCCAGGGTCTTGTGTGTGCTAGGCAAGGTCTCTACCCATGGAACCACATCCTCAGCCCTAAGTTCCACTTACTTAACACACATGCTCACTCAGTCTGTTAAGAAATCCACACAGAACTGACAGATGGACATGGGTCATATCCTTTGCTTCTAGGTATCTAACAGTCTCCTAGAAGAATACCTGGCATCTGACAGCATTCTCAACCCCAGGAAAGTCAGGGTTCTGGGACAGGAGCCACAGTCCAGGTACAGGAGGAAGAACAAAAAGGAGGGGGGAAGCACCCCAAGGTTTCTTCCCCAGGACCTCAGGACCTAGCCTCCTGTTCTCGGAACTGTAGAGGATGGGAAGACCTAAAAGGGTCTCTGATGGCTACATGTGAAGGGAGGGACCTGGTTATAAGACAGGCAGCTCAGATGTTCCCAAATAAGACGGAGTTCTGGGCCCAGCTCCTTCCTCTGTAAGTGCACAGAAAAGCAGAGGCCCCACTGGATCCTTGAGGGTCTGTTATTCCCAGCCTGTTCCTGGTCCAATTCCTGACCAACACAAGCTGAAGAGTTTGCTATACTATACACCACAACCACCATGGTGTACTGCTCCCCTGCAGGCCCAGAGAATGAACACAGCGTGAACCTTCTGAGACTTCCTGCTGTTTCTGTCACATTTTGTCAACAGTGAAGAAATGGGAAGAAAAGCAACGGATACAGATAGAAAAGAGAGCGTATTTCCTGGCCCTGCCCCCCCCCCAGCGACTCAACGCCAGCAGCATCATAACCCATCACACCTGTTATGAACCTAGCCATCTGGTCAAGGCCAACATGTGAAACAAGCCATCAAAACTATTCTTCCGTTGTTTACACTGCCTGGAGAACCTGCTGAGAACAGCTAACCCTTAATAAACAGTACCACCAGAAGCCCAGGTCAGGGCACCCCCCGCCAATGGCCAGCAATCCTAACAGGATCTCTGCAGGTGAGCAATGGGTACACACCTACAGCATCGAGCAGAGGTGTGGCAGGTTTACATGAGAGCAAGGGCAACCCAAGTCCCCAGCATTGTAGCCAACTGAATGGCTTTAACTGACAGCAACGAAGGGCAGTGAAGGGCCTGTACTCACAGCCAGTCTCCTTCCTGCAAAGACGACCCTGAGCAAGGCCTGCCAAGTAGTCCAAGCTGTAGCTCATGGCAAGATTCAGCCACACAGCAGGCCCAGGGATCAGTCAAGATGGGGCTAGAATTCAGTAACCAGGTGATCACCCATGAGAACACAAAGACCCATAGCTAGTTCATGGCAATGCTGCCACCTGCTCCCCAGTACTGGCACATGGCTTGATTCCCAACCACTTCCACCTTAATGTACAGTGGCCACCTCCGCTCAACCAGGACAAACAAGGCCAGGCAGTAGAGGAGGGGCAGCACAGGGAATGTGGCCACCTCACCTCCAAAGTTGGCCAACCGCCCAATCCGGGTAACAGGCACCTTCCGCTCCCGAGCCCGCTCACTGAGCTGGAGGGAAAAACAAAAGAAACCCATGGAGTTGACAAAACTGACAAATGAGACAAGGCAACGTGAGGCCCGTGCTGCCTGTACCCCGTCTCCACCCCCACTGGCAGCACTGTACCAAAGGCCTCCCTAGTCCTTAAGACACAGCATCCCAAAGTTTGGGGCAAAATAAGAGCCAACTCCAGCCCCAACGGAAGTGGGAACCACCTAGGTCCACCCACGCTGCCTCAGACCCACCATCTGCTTGTGTGGTTTGCTCTCAGGGCGAGCCTTAGCCTGCCGGGCCTTCTCAATGTCTTCAGCTGTGAGGCCCCCTACAGGGGACTGGTCCTGGTGGAAGAATCTTCGCTGGATGCCATTGGCCAAGAACAAGTCTCTGGAATCTCCGAAGAGCCTCCCATTGACTCTGCCCATAGGGGAGGTGGCTTGTCCAGAGAGCCCCGCTTCCCTGAAGGGTCCACTGGAAACGTAGGTGGGAGCTGGGCCCTCACTATGAACATGACCCAGAGATGAAGACAAGGACTGGTCCAGGGAAGAGGCTGTAGAGGCGTCCAGGGAGGCTCCAGCAGCCTGTGGGGTGGAGAACTGAACCTCAGCTTCCAGATCTTCAAAGTTCTCAGTGGCATACGGATCTTCATGCTTATCCTGACCCTGCGAAGAACAAAGGCCAGCGTGAGGTGCAGGACTTGTCTGGAACTCCTCCTGAGGGTGCTGCATGTGACTGCCAACAAACCCTCTAACACTCCAAAGCTAATGCTGTATCTCAGACTGAAGGTCCCTTGCACAGCCTAGGAGGCAGCAGAGAACTCCAGCCTGCTTCTTCCAGAACTCTGCTGTGATATCAGCAGGCGGCTATGCACACCACTGAGCACCCCAACAGGGCCAAGGAAGAGGCACAGGACACTAGCGATGAGTTCCTTACCTATAAAGCAGACCCAACACCAAGTCCATGGGGCTTTTAGGAGAGAACCCAGTACAAAAGACAAGGAAAGCTTGCAGAAGTGTAACAGACCAGTGAGTGATAAAAGGAGCCACAGATGGAGACCTCTGGGTTCTGCAACACCTCACTACAGACAGACCCTCCCATCAGCCCTGGTGTGCAGCTGAGATGTTCCTGCCAGAGGTAGTCAGAGCCTGGCTGTCCTTGTGAATTTGAGACATGGAGAAAGGGGCAGAGGACACCCTGTGTTTCCTTTGTAAGGTATAGGTTCAAACTTCAACCCAGATTCATTCTGATTTTTAACCTTGAATGAACTGGACAAGTTCCTAACCCTTCTCAGTGATGTCCACACCTGAAAATAGTACTCCACTGTCAGACAGTGACAGAGTCTCAGCCGAGGCCCCAGAAACTACTGGTGAAGGCTATAACTAAATAGCACTGGGGGGAGGGGGGAGGCTATGGCCAGGTTCCTGGTTCAAATGAAATCTGAGCAAATGTCATGGCCTACATGCTGTTCACATGTCAAACAGCAACAGCAGGAGACCTGGAGCCCCGTGCTCAGCTCCTCAGATGCGGGTTTGTTCTTGCCTAGGTGCTAAGGAAACTAAGAACGTAAGCTGACATGACTGGAAAAGGCCAGAAGGCAGCAGCAGAGCAGGGGTCCAAGCCGAGGGCCTCCTCTGCTGTCCAGAGTCACAGAGCAGAAGAAACAAGCGGCACCGGGGTTCTAGGTGCTTCTCACACAGCCAGGGAAGGCCTGGTATGGAGAGTCTGGAGCAGAACCCTCCTGTCCTACAACTCCCATGATACCCCTCAGTCTTGTGGAACTGTTGGAGGACCCCACAGGCAACAAAGGACCCTATTGCCTGAAAGGGCCTGATGAACGAACGTGTGAATTAAGGGCCTGGAAGCTAGAGGCACACGGGTTCCCAGAGCAATTAGATCCCTCAGACTCGAAGGTGAAGAAAGGAACCCCAGACTCAAGTATTAAGGAGTGAAGGGGGGCCTACTCCACGGCAGTGGGTTAATCCATCTTCTGCCTCTGGTGACTAAGGGAAGATGACCCTGCCTGTTACAGACTCTAGATATATAAAGGAACGGTAGGAGCAGGAGGCTGCTGGAGGAGGCCAGTCTAGCCGCAGTCTTACTTTGAAGTGACCTAGAGCACTGGAGCAAGTTCACCTTCCAGGCTTTCCAGGACCAACACCCAGGAGGACTGCCCTCGCCCACCTCAACACCAGGAGGACAAGAGCTGGGAGTCAGGACTAGGAAAGAACACAGATCTCATCCTATCACTTAGTATAAACCATGGGTCTTGTAGCAACCTTAGCCTGAGCAATGGGAGCAAGCCTACAGACCTGCCCATCAACAGGAAAAGACCTCAAGTATAAAGGGCATAAAGACTTCTAAAAATGAGAGGCGCCTGTATGGTGAGGAATACTGTATCACCCTAACACAGGAGGGAAGGGCCGGGAACCATGGACCTAAAGCTAAGCAGAGGCTGGGACAGCCTCACACCCGGAGAAGCCTGAGACCTTTATCCAGAACCGAGGGCAAAAGTGATTGTTTAAGCCTCCCAATCTGTGGATTGTTATGGAAACAGTACCCTCACGGAGGAACCTCACCTGCCCTAGCATGACAACAGGACATGCCACAGGACAGTCTCTGCCAAACCAATACACGCACAGACACAGACACACGCACGCACATACAGCCAGGTCTATTCTGATACTGCTTTGGCTTTAAAACACCCCTTTTAATACAGGACGCTGAGGTTTCCTGGACAGAGGTAACCTTCGCCCCAACAACAGGAGGGAAAGTGGGGAGACAATGCTACCCTCACTAGGACTAGGACAGCTGCCACCCTGGGAGGGAGCACCTGTAGCCAACAACAAATGGGTCTTGGCTGAGGCTCAGCAAGCCTTGCCTATAGGAGGAGCCTTCAAAGGCCGAAGTTGAGCCAGGCTGATCTATACGTGAGCCCTGCTGTGGCCTCCACGTCTGAAACCTAACCTGTAGCATGCTAGTACACGGAAGGTGATTACATCATGAGGATAAAGCCAGGAAACCAGGAAATGGGCCCTTAGCAGATGCCAAGTCTACTAGAGTTCTATCTTGGGACTTGTCAGCCTCTAGAACTGTGACAAGTAAAAAGTGTCGTTTAAGCTTCCTAGTCTAGTATTCTAGTATAACCAGATTCTCCCCAAGTGTCCTAGCTTACCCTAAAATGACACAGGACACGCCAACCACTGTGCTCTTTAGTCTCAGCGACAAGACAGGCTGTCGGGTGTGTATCCTGGCTCATTCCCCGGTCTCACTAAGAGCTCCACATCTAGCTCTCTTCCTACCAGCACCCATGCCCATGCCGGAAGGGGCCTCTCACCTGCACCTTCCCAAAGACCATGCCGATCTGCTCCACAGCGGTAGACTGCAGGGCCCTGGCCGCCAAGATGAGCTCCCCGCCAAGGCCCAAGTTCTGCAGGTGGGTTTCCACAGCTGCCTGGGTCAGCTTGGCAAGGCCTTTTGCCACCATGATGGCATCCCCCAACATAGCAGCCATCCTTCAGGGCTGGAAGAGAAGAGGCCAAATTAGGAAAAGGGATTACCACATCTGACTCACACTGACAGGTCCCCACCAGACTCTGAGCAGAAGGCAAAACTGGTGGTTTGGTTTTTCCACTGATCTTCCCTCTTGATTGAGGTGAACTGAAGGGAAGGAAGGGACCAGGGCCCAGGGCAACAGTCAGCACCACCGGGCACTTACCACACTGCCCATGTACTTCCTCCCCGGGGCCTCAAAAACACCTCAGAAAAACTTTGGTACGGACGTCAAAGAGCTGTGCAGAACCAGACCTCAGCATGTGCACTAACTCCTAGTCTGATGCTCTTTCCTCTGAACCAAAAGGATGTGACAAAGCAAAGGAGGCCCCTTCCCGAGCAGTTCCCTGCAGAGCCTAAGGGTCCATTCACGACAATGGTGCCGCTCTCCAGGCCTCAACTGCTGGGGGTACCGGGCTCTTAATCGCTGGTGGACTGCCCAGTGACACATAAGGCAGTTCCCCACAGACCAAGATGCTGAGAGGACCTCTGTGAGCCGCAGGTCACGCCAGCACTGAGAACAGAGAGGCGCAGAGCGGGGGAAGCAGCTACACACACTGTAGAGGCTGCTGCCTGTCCACTGCACGCGTCCTCACTCCCTTCTCTACTGGCCATAGCAGAACGTGTTTCTTAATGTAGGCCAGGGTCGTTAGGGCCTGGCCTAGTTGGTCATTAACTACCCCTGAGGCACGGTGACGGAGTAAGATAAGTCCTGTTAGCAGATTGAAAGCTAAAGGAAAAACAGAAAAGCCAGAGATCCCACTGGCCTCCAAGGAGCACCTTGACCAGGGCAGGCAACAGAACTGGGCAGAGCAGTTAAGCAAAGGACATGGGGTCTGCTTTAAGTCAGACAAAGCCAGAAATCCTACGAGGAGTGTGAATGTCACTTCAGACAGGGGACCCTGTAAGGTGTGGGCTGAGCAGAGACCCTGACGCGCAAACAGCAGAAAAGCGGGGCAGTCAAGGGGCCTGTATTCCATCTTTTCACTTCATTCACTGCAAGAAGCACAGGTGGGGAGGGCACAAGAGCACTGACGAGGGTCCTAACCAGAACGTGGGACACCTGAACATCAGTCCCTAGCCACTCCAAGGATTCCAGCGGATCTCTCAGTCTCAAGGCAGGACAGAAAGACCTTTATTTAAAAGGAGAACTGGGGATGGGAGGTGGGGAGAGGGATCACAGTTAAGAATACTTACTGCTCTCACTGAGAACCTGAGTTCATGCACATACTAAGACACACACACATGTACACACTCACTCAGAGACCCACACATGTGCATACTCAGACACACACACACATGTACACACTCACTCAGAGACCCACACATGTGCATACTCAGACACACACACACACATGTACACACTCACTCAGAGACCCACACATGTGCATACTCAGACACACACACACATGTCCACACTCACTCAGAGACACACACATGTGCATACTCAGAGACACACACACACATGTACACACTCACTCAGAGACCCACACATGTGCATACTCAGACACACACACACATGTGCATACTCACTCAGAGAGACACACATGCATGTACACACTCGCTCAGACACACACACACATGTACACACTCACTCAGAGACACACACATGCGCATACTCACTCAGAGAGACACACATGTGCATACTCAGAGACACACATGCATGTACACACTCACTCAGACACACACACACATGTACACACTCACTCAGAGACACACACATGTACACACTCAGACAGACACACACACACATGTACACACTCACTCAAAGACACACACATGCGCATACTCACTCGGAGACACACACATGTGCATACTCAGAGACACACATGCATGTACACACTTGCTCAGACACACACACACATGTCCACACTCACTCAGAGACACACACATGTGCATACTCAGAGACACACACACATGTACACACTCACTCAGAGACCCACACATGTGCATACTCAGACACACACACACACATGTGCATACTCACTCAGAGACCCACACATGTGCATACTCAGACACACACATGCATGTACACACTCGCTCAGACACACACACACATGTACACACTCACTCAGAGACACACACATGCGCATACTCACTCAGAGAGACACACATGTGCATACTCAGAGACACACATGCATGTACACACTCACTCAGACACACACACACATGTACACACTCAGACAGACACACACACACATGTACACACTCAGACAGACACACACACACGTACACACTCACTCAAAGACACACACATGCGCATACTCACTCGGAGACACACACATGTGCATACTCAGAGACACACATGCATGTACACACTCACTCAGACACACACACACATGTACACACTCACTCAGAGACACACACATGTACACACTCAGACAGACACACACACACATGTACACACTCACTCAAAGACACACACATGCGCATACTCACTCGGAGACACACACATGTGCATACTCAGAGACACACATGCATGTACACACTTGCTCAGACACACACATGTACACACTCAGACACACACACACATGTACACACTCACTCAGAGACACACACATGCGCATACTCACTCAGAGAGACACACATGTGCATACTCAGAGACACACATGCATGTACACACTCACTCAGAGACACACACACATGTACACACTCAGACAGACACACACACACATGTACACACTCACTCAAAGACACACACATGCGCATACTCACTCGGAGACACACACATGTGCATACTCAGAGACACACATGCATGTACACACTTGCTCAGACACACACACACATGTACACACTCACTCAGAGACACACACATGCACACACTCAGAGACACACACATGTGCATACTCAGAGACACACATGCATGTACACACTCAGAGACACACACACATGTGCATACTCGGAGACACACACATGCACACACTCAGAGACACGCATGTACACACTCAAAGACACACATGCACACACTCACTCAGAGACACACACATGTGCATTCTCACTCAGAGACACACACACACACGTACACACTCAGAGACACACATGCATGTACACTCACTCAGAGACACACACATGTGCATACTCAGAGACACACAAACAAAAGAAAAAAACTTAATTAAAAAATAAATTAAGAACAGTGAACCATGCTTTCCTTTCTACAAGAACAGTCATATATGAAATGTTAGTGAATTCCAAAATGGTGCCAATTCCTGTCCTAGATACTGGACCCCAGAGTCATGTGAATGGAAAGACAGCCC
The DNA here is from genome assembly GCF_037038515.1 of Microtus pennsylvanicus. Lineage (NCBI taxonomy): Eukaryota > Metazoa > Chordata > Mammalia > Rodentia > Cricetidae > Microtus > Microtus pennsylvanicus. The sequence continues at coordinate 98,693,198 of NC_134588.1, forward strand.
CTTACAGGTTTCTGGGCACTGTGTGGCAGAACCCGTTTTCCTCAAATCAGCAGTTATTGCTAACAAGCACAGCCCTACTGTTTATGACCATGTAGATTTCAAAACCACTGTAGCTGTTCCACGGCCACCCCCTTGGGTAAACATTATTTACCCATCATGCAGGGGTTGTGCTGGGCCTCCCTTGCAGTACAAAGTGAACCAACCGTTCACGCCCTTATCGACACAGGCAGTTTTTTGTAAAAGAGTCCCTGCCTCCAAGAACCAAAGTAGAGAGGTGAGAGGGCAAATGACTACCAGAAGGAAGCAGTCTCCACAGCTCTTCTCCTGGTTTTCACGTCTGGGGTCTTAAAGACCCTGTTTCTAATTGAACACAATCCTAAGGTGATCTATAATTCAACCATGCCAGGCACTCAGTTAGGAGGCATTTACATCATAATTTACATCAATTCCATCAAAAGCCCAGGAACCATTTTCACACACAAGAACCATATCAGCACCACGATTTCATCTACATGGATTAGAGCCTGTTACCCTCCCTACCCTACCCTACACCAACCCTGACACAGTACCCTGCTGGTTTAGGGACCCTGTCCCTGAGTAAACGTTCTTCTCTGAGGGGAAACAAAAGATCCAGTCACCCCAAGCAGGAAAAGAGGATAGACAGTCCTCACACTTGGAGAATACAGTAGCAAGGGCCCGTGCTAACATCCTTCACTCTTATCTCCCATTGTACTTGGCTTGACCTGCAGCCCTGGGTCAATGTGTCCTAGCCATGTGCACCTAGCATGCAAGCACATTTAAAACGGGCAACAACACCAAGGGAGCATCAGCAATAAGGTACCTGCCTAAGTGGAAAATTCTATCCCAGAGCCTAGACATGAGCCCCAGTCCTGCCACCACCAAACTGGGTGACTCAGACTCTTATATGCCTTCTGGTCCTAATGTGTTAAATTTCTATCAGGAAAGTAAAGACAGTCTGAAAAAAGACAAAACTCCAACGAATGAAACCTCCCGCCCAGGGCAAAGAGACTGAGAAAGAGGACGGGGTAGCCCAGAGGCAAGTGACCCAAGCTCTAGAGGTTTTCCTGCGGACCATCATTTACCAACCTTCCTAAAATCCTTCCAGAGCTACCTCCTGGAGCCAAGGCCCAGCTGGAAGTTATCTAGGGCACTGGGGACTTCAAATAAAGTCTCCAGGACTGACAAACATGCCCAAGAGATTCAGACCTGGCCAAATACATAAAGACAGACCAGCAGGAAAGTAAGTAGTATTCTGATGAGTACGATAAGCCAATAAGCACAAAGCTAACAAAAGCATCAGCACTCATCCACTGGAGACGCACGTGGAGAAGGGGCAGGAAGGTGGTCATGCGTACCCCACTTCATAGCCAGGACATACCAGCCTGTCACTGTTCTCATGGAGTGAGAGCAAGCTGAGGATGGCATATGAAGATTTACCAAAGGGCATCAGCCAATGCCCTTCACAACTACAGGGCATCACAGGTGAGCTCCCAAGCCAGCAAAGCTGTGGTATTCACACCATCCTCTGGCCCCTCCCTGTCGCAGCTGCCAGTAAAGACTTGGAATGGCTGGGATAAGAACCTAAATAGCACACTGCACAGAAAGTCCTCAGCCCTGGGACACGTTCTCCAAAACAGGCAGCGTGAGTCTTCTAGCACACATGCCTCCTCAGGGTCCCTCAGGCACTTCAAGCTTGCATGTCTAAAGTCAGCCTTGATACTCCAGCCCCATACAGTAGCCATACTCATCACTGTCTTGCCTTGGCCTGTCCAGGCATTCCCAGCCTGCCAGGCAGAGCAATGTCTTTTTCAAAAATGTCCTGTCAAAGTATTCCCACACCCCATAGCTTCTCTGAGATCCCTCAGATGCAGAAAGAGGCTTCCTGACCTAGCCCTCTCAGCCTTGCCAGCTGCAGGCTTACTATGCTCCCTCCACTGAATGTGGTCCAGCCCAGCTAAGCCATTCCTGGACTTCAGGGAGGACCCCTATACAAAGGGGTCGAGGTGCATTTCCTCCCTCCTCAGGTGTCCCAGCTTCCTGTACCAGCATGCCTCTGCAGCCATGATCATACTCTCTGAATCTGTCTAGCAACCATCTCACTAGAGGCTGTTAATCACAGGACAAGAACCACTTCTGTCTTTCTGTACACCCGCCTGTTCCTCCAGCTCCAAGCAGTAGTTTACAGTGATAAATACCTAGCAAATGAAAAACTTTACCTAGTCCCTCTAAAGCTTCAGAAAGTCTGGCATTTGCAAAATTGGCTCAAACCTGCTCACAGCTTTGACCCACAAATGGCATCAAAAGTTTCAAAAGTTCCTGGGCTGGTTTGAGGCAGAAGGAGCTGGAGGGTTTCTGAGAGAACTGGCCATACCCTGGGGTTTCTGTGTTTCCAGTAAGGTATCATGTGCCAACGAAGCTGCCAACTTTGAGAACCCTCGTCTTCCAGAAAAGAAGGAAGAGGAACAGGGGTGACTGCATCCAACACTAAGCAGGAAGCCTCCACAAAGAGACATTTCTAAATTTTCCTCCTGCTTCTGCCTCCCAAAGCCTGCCTTTGCCACTACGTAAAAGCCTTCTGTTGCTCCTTCTTTTTCCATGATTCCTTCAAGGCCTTGAAAAAGGGAACCATAAGGGATTGTACTCAAAGACGATGAGCCAGCCACCAAGAACTGTCAAGACTTTCACTTCAAGCATTCTTCGCCAAGGACCACCAAAGACCTCTGGGAGGTCCCATAGGGTGGTGAGTGGTCTGTGCCCCCTTCCGGTGAAGAGCCTTCTTTTCCTTTTGGGCATGACACATCATTTCAATCCTTCATGGGAACCGAAAAGTTCCATCATATCCTCAACATTTTTCCTGTTCTGACAAAAAGGGAAACTAGATGACTGTTTCCTCCAAGGACTCAGAAGTAGAACTGCATCAGCAAACTTCAGAACCAAAACTCACAAATCACTATGGACTGGATTTGTCCTTCGCCTACACTTTTAAAAATCACACATCAAGGACCATTAGTCATACACCTTGGTCACCGAACTCCAGGCCCCTGTCTGCAGGGCAAGCAATGTCCTAACGCGCTACCAGCTTTCAAAGGTAAACTCAATACTAGATGCTAGGAAAGAGAAAACAGCAGGCGAGAAAGGACTTGGACTTCTGCTCCCCACATCAGACAGCAACAGCGGACTTCACCAAGGAGCAGGCCTCTGCCAGGGTTTGTCTCCATCTGTTTCTGCAGGCTCCCACTCCCCACACAGGGACCCGCACCAGGAACTCTCTGCTCCCTTCTCTTTCCCCAGGCATTCTGTCTGATACCAATCCAAAAATCCTACCAAACCCCTCGAAGTACATTTCTTTAAAAGTGGATTGTGTGGTAACGTATTTGTCTCTAAGAATGGGCATCACGGCACTATTGGAAGTGGGCTAGGTGAGTGTCCTAGTCACTTGCTACTCCTGTGGTAAAAAAAAAAAAAACCACAACTAAAGCATCCAATCACAGCCCGTCATTGAGGGGAGGGCAAGGCATGAACTCAAGTAGGGAAGTAAGCTGGGTCAGGAACTGAGGCAGAGACATGGAGGGATTCTGCTTACTGGCTTGCTCCTCAGGATTTGCTCAGCCTGCTTTCTCATACAAGGCAGAAGGCCCACCTGCCCAGGGTGACATCGTGCACAGTGGACTGGGCCCTTCTCTAGCAATCAGCAGTAAAAACAACACTCCAACAGGCTTGTCTACAGGCAAGTCTCATGGAGACATCTTCCCAATTAAGACTGTCAGATAAGTCTAGGTTTGGGTCAAGTTGACAAAAAAATTATATATATATATCAACACAGTGAGTAGCAGTACATGCATGGGATGAGGTGGTGTGATGATTTAAACGACACTAGAAAAAGTACTTGTTGACAAATAAGAGTATATTGCATTGTCCCGTGGAGAAAAAAAATACCATCACAGAACATTTAAAAGCATGAGGTTTTCTCTGGGTGGTGAGTTGTTAGATTCTTCTGGAATTTATTTATGTACTCTAAAATCTTCTAGAGAACATGTAGTATTTTAAAAAAAAAAAAGAAAAAACGATTCCATGTTCCTCTAGTGCCTATCCAGGGTAGAATGGGCAGTGATAAGGGACAGATGAAAGGCTAGAAATAACCTGAGTCCTTCACTAGCCCTGTTCGGAGGACACCGGCCCCTAACTGACCAGGGTAGAATGGTCAGTGGATAAGGGACAGACGAAAGGCTAGAAATAACCTGAGTCCTTCACTAGCCCTGTTCGGAGGACACCGGCCCCTAACTGACCAGGGTAGAATGGTCAGTGGATAAGGGACAGACGAAAGGCTAGAAATAACCTGAGTCCTTCACTAGCCCTGTTCGAAGGACACCGGCCCCTAACTGACCAGGGTAGAATGGTCAGTGGATAAGGGACAGATGAAAGGCTAGAAATAACCTCTGAGTCCTTGGCGAGCCCTGTTCGGAGGACACTGGCCCCTAACTGACCAGTGGATAAGGGACAGACGAAAGGCTAGAAATAACCTCTGAGTCCTTCGCTAGCCCTGTTCAGAGGACACCGGCCCCTAACTGACCAGGGTAGAATGGTCAGTGGATAAGGGACAGACGAAAGGCTAGAAATAACCTCTGAGTCCTTCGCTAGTCCTGTTCGGAGGACACCGGCCCCTAACTGACCAGGGTAGAATGGTCAGTGGATAAGGGACAGACGAAAGGCTAGAAATAACCTCTGAGCCCTTCGCGAGCCCTGTTCGGAGGACACCGGCCCCTAACTGGCTGCCAGGCACACAGCCGTCTCACTTTGGGGAATAAGGTTCAACTGCCCTTTTCAGAACCGTGGTAAGAAAAATCACTTGGCACAGACTCTTCATCCCCATTGGCCCGTCATCAAAAGGCAGAAATAGTTAATGAGCGCTGACTCTGCACACAAAGCCCCTGGTTTTCCTAATTTAGCGTCAAATAACAAGTGCCGCGACCATATCTCCTCATCATGAAAGACATGAATGACTAGTGGTCCTTCAAGGCCAGACGGGGAAGCAAGCCAAGGCTCTGGGGCCATACCTAGCCTCACCGGCGTGCCTGGGAGAAATGCAGTTATTCTAAAAGAGTCTGTTGTGCCCATCCCTACAGCTATGTTGTCTGTGGTAACAACGGACTCCACTGATTTAGAATTTTCCCAGGAATTTCACATCAAGAAAAGAAAGTGTCTAAAGATAGGCCAGCTGCAGGGGAAACTTTTCTCTCAAAGATTATTTGCATCTTGTCAGCCCTTTGTTGCAGGAGTGTGAACCCTGGACTGTGGCCAGTCACGGCCGACCCACACCTAACAGGAAGAGCCTAAGTTAAGTATGCATATCTCTTGCCTTCTGTTTACATGCTACCCTCATGTTAGGACCTCGGTGATGGATTGGGGCATGCAGGGCTGGGTGTCGCTGGATCCATTCTTAACGTGGCCACACTGAAGAAATCTCCTTTTCTGGTTTTCACTCTTACTTTTGCTCTTTTAAATTGGTTTGTTATCAAAGATGAGTGGCTAAGCCTGGCTTGTTAGAGCAGCTAGGTCATAAAGCCTGACCCCAACTCAGAACACTACTTTCTATTTTTATAAATAAAGTTGTACCATAGACTCCAATTCTTCCAAGACATCTAGAGAGGTCGCCAGAACTGTATCCTAACATACCCGTGAGGATGGTACTGGGACAAGGACTGCCACCCTGCCAAGCTCATCTCCTTACATCCAGGAATGAATCTGACCCCTATTCAGAGGCTGGAGACCACCTTTTACTGGGTTATCTAGAGGATATCCTGCGTGGTCAGGAGTGGGAGTAGGGGATGTCAGATGCCAATTCCCTGCACAGATCCTCACAGCTGTAACAGCTAACCACCTACATCCCTTTCCTCATCCCCCTACCCAGGATAAGCACTCAGTCCGCAGTGTGAGCTCTTAGGAGTCCATCACCTCGTAACACATTCCTAGATGCTCTACCCAGTTTCTGCCAGGAAGCACTGAGGACATTCAGAGACAGGGTGTCGGCTGAAAGACACAGGCAGGTGGACGGGCAGCAGACAGGGACGCACACTGCTCCTCCCCAAGCCTCACACAAAGCCCTCTTGACTAAGGAACATTAGTCAAACCCTAGAGAGCCACACTGGCTGGTCAGCCTGCCCTACACAAGAAGCGGGTCCTCAGAGCTGCTCTCCATGAACCCCAGCCAGATGCAGCCCTGGCAGCAAATACAATTCCACACTACCCTGGAGGCTGGGGCAGGAGGATCACGAGTTTGAGACCTGCTTGAACTACATAGCAAAATCCTATCTCAAAAAATGTACATATTAGCCGGGCGATGGTGGCGCACGCCTTTAATCCCAGCACTCGGGAGGCAGAGGCAAGCGGATCTCTGTGAGTTCGAGACCAGCCTGGTCTACAAGAGCTAGTTCCAGGACAGGCTCCAAAACCACAGAGAAACCCTGTCTCGAAAAAAAAAAGTACATATTTTAGAAGTATTTGGTACAGACTGATCACTGGTCTAAAGCACGGCTCTGCTGCCAACATGCAAGTTAAATCATACAAGCGTGGTTTTGAGCCTCAGTTTCCTCGCCTGCACTAGATCTTTTACATGAAAGTATGAGGGTGTTTAGGGCATGCCCTGGGCATCCAGAGCCATTGGTTGGTGCGGTTATTAACTCTACGACCATCCAGGAACCCTGGTATAGACCTGGTGAAAGCGAAAGAGCAAAGATAACCGCTAGTATCCTCACTTCTGAGTCAGGGAGACAGGCAGTGCTGGGAAGGACAGGCTGGTCCTCACCAGGGTGGTTTATTTAGCGGTGAGGTATGAGGCACCACCCAGGACAGGTGATTCAGTATGCTGCTGACAGCCAGCTTAAGACACTTTGGAAACACACTGGACATAAACAATCAGAAAGTCCCACACCTAGAGCCGAACACAGGCGATCGTCTCTAGGTCCTCGCCTCCCTGGTCCCCTAAACACACAGACATTGGCATGGCAACAGCAGCACACCATTCAAAAGCAGTGTTCAGAGGAGTCAGGCTGCGCGTCGTCAAGTCAGACACACTTTTCCTCTATCCGTCCCAATCCTGTCTACAAGAGGGGATGGGGAAAGGGAAGAGGAAGAGGCAGCAGGCAGATGCTGTTCAGGAAGAAAGTCGCCCTGGCTATTCACAGGACATTCTAGGCCAGAGAAGGACAAAACAACAAACCTGGCCCCAGCAAGGTCCAGTGTTAGCTACCAATACCTCTGCAAGCAAGAGTCACCAAGTTGCTCTTCAATTTCTCAAATAACTGAGACGTTTGTAAGAGTGCCAAGTGGTGACCACCCGCAATTCATCAACAATTTATTCTGCTTCCCTCCTCCATACCAGGAGTGGAGACAAACACGTGGCATGCTATGTGAACAGTCCGCAGAGCGTATCATCCAGCTCGGAGAACAGATGTCCTCTACTTCCTGGACAGCACACATGACAGGCTACAGGTGACAGACTGACAGCAGAAATGGGTTTCTAGCTTCAGACCTTGGGGACACCAGTTCTGCTCCGGGCCACCCCATTTCCCCATGTGTAAATCACGACAGTACAGTTTACCCTTGGAGTACAGAAGGATGACAAGGAGCCACCCAGAGCTCTTTCTGAAGTGGTCCTTTCAGATGTAACCAGGTCTGCAGAAAGCGACGCTTAAAAGAATTAGGAAAGACCCACTAGACATTCTACGAGAAAAGAGGAGAAGCTGCAGCGCCATCTTCACAAAAGTGCAAGCAGAAAGCCTGGACCTCAGCAGAAGCCCAGTGCAGAGTAGAGGCAGAAAGTGGAGAAACACCTCTGTGCTGTAAATTCCATCTGCCTCTGTCTCTATCTCTCTCTCTTTCTCACACACACACATACACACACTCAACACACGCATACTCACACATGCATACGCACACTCACACACACAGAGCTTTCCCTTCCAGTGACCCCGCAGGATACCCTGTCCCTCCCATACTTAGCCCAGGATGTCTATTCCCTCTGTAACAGACCTTTTTGCTGCTTTGCTCCGTCTACCTTAGAACACTGGCAGTCAGATATGAACACCTTCTAATTCTTGGTCCCTCATCTCAGCCCCTCCTCCCTTCTCTTTCAGCCTTCTTCTTATGCCTGTCTCTTTTTACAAACGCCTGCTCTTTCAATCCCACAATTCATGCCCAGCATCCCTGAAGCAGACACAAGCAAGCTCCTGCAGACTCTGCTCTCCTAGGAACGAAGCTTGCCTCCTGCTGCCCTGTGTGATGCCTGAAGTGCGAGCCAGCAGGACTCTCCAACCTACCTCCGCCACTGCTATCCACTTCCTGTTCCTCATGTGTTCCACCACTCTCCCTCCCGGTGGGCCTCAGCAGCTTCCTTCACCAACCTCTCTTCACCTGTGCCACAGCTGAGCCAGCTCAAGCTGGTCCTAGTTCTGCCTGCCTCCCCTCTGTGCACGGTCTTCCACGGGCTAGTCAAGGCCTTCCCCATTCTCAGCCAGGTAGGCTCTCGGAACCAAGTTCCGCACATCTGTACCACACACCCATCCCAGCACTACAAGCAACCACAAGGCAACAGAACTCTGAAGGGCGATGAAATTATTTTAACTTTGATTGTGCTCGTGATTAAGTGATACTTTTTCAACTGTATGAAAAATGGGTGAATCTGGTGCAACCAAATTATATCTTAATAAAAAAGGATGGAAAAGAAATAGTTCCAATGGCACTCAGCCGTCATCCGTCTGATACTAACATCATCACCTTCCCCAAATTAGTTCTTCCTCCTATGGCCTCTATTTCCAGTGATGACTCCATTACACAACTCCGTCCCCGTCTAGAACCCTGGCCCAATGTCCCATCTGCAGACACTCAGTCCAAACCCTGAGTCCTATGGTCCCTCTGATTCCACCACTCGTGACTCAGGTCACCCTCAGCCCCTCACTCCCGTTCCTATCACAGGTGCAATCACAAAAGAAACAGGCCTGTTGAGCTCGCCCCTTGACCTCCTTCCCCCTGCTTCTCCCCAGTCCTGGACTGTCAATGAGAATGTTAGAGCTATTTCCGGTTGTCAAACCAAGACGACTCTTCAAATATCCCTGTCTAATTTTGCACACAGCTCTGGTTTCAACTGACAAGATAATGACTCAGTGCTGGTGGCTCTTAAATGGAAAATTATCCTGCCAAGTTTCAAGCTTCCCAATAATAAAGTGACTTTAAGAAGGAAGTGACTGTCCTTCCAGATCCCTACTATGGGTAACAAAGGGCACCCCAGAAACCTCCCAGTTGGGGTATTCCCTCTAGCGGAAGCCCACAGGATCAATTAAGAAGTACAAATTCACGGTAGAGGCTTGGGATATTTTTCTTACCCAGCGCATTTATCCAGTGCACTATCTCTCATCTTTTCTGAACAGCTATCAATTTAGGACCTAATAAGTTCAACACCTAAACTCTGGGCTACACTGAAAGCAAACTGTAGACTCAAAGGCAAAGCCTCTTCCTCTGCACAAAAAGAAATGGGGTATGGTTTCCGATACTGATCAACTGTAAGTAAATCTACAAACTCTGTGCACCTGTGCACATGTGCAAGTATGCATTGTGTTGTGCAGCCAGACAGTCCCTGAAGACACGGGCATGCTTTCCTTCCACATTACAAGACACAAGGATGTCCAGGCAAACAATGAAGATGGGTCCCACTTGTTCGCTCACCATCGAAGAACCAACCTATGATGGTTTCCTGTGCTTGCCCACTAAGTCTCCCAACGTTCCTATGGGCAGACACTGCCAGTTTTCCACGTCCTCAAACTTTGACCCTATCCAGTCACATTCAGTCACAAAAGCCCATGGTTTTTCTACTTTCTTCTGGGAGGTTTCACCTGTACATTCAGGATTTCTCTGTTAAAGCCTCATCCTCATGGCTTCCCCCATTTGTTTACAGCAGGAACGTAACACCGTCCTAAATTTCTCAACTACTTGTTGACAGGTTGCAGAGAGGTTGCTGGCAGCATGAGATGACCCTGTCTGGAGTCTTGCCTGTGTGGTTCTCTACCAAATTTGCCCTTCTGTGGTATCTGGTAATGTCTGGTGACATTTTTAATCGCCACAATTGGTGGGACAGGGGAACTCACTATTTGCTTAGCGGATCCAAGCCAGGGATTTTGCTACACACACTACAAGACACAAGACAAGCAGACACAGTAAACAATTATGAATCCAAAACGTTAATAGTCTGGAGTTGGAAAGCTTTGTCTTAGGTGGTTCACTAGCCCAGAGAATGCCCAGATTGCCTGCTACACTTTGCCTTTGAGTCACATGGTCCAAAAAAAAAAACACTTCAGTTGTCCTCATTATTTGCAAGGTTAAATATCAAATCCAAAGCCACCCTCTGAGTCTTAGGATGCTGCTCTTGTGAGTACAACCCCCTCTAGACCCTTCTCAGAAGGGCCTTCCTCACTCCAGAAGTTTCCCAAAAGCCTTCCTGCCAACATGGCCCACCATCCACAGCACACCTAGAAGACTGGCCTGGTTACTAGTCCAAATCCTTGGACAAGGTGGTCGGCCTGGCACCCCCAGCTCCAGAGTCCTGTCCCACTGACACAAAGCACAAGAGAGCATGAGGCAGTTTTCTTTTAGGCTGCGAGCCCAACCCAGAGTCTGCACACAGCCTTCAAGAAGCCCGCCCCAACGGAGTTCTGTCCCCTCACACTTAGAACTGTGGCTTGGCTGAATGATATGACAGCTTCTGTACAAGAGAACCACGGGACTCAATCCAAAGGGCTCGCGAGAGCACCAGTGTCTGGCAAAACAAGAAGAAGGAGCAAAAAGCGAAGAAAAGGAACAAGGAAGGGACGCCTTCCTCGAATTCACCCCAGATCTAGCTGTGAAACCCAAGAGCTGGTTGGGGCACAGAAGTCGTAGTTCTGACACTAACTGCAACCAGAGCTCGAGGCACCCTGCGATGTTCTGGGGAGTTCAGAGAAACATTCTGAGAAAGGCAGCCACGTGCGTGGACCACGCAGAGGCCGGGCAAGCGAGCTCCAGATGCCACCCGGAACCCACGGCTCCAAGCACGGCCCTACGCTCGCTGGGCCAGACCCGGGACGGGAGACCGCTGCACTCCAGCCCGGCCCCGAGGCGCCGCGGCTGCAAAGCAAATTCGCAAGCCCAGGCCGCGTTGTCACTTGAAGGGACCCCGAGGTGCTGGGGTTAACAGGGGGCCGGCACCGGCAGCCTTACCCGGCTGCAGGAAGGCAGGCTCCTCCGTCGGCTGCGCAACGCCTCCCCGCGCTGCAGCCCTGAGAGCGCAGGGTACACGCTCCGAATCTGTTTACCTTCTAGCCCGCGCGCGCACGCCCCCGCTCCTCTTGCCCTGCCTACTATCCTCCTATTGGCTGCTCCGCTCATATTGCCCCGCCTACTAGCCCTCCCATTGGCTGCGCCTCCCGTAAGCTGACCCAATGCCACAGGACGCAGTGAGAGCGTGCTCGGCCCGCGGGCACGCTGCTCACAGCCAATAGGGACTGAGGGTGGAACGAGAGCAGCCAATGAGAGGCCGCTCTAGAGGGCATGGGTTCCTTCTACGCCTGTTCGCTGCCCTTTCTCCCGGGTTGGGAAAAGCACTGCTGCTGTTCTGCGCGTGCGTTCTGATGGCTGGCACGCGTTCACAGGGCGACCTCAAGTTTAGCCTCCTACAGGCCTTGGCAGGAAGGCCTCAGAAGTTAAGGTAGGACCACAGAGGCCCCTGTTGCCCTGTGGCGAGGCTTCCCAGGTTCTCCAAAAAGCCATGGCGGTGACACCAAGGCCACACCCTCTCCAGGTCTGTCTTTAGACTAATTGTGCTTGCCAAAACAAAACAAGTTGAAAGAAAGGGCCCCGAGGAGCGCACTGGAGTACCCCAGTCTACCCACAACGCCCCGCAAGGGCTGCTTACCCTGAGAAGATAGGATTGCAACAGGATCCATCCTGCGCCACCCTTGTACCACATGGGAGAAGATACCTAGCCTGCATGCCTTTCCAAGATGCTTTTGCTACGGCTTAGCCCTTGCTCCTGACAATGCCAGGCCAACTTCCGTCCTAAAGTACCTAAGAAATCGCTATCCACCCCGGTGATTTATTTTTCATTTTCATCAGATTAATAATTTTGATCTTATTCCTTGGGAGAATAATAACCTGTTTTTACTATAGTTAAGATCATTTCTCTTTATCTGATAAACACACACACGGTTTCCTCATTCCTGCAAGAATTCCTAGAAGCTCTTTTTCAGATATGTAAACAGTATTGTGGTTATGTTTTTTTTAAATCCTTAGGATTTGTGGATACATTCCAAATTACTGGAAAATGATAGGATGTATGGAACTAGCTTCAAAATATTCAAGGGCTGAAGAAGTGAATGGGCTGTGACTTGACAAACTTGTGAAAGGTACTGCGCGATTCTAATTGGTCTTAATAATAATAAAAACCCAGTCAGATTTCGGGGTAAATGCTGAAAGATCAGAGAAGCAAAGCAGTCAGCCACTAATTCTTACCTCCACCGAATCCTCGGACCCTAGTGAGCCATACTGTCTCTAGGAATCCTCAGACTGAATCCTGAGCCTCCCATCCTCTCTCCACCCAGCCATATCAGTTCCTGTCTCTACCTCCCTAGTGCTGGAATTAAAGGTGTGAGCCCCCACCACAAGGCTCCATGTCTCTTTTAGACTGGTTCGATCTCTTTCATTCTCCTCAAAACCCTCTAGCCAGGCTTTGATAGTTTGGATCTTGGATATTTTTCTCAAAGCCCACTTGTTAAAGTCTTGCTCCCCAGAGACTACTGTGGAGAGGCTGTCAAATGTTTAGAAGAACGGCCTAATGGGAGGAAGCCACATAACTGGGGTTGTGACTTTATATGGAATTTGGGAACCTGGGACCCTTCTCTGTCATGCCATGAGGTAAGCAGTTCTGCCCACTACACCATTCTACTATGACATGCTGCCTTCTGGAGGGTCCCCCAAAGCAACAGTCCAACATCCCAGGGCCTGAACCTCCAAAACAGTGAGCCAAAATAAACCTTGCCTGACTTTAAGTTGATAAGTTTGAGTATTTCGCTACATTCAGAGACAAGGCTTTTCTATTTCTTTAAAATGTAGGCTTCGAACATGCAGATTGTGATTTGGATCAAAATTAAGAAGTTCTGTCATTGTTTCTATATCATTTATGTCAGTCTTATTTCTCCAAGACAGCCATTATGTGTGTGTGTGTGTGTGTGTGTGTGTGTGTGTGTGTGTGTGTGTGTGTACATATATATCTGTATACCTGATGTTATACCCTTCACTTTTTCAGGCTGGATAATTTCAGTGGACTTTTTCCAGCTGTGCTGCTTCTTTCTCTGCCCCTTGCATATGCTGTCCAGCTCCACTAGGGAACTAGTCACCTCACTTACCTTATTTTTCAGCTCTAAAGCATCTTATTACTCTTCTCATTTTTTCGCATCCCTATTTGTGTGGTGTCATTCTTATATTTTGGGGGGTTTTAGACATATTTCCAGTCAGTTCTTTGAATATATTTGAAATAGATGATTTAAGGATTTTGCATAGTTAGCACAATATCTTTTATATTTCCTCTGAGGATAGGCTGTTTGTTCTTGTAGCTTTGTGTATCTTGTGTTGTGGTTTAAAGATGGATATTGCAACGCTGTAGAACTTTAAGACAATTCTGAAGCCATTTCTGACAATTCTGAGCCCTCTCAGTCTCAGCAGTAATGCTCCCCCTCTTCCCCCCTGGGAACCAAGGACCTAACAATTGCCCACACATGTACTGAAATGTTGGGAACTTTCCATCATCTCCCTGAGTCCTTGTGAATGTTCTCCAAATAGAACTCAGTTATTGAATAGGGGCAAGATAACCCTTAGGTGTTGACTCAGTTACTGATGTTTTGACTCAGGCCCTGGGAAAGGGGCAAAGTGACCCTCAGATGTTTTCCCTTACCTCATCTGATCTGGCAACCACTCTCCAGCCAATTATTGGTAATAGCCTTTTTGAATAAGCCACTCATAATAGTTAAAGAATAACCCCCAGACACCCCTTTCCTTCTGTGGCTTTTTCCTTTAAAAATAGCCTGTACCAGCTATTCGGGGTCTCTCTAGCCTCCTGAATGCTGGAAGACCCTGTCATGACAGAATTAATAAAATCCTCATGCTTTTACATCAGCTGTGGTGTGAGAGATGGTCTCTTGGGGCGACTCCTCCTCAGTGATTGGATTCTAGGGTCGAACAACACAACATGACATCTTTGGAAATCAGACTCCCCTTTCTCCCCAGGATCTATGGCTGTTACTTCTTATAGTTGTTGTTTGATGACTTTTCAAAACTAATATGTAAAGTCTGTATTTTCTTCTTGTGTGTGACTACCAAAGTCTCTATTTAGGTTACTAATTAGGTTTAAAAAAAAAAGACCGATTCTCATAAATGCCTGGAAGCAGTAAGTCACCTGCTCCCAGCCACTGGTGCTTGTTGGAGCATGCCTTCAGCACTCGGCAAAAGATGACAGCTCTGCCCTAACCAACTTCCTGCTTGCACAATCTCTGGGTCACTCAGAGGTGAAATCCAAGGGCCTTCTCCAGTTGTTCCTGACCCTAAAATGGCCAACCACATGCATGGCTGTTAGTGGTTCTAGGAGTATGTGGACATCCCATTCCCCCTCAGCTCCTTTCACACTTTTGGTTAGTCTGTTGTTTACCCAACCACCTCAGACAGCTGAGCAATTAAAGGAGGTACCTGTGGTGTTGCTTTGTGGACAAAGGCCTTCTAAGAAAAAGGCTCCCTGCAATAGGGAACTTAGGTTGAATCAAATAGACAGTCTTTTTTAAAGGGGTCCTCCAGAAACCACTAGATGGTAAAAAGAATGGCAGTTCTTTGAGGAGAAGGATTCATATTTCTGGCTCCATTTTGCTCCCTGAGATGGTAGCCTGGCTATGTCATTTTTAAGACTTCTGTGTAGCCAGCAGGAGTGAGGGGGCTGTAGCACAATTAATAAAAACCAGCGACAGAATTGGGGTTCAACCTGAAGATCAGAAAAGCAAAACAGCCAGCCACTGGCTCTTACCTCTATCTCAGTCCAAAATGGCCATCCCGCCTCCAGGAATCCTCAGAATGAGACTGTGTGTGAGCTATCTCCTCCCGTCTTATATTCCTCTCTAGGACTTGGATTAAAGACACGTACCACTACCGTCCAGTTTCTATGGTGAACTAGGAGGCTACTGGAATTAAAGGTGTGTGTCACCACTGCCTGGTCTGTAAGGCTGATCAGTGGGGCTGTTTTACTCTCTGAACTTCAGGCAAGCTTTATTTCTTAAACTAACAATGCAATGTCACTAAAGGGGGCTAAGACTGGAGCAAGCTTAAAATTCTAAAATGCAGCCCTTTTTCTTCAATAAATATTCTCTAGGTTGCTGCAAACTTTCTGTGAGTTGTCAGAGTTCTAAAGGAAAGAATATTCAGTCTTTGCCAGCTTCTCCATCATCTTAGTGGAGGGCGGAAATTTCACGTCTTTGCCGTTTTTGCCACCTCCTTCTAAAGACAGTCATTTGGCTTTAGCCCGCGAACATCACCTTCTGTTTCTGTAACCCTCCTAGTAATGGAGATATTCTACAAAGACGCTCATTTCCCTCCTTTTGGCTGTCAGACTTTGGAAACAATGGAGCCCAAGAAATTGAAGTTTCCCCAGGAGTCTATGCTTGGGGAAGGAAAGGAGTGAAGGCTGGCGCCAGTCGGGGCGGGGATGGGGGTTGTCTCCTGGAAGGCTTCACACAGTTCCGAGTGTGTCAGACCACCATGAAGGAGAGACTGGAGCTGAGACCGCCATGAACAGGACCACACCTTGACCAGGGCAGCTTAGTTACGCCTTCCTGGGATTCTGTTTGAACCTAAACCTCATGTCAAGACCCTGAACATTGACTTGGGCGTGGGCCACTGGACGTTTTGTTTCCTTTACCAGGGTGACCACACAGAAAACATCTCTCCTGCTCTGCAGTACCACTCGTTGGTTTAATTAGCCTATGACAGAGACGAGCTTGTTCAGGCTGCCCAGCCCAGGCTCTGACCCTAACAACTCAACACTTCTGAGTAGTCATACCTTCCACTGCTGAGCCCCGAACCTGACATCCTCCTTGACACCTGTTCCTATCTCACCTCACATCAGACCCAAGCCCAAATTCTCCCGGTCCATCTTCAGGATGACTGCTGAGGCAGCATCACCACTACCCTCGGCTGAGCCGACATCACTTAGCACCTGCGTCATCAGGCAGCTCACTGGTCCTCTGTCTCTTCACGTCCTCCTACAGTGATCCTTTGTTTCCTTCTAAAGCAACAGGCAGACAATCCCAGTTCCAGATCTCTTCCTGCTGCGGGCTTCTCCTCTCACCCAGAACAGAGTGCTCCCCGAGACTCAGCCTGACCACACCCCTGGGCGTCTTTCAGGTCTTCTCTTCAACCGCCACTTGCTTTTCCTCACTTTACTCCAGTTAAAAGGCCACCTTGACATACTCGAAAGTGTGAGGACAGTCTCAGCTCAGAGACTGCTCTGGCGCTCCCCTGTCCGGAACTTCCTCATGGCTCATGCGAATGTTTTACACCCATCCCTCACCACTCGTCACCGCACTGTTCTACCTGACCTTATTTGATAGTAAGGGAGCCCACCTCTCCTTTATCTTAGTTTTCTTTCTGTCCCTGGTGCTGTTTGTTACTGAAGGTATTCGTTCAGTTATCTGGAATGTCGGTTCCATGAGAACAAAAACTCTCTCTGGTTCACCATGGTATCTCTAGCACTTGGCACGGCTGCTGGCCAACAGAAGGTGTTCAGCACTGACTACATAGTCTGGGGTAGAAGTCCGACTCTCTCTCCTACTGTATGACCTGGAACTAATTAAACTTTTTGTGCCTCTGTTTCCCCTGTATAATTGATATGTACCTGTATCTCATAGGTGGTTGAGGATCAAGCAAGTGAGTATATACAAGTACTTAAGGCACATTGTGCCTGTTGTGTAGGATATGCTAATATAATTCTACTTAATGACAATAACCCATCATTCTAATTCATATCATGTATTCAAGAATTCAAATACTATCCAGATTTTCCAAAAATTATTTTTATATATCTAAAGAGACATTGAAACTAAAGAAAAATCAAATTTAAAAAGGGCTAACATTTTCTGCAATTTCACCTAGTTCCTTGCCACTCATACCTCAAGAACTTTTGCATTCTCAGTGGTCGCTGCTCCCTACAGACAGCTGACAAGGGGTCTTGTCATCAGCTCATTTACTCGGTTACATTTGTTGTTTCTGTTTGTTTTCAACGCATTTACTTAGTGATTTCATCTTTTTTGTTTTGTTTTGTTTTGGGGTTTTATGTTTGTTTGTTTGCTTGTTTTTAGACAGAGTTTCTCTGCACAGCCATCCTGGAACTTGGAACTTGCTCTGTAGACTAGGCTGGCCTTGAACTCACAGAGATCTGTCTGCCTCTAGCTCTCAAGTGCTGGGATTAAAAACATATGCTACCACCGCCAGGTCTCATCTTTTACTTTTTATCG
Source organism: Microtus pennsylvanicus (assembly GCF_037038515.1). Taxonomy (NCBI): domain Eukaryota; kingdom Metazoa; phylum Chordata; class Mammalia; order Rodentia; family Cricetidae; genus Microtus; species Microtus pennsylvanicus. The sequence goes on from NC_134588.1 coordinate 98,710,789, forward strand.
ATAAATCAAAGTACAGTCCTAGCTCATAATACTTGGTAAATCAGTTTCTATTATTGGGTACAGCAGTCTCTTTAAGCTGGAAGAGCATAATTTTCAATAATAACTTCCAGACCTGGAGGATGTCTTGAGGCACACTTGCCGAATTATAAAAGTCAGGCTCCACATGCCTAGCTGTGTTCAGGATCAGGATTCCCTGGGATTCCTGGGCCTTTTGCCATGTCAACATGCAGCTAAGAATATAAACAAGTCTGCCTCATGCTCAAAACCAGAGCTAGCCCACGAGGAGCTATTCTGAGGGACGAGCAGCCCAGTGTGGCTTAAGTCACAGCCTGAGTCACAGCCTGGACACCTGTTTTCCACAGCCCCAGAGCTGTCAGGGGTTTGTATTACAGGAACAACAGACATGTAATAACTCTTTAACTCATTTAATCCAACAGGAATTAAAACCGATTCTGGGGCTGGGGTCTGCCTCTGTGGCCCAGGGCCCTGAATTCTTGCTTCTACAATGCAAAAACGAGCAAGACTCTGTTACTGGAGAAATGAGGAAATTAAAATTTTCAGTATACCTCGACCAATACAAACTGCCTGAGAAATCCTGGATTAAATAATCACAGGACTGGCTTCCATTTAGAGATCCAACTTCCTCTGCCTACCAAGAGCTGGAATTAAAGGTGTGTGCTACCATATCTAGTCTTCCCCCCACCCATTTAAAAATAACAACTTTAGAGGATGGAGAGATGGCTCAATGGCTAAGAGCACCTGCTACTCTTGCAGGGCACCTGGGTTTGGTTCCCAGCACCTACAATTGTCCATAGCTCCACTTTCAGAGGATCTGGTGTGTTCAGACTTACACAGGTACCAGGCACTCATGTGGTGCACATACATGCAGGTAAACAAAAAATAGACATAAATCTCTTTTTCATTTTAAATAATAGCTGTAGGTCCTGGAGAAATGGCTCAGTGGTCAAGAAGATTCCACCAATCTTACAGAGACCTCAAGTTCAGTTCTCAGAACCCACAGTGAGTGGCTGAAACCCCAACTCTAGGAGGAGTCGATACCTTTGCCTCCATGAGCATAAATATTTATGCGCACATGGGCACACACATACATACACTTTTTAAAAGTACGGCTCTAGAGAGATGGCGCCATGGTTACAAGCACTTGCTCTCTCAGAGGATCTAAGTTTGATTCCCAGCATCCATGTCTTGTGGCTCACAACTTCCGATAACTCCAGCTCCAGGGGATCCAATGCCATCTTCTAGCTTCCATGACACCTGCACACATGGGGAATACACATAGACACACATATGTGCACATAAATAAAAGTTTTAAGATAATAATAATAGCTTTAAACTCTTTTCCAAATCAACGCATAGGGTGACTTTACTCTTTTTATCAGGGTTACATTATACGGATGAACCATGATTTCTTTTTTTTTTTTTAAATGTTGGATTTTTATTTCTTTTCCTTATCTTTTTAAAAAGATTTCTTTGCTTTTATTTTGTCTGCATTGGTGTTTTGCCTGCATAAATGTCTGTGTGAGTGTGTCAGGTCCCCTGGAACTGGAATCACAGACAGTTGTAAGCTGCCATGTAGGTGCTGGGCACTTAACCTGGCTCCTCTAGAAGAGCAGCCAGTGCTCTTAATCACTAAGTCATCTCTCCAGCCCCAAACAAGGATTTTCTAGCAGTCTCCTTGTCCTGCAGATGGTTTCTATCCTTTGCTTTATAAACAGTGCTGTACTCTGAAGTGCATACCCTTGTTTTCAAACTGTGACTAACTGGGATCTAAGTAGGATGGATTAGTGGTACACTGAGCAGGCCGGGGCAGGGCCCACCATGCTTCTGCTGTCCTTAGGGCTCTGAGGACCATGGGTCACTGACTCCAGGATTATTTGTCGAACCCCCAACTCTTAGAGGTAAAAACACAAGGCAAACAGATCCTGTCTGGGGTCCAGGAGTTATTTTAAAATACAGTTCAATATCATACATGTATTTTGTGTGCTGGGGTGGCACTCGGAGCCTTGGGTCTGCTAGGCAAACCTTTGCAGGCTATAATCTGAAGTCATCAGACTTTCCAAGCTCCAGGCCTAAGAGAGCAACTGAGGAAATCCCAACCCTGTTGAACTGAGGAGGACTAATTACTGTAATTAGCTGACTGCACAATTAGCAATCATTAAGCTCACTGCTCCCCACAGCTGGAAACGCCCCAGCTCAGCCCAGTTACAACAAACTGCTGTTTTCTCTGCATCAGCGTTGCCTGCGCTTGGAGCAAGTCTCTGCCTCCTCCGGAGGCCTCTGCTGCTTTCTGTCAGGCTCATTTCTTTTCATCACACTGCATTGCACAAACATTAGCCAAGGATGTTGCCAGCTTAGTTATTCCACATTGAAATTGAGATATAATGTATATTTAGCAAAATGCACAGATATTAAGTCTACATCTTTTTTTTTTGAGACCAGGTCTTCCTCTGTAGCCATGACTGGCCTCAGGCATACAGAGATCAACCTGCCTCTGCTGGTGAAGGAGCCCATAATTAAAGGCATGAGCCACCATATCAGTCAGCTCATAAATTCTTTAAAAAATGAAATATGTAACCACCAACACCTTAGTCAGAATAAGTTGAATTTTGATTATTTCCTTTTGCCTTCTTAGTAATTTTGAGTTTTGTTCATTCACGAGTGGAAGGAGACAAAGTGAAATACTGACATGCTTAGCTTCCTAGTATTAATATAGTAATTTTTCAATAGAATCATGACCATAAACTTAAATTATTTTATTATTATTTTTGGGTTTTCGAGGCAGGGTTTCTCTGTGTAGCCTTGGCTCTCCTGGAATTTACTCTGTAGACTAGACAGGCTCGAACTCAGAGATCCAACTGCCTCTGCCTCCTGAGTGCTGGGACTAAAGGCATGTGCCACCACCTTCCACAAACTTTAATTATTTTTAAAACAATACTCCCATAAATTGTCAGTCCTTATTTCTTGACCATGAAATTGAAGGACTTTTCTTCTACATTTGTTCTTTGACAATTTCATGCATGTATAAGATGTTTTCTGATTGTATAAGATGTTTTCTGATTGTATAAGATGCAGTCTGATTCTATAAGATGCAGTCTGATTGTATAAGATGTAGTCTGGTTGTATAAGGTGCGGTCTGGTTGTATAAGATGCAGTCTGATTGTATAAGATGTAGTCTGGTTGTATAAGGTGCAGTCTGGTTGTATAAGGTGCAGTCTGATTGTATAAGATGTAGTCTGGTTGTATAAGATGCAGTCTGATTGTATAAGATGTAGTCTGGTTGTATAAGGTGCAGTCTGGTTGTATAAGATGCAGTCTGATTGTATAAGGTGCAGTCTGATTCTATAAGATGCAGTCTGATTGTATAAGATGTAGTCTGGTTGTATAAGGTGCAGTCTGATTGTATAAGGTGCAGTCTGATTGTATAAGATGCAGTCTGATTGTATAAGGTGCAGTCTGGTTGTATAAGGTGTAGTCTGATTGTATAAGATGTAGTCTGATTGTATAAGGTGCAGTCTGATTGTATAAGGTGCAGTCTGATTGTATAAGATGTTTTCTGATTGTATAAGGTGCAGTCTGGTTGTATAAGGTGTAGTCTGATTGTATAAGATGTAGTCTGATTGTATAAGGTGCAGTCTGGTTGTATAAGGTGCAGTCTGATTGTATAAGATGCAGTCTGATTGTATAAGGTGTAGTCTGGTTGTATAAGGTGTAGTCTGATTGTATAAGATGTAGTCTGATTGTATAAGGTGCAGTCTGGTTGTATAAGGTGCAGTCTGATTGTATAAGGTGCAGTCTGATTGTATAAGGTGCAGTCTGATTGTATAAGATGTAGTCTGATTGTATAAGGCGCAGTCTGGTTGTATAAGGTGCAGTCTGATTGTATAAGGTGCAGTCTGGTTGTATAAGATGCAGTCTGATTGTATAAGGTGCAGTCTGGTTGTATAAGATGCAGTCTGATTGTATAAGATGCAGTCTGGTTGTATAAGATGCAGTCTGATTGTATAAGATGCAGTCTGGTTGTATAAGATGCAGTCTGATTGTATAAGATGCAGTCTGGTTGTATAAGATGCAGTCTGGTTGTATAAGGTGCAGTCTGATTGTATAAGATGTAGTCTGATTGTATAAGGTGCAGTCTGGTTGTACAAGGTGTAGTCTGATTGTATAAGGTGCAGTCTGATTCTATAAGGTGCAGTCTGATTGTATAAGGTGCAGTCTGGTTGTATAAGATGCAGTCTGATTGTATAAGGTGCAGTCTGATTGTATAAGGTGCAGTCTGATTGTATAAGGTGCAGTCTGATTGTATAAAATGCAGCCTGATTGTATAAGATGCAGTCTGATTGTATAAGGTGCAGTCTGATTGTATAAGGTGCAGTCTGATTGTATAAGATGTAGCCTGATTGTATAAAATGCAGCCTGATTGTATAAGATGCAGGCTGATTGTATAAGGAGCAGTCTGACTGTCCCCCACCATCACCATCTTTCCTCCCTCCCATCCCTATCAACCACTCCTTTTCCCTACCTGTCCCTCTCCCAGATTCATGATTTTTAGCTTTATTTTGTGACCAATTGAATTTAACCAAGGTCTTCTGTGTGACGAATGGAACTATCCAATGACACTTGGTGAGGTCACCAGTAAGCACACAACTCTGCTATCTGTGGCATCTAGTTCAGCAGTGAGGGGCAGGGTCCCCTGAGCCTCTCTCCCGCCATGCCTGACTGCTGACCAGCCAGGACTGTGCAGACCCAGTGCAGGCATGCATAGCTGCTGTGAGTTCATGATGCAGGCAGGCATGCACAGTTGCTGTGAGTTCATGATTGCAGTTCATGCATGCATAGATGCTGTGAGTTCATGATTGCAGTTCATGCATTCATAGATGCTGTGAGTTCATGATTACAATTCATACATGCATAGATGCTGTGAGTTCATGATGCAGTGCAGGCATGCATAGATGCTGTGAGTTCATGATTGCAGTTCATGCATACATAGATGCTGTGAGTTCATGATTACAGTTCATGCATGCATAGATGCTGTGAGTTCATGATGCAGTGCAGACATACATAGATGCTCTGAGTTCATGATGCAGTGCAGGCATGCATAGATGCTATGAGTTTGTGACTGCAACAGCTATGTCTTACCCAGAGGGATGGCATTTCTCACACCTGCTCCCTATCGTCCAGCTCTGAGAGCCTTTCCAATCCCCTTTCCACATTGTTCCCCGAGCCTCCAGACAGAAGGCATACTGTCTGAGCACTCACAAAACAACACTCTTCACCAGGTTCTCATGACCAGAGTAGCACAGCCTTCCCTGAAGAGCCACAGAAATCTCTGAGGACTCACACCAACTGCCAGTCTGGTGGGACCAGTGGCCTCTGCCTGCAAAAGACAACCTGGCCCCGCTCCTCCCTGGACTCGGTGGGACATGAGTAGAGGTGCTGTGATTCCTACTGGTCAGACAAAGAAAATGTCACCTTCCCCTCGGTTTGGTCATCCTAGTCACTTGGGTACATCTCTTGCCTTAGCAGAAGTTTTCTAAACCTGTGCTCCCACTAACCGGGGACGCCACTTTGCGCCTCCAACCCCAACCCCATCCTTCCTGCTCACCCACACCCCTAGACCCGCTCTTCCTCGGCCCTATTTCCAGTGCTATTTGCTTAGAACCCCTACGCAGTGAGGCTGGCCGCCTGCTGCCATGTTGCTTTGTTGCAGCATCTGCTGGCCTCCTCACATTGTCCCTGACGTCGTAGTCACAGCGTGGGTATTTTTCTTAGTTTTTTTTCCATTGATAAACAAAGATGCAAAAGTTTTCAATTAAATACTGCAAACTGAATATCAGCATATATCAAAGAGATCACACAGCGTGTAACTCTGCTCCCCTTTTCAATCCTGCTTCATTAGGTTCACCCCAAAGACCTATGGGTGCTTTCTAGGATCTGCCACCTCCTCTCAGCCCTCATTATCCCTCTGGTATTCCAGTTGTCTTGTCTGGCTTTGAGATCTAGTAGCAGTCCACACTGAGAGGGAAAAATTCTTCCAAGTGTCTTTCTTTCTTTTTTTAATTGATTTTTATTGAGCTCTACATTTTTCTCTGCTCCCCTCCCTGCCTCTCCCCTCCCCTTCAACCCTGTCCCATGGTCCCCATGCTCTCGATTTATTCAGAAGATCTTGTCTTTTTCTACTTCCCATGTAGATTAGATCCATGTATGTCTCTCTTTGGGTCCTCATTGTTGTCTAAATTCTCTGGGATTGTGAGTTGTAAGTTGGTTTTCTTTGCTTTATGTTTAAAAACCACTTATGAGTGAGTACATATGATAATTGTCTTTCTGTGTCTGGGTTACCTCACTCAATATGATGTTTTCTAGTTCCATCCATTTGCCTGCAAATTTCAAGATGTCATTATTTTTCTCTGCTGTGTAGTACTCCATTGTGTAAATGCACCACATTTTCCTTATCCATTCTTCAGTCAAGGGGAATTTAGGTTGTTTCCAGGTTCTGGCTATGACAAACAATGCTGCTATGAACATAGTTGAGCACATGTCTTTGTGGCACAATTGAGCATCCTTTGAGTATATACCCAAAAGTAGTATTTCTGGGGCTTGAGGAAGGTTGTTTCCTAATTTTCTGAGAAATCACCACACTGATATCCAAAGGGACTGTACCAGCTTGCATTCCCACCAGCAATGCAGGAGTGTTCACTTTACCCCACAACCTCTCCAGCATAAGTTGTCATCAGTGTTTTTGATCTTGGCCATTCTTACAGGTATAAGATGGAATCTCAGAGTTGTTTTGATTTGCATTTCTCTGACGACTAAGGATGTTGAGCATTTCCGCGGGTATTTTCCAATGTGTCCTTTGCACCTAGTAGACTATAAATAGCTTGTCTTTATATTCCTCACAGTGCCTTGTAACTAAAAATATTTCTCTAATTATTGCCAATGTGTGGTCTATATTGGGAATATCTAAGGTCTCTACTCCACCTGAAGCCATGCTCAGTCTGAGTGATGACTCTGGGGTAGTCTTCCACAGTGGACGACAATTCCAAAGTCTTGCTGAGATGACGGGTGTTTAACCTCAACCCATCAGCATGTGGTAGACCCACTATGATTGGTCCGATGAGAGCAAAGCTCAAGCTTTCTACTCAGGGGAAGCTAGAGCCTGTCTCCCTTCCAGAGTAGTTATAGCTCTAGTTGCTGTTCGGAGCTGTCTTGCAATTATCAATTAGCCAGCTTGAAAAGGAATCAACCCACCAAGTCATTCAGGATGCTGGAAAGACACAGAAAGAAATGGAGGTGGAGACTGATTAGAATATATAAGGAGCCTAACTTCGACGTTTAACTTTACAGTCGTGAGAACTCACAGATCCTGTTCATGGTTTGTCTTAGCAGAGAGGTCCTAACTAGTGTGTTGAAAATTATATGGTTTGAGTTTAAGATCTGGTAGCCTCATTGGTTCAGTCTCTGGTGATGATTTAATAGCAGATTGCACCTTGGTGTAACCAAATGAGACAAAGAAATCATATCTGTCTTAGGTTTCTATTGCTGTGATAAACACCATAGCCGAAAGCAACTTCAGGAGGAAAGGGTTTATTTGGCTCACATTTCCTGATCACAGTCCAAACATGAGAGAAGCCAGGACAGGAGCTCCAGGCAGGAAACTAGAGGCAGAAACTGAAGCAGAGACTATGGAGGAATGCTGCTTACTGGCTTGCTCCCCATGGCTTGTGGGGCCTGCTTTCTCATGCAAGGCTGAACCGCTTGCCCAGGAATGCATCACCTGCTCTGGACTGGACCATCCTACATCAGGTAGTGATCGGGACAAGACCCCAACAGACTTGCCCACAGGCCAAACTCATGGAGGCAATTTCTTAATTGATAAGTCTAGGTTGTATCAAGCTAACAAAAATCAACCAGCACAGGGTCCAAACAGAAAGTGGCCAGGCTCAAAGCAACCCATTCTCAAGAAATCTCAGACATTAGTCCTTCCTGTAGGGAGTTCCTCCAGTGAACTAAGTTCTTCCCACTAGGCCCCACTTTCTAAAGATGCCACACTGGGACCAAAACTCTCAACGTGTAAACCCTTAGGGGCCACACATCTAAACTACAAACCACAGGAGGAATACAGCATTGTGGCAAGGTTGGTGGGTTTACATATTACACACACGCATTTACACTTGCAGAGCCCAAATTTTATAAACGAGAAAAACACCCTCAGTGTCTGAAAGGGTTGCAAACATCTGATTTTACAAAATTGTATGTTTTAAGGTAGTGGCTCTCAACCTTCCTATTGACGCGACCCTTAGTACAGTTCCTCAAGTTGTGATAATTCACAACCATAAGATTATTTTGTTGTTAATTCATAACTATAAGTTTGCTACTATTATGAGTCATAATGTAAATATCTGATATGCAGGATATTTGACATGCAATTCGTCTGGAAGGGACGTTCAATCCCAAGGGGTCAATCCCACATATGAAGAACCACTGCTTTAAAGCATTTGACGGGATATGGAACTGGAAAACCCAGGTGATGTGTGTGTGTGCGTGTGCGTGTGCGTGTGTGCATGTGCACATACGCACATGCGTGTGTGCATGTGCACATACGCACATGCGTGTGCCTGTGTGCCAGGGATCAAACCCAGGGTCTTGTACATTCTCGGTGAGTGATCAACCACCGAGTACATTGTAAACCCTCATACTTTTAAAACAGATTTTTGCTGATTTCTGTATTTAAATACTTTTGTTATTTTAATATAAATTCCCTCTTAAAGATTTTACTTTTGTGTGTGTGTGTGTGTGTGTGTGTGCATGCACGTGTGAGAGAGAGACAGAGACAGACAGAGACAGAGAGAGAAAGAGACAGAGAGAGACACAGAGAGAGAGCATGTTCGTGCAGGTGACCCAAGGCCGGAAGTGGGTATACATCCCCTGGTTCTGTAGAGACAAGAAGCTGTAGACTGTCTAGTGTGTGTCCTCTAGGAGAACATCAGGAGCTCTTAACCCCTGAGCCATCTCTCCATCCCCTTAAACTAACTCTAATAAGTGACAATATAAAGAATTTCTTCCTCTGAAAAACACTACTATACTATTTGTGACACTTTTATTAGTTTATAAAGAAATAAGATCAGCTTTTATCTTAGTGTTCAGTTTGTATTTCCAGCACTTTCTGTAGGCCGTGAAATGGAGTTCTGATCTAGGGAAGGTGAGGGTGACTCTTTCATGATGGCTCCATGCCTTGACCTTATTGACAATTGTGGCCTAAGGTTTTGCAACCTGCTTGTCCCTTGCTTTCTTGGCAGGTGTTCTCAAGTTCTCCCTCCAGGGGCCTTGCTCCTTCTGAGCTGGGACCATGTCTTCTGCCTCTTTCATAACCCATGCCCCTCCCGTGCCATGTGGAACCCCAGAGCTTCCCCAGAGCTGGTGGACAGCTCATGGAAATTTCCACACCAGTTGTCCGCCCCACCCCCCACCTGGGACCAGGCTCCTGAGTACAACCAGCCCAAGGACACTGAGCCTGGCTCTGGGTCAGGCTGCAGGTCTATTTACGACGTTTTATCTCAGAGTTGGCCTGTGTTGGGCTCTGAACTCAGGAAACCACTTGCCCCAGTCAGCGGAGCAACAGGAATCTGTATCTGGAAGAAAGGAGATAGAGGTCCAGGAAGCCCACCTGTGCCCCACCACGGCTGAGCACCTGAGCCACAGTCACCCTAATTTTGTTCATTCATTCTGGTTTGGAGTTTAAATCTTGGTTGGGGATGAAGAAAACCTTCTGACAGTACATAGACAGCATCTGTTTGTATTAACAGATCTGCTAATGAATCTTTATGACAACAGAAGAACTTCTTAACGAACTCACGTCTCCTACGTTTCCCCTTACTGTGCGAATCTGTCTCCCACACGCATTCCTCTGCGCTCGGAGCACTGACAGAATCAGTCATTGCTGTGCCCACAGGGCACTGTGGAAGCCGCAGGGAGGGGCTGCGCTGAGTGCCCGGTGTTAGAGGACAGTGGGTGAGGAGCCACCCAGCCCCCACCAGAGCAGCTGTTCCCTCATCCCGGGCTGAGAACAGGGCACAGCCCGGTATTCATACTGTGTCCTGAGGTACACTGTGTGACTCTCTTGACCTCAGAGGTTTTTAAGAAGCCTGTTTACTCCACTGCTAACTTAATTTGGTGAGATCTGCAGAATTCTTTTACCAGTGGATGTGTGTGTGTGTGATACGTCCTATGCCAACTGGAGCCTTCTAAATAAAGTTGGTTCAGACTCCCAGCAGGTGTCTAAAGTCCTCCAAAGGCCAGCCAGTTCCTGGAGGCAGGCCAAGGCAAAAGGCGGGAACAGCCTTCCATCATCGCTGCCCTGGCTCTGCTCCCTGAATCTGCTGAGCTGGCATACGACTGTCTTACTAACTGCGTGCTGTCCCTACCCAGTACTGTGCTTCAGAGGGGTCTAGACAACAGCTCTAGGTCGGATATTAGACACCTCCACATTCTTTATCCCGCCCTGTGAAGATGTTTTGTAGGCAGATTCCCATCAAGAAGCAGCCTTGCTTGCTCTCATCTTCCCATCTCTCCTCTTTCCTTCAATCCCTTACATGTCTCCAGAATTCCACATTTCTGTTCTGGAGAGCCAATTATTCTTCTCCCAAACTCAACTATTCCGAGGCAACCATCTTCTACGGGGCTTTTCTACTACATTCTTACCAAATGACAATTTCACGTCTCAGAAAACAGAGAGAGAGTGAAGCGACACATTTCCCTGGGCTCAGTTCTTACAGCCAGGACAGTCCGTTGGGAAGGTGAAAGGGAGAGGCCACCATCACGTGGGAGTCTGGAATGCTCCGATTCTGCACCAAGAACTGGGAAGGAAGGGGGATCTCTGGAAGCCTGGAGAAGTGGGATGCACAGCTAATCCTGTGAGTCAAGATAAAAGGAAATGCGGCCCGCACAGAGCCAAGCGAGGCTGTAAATTACAAATAATCCTTCCTAATCAGAGAAAAAATAGTTCCATAATCAAATACAAAAGCAAGTGGTGCCCTAGTCCCTCTTTGCTTCTGTAACAAAAGGCCCCAAAGACACTTTCCTCAAAGAAGAGACTCTTGTTTAACTCACAGTTCTCGAGTCTACGAGTCCAAGACTGAATGGCCTATTAACTCAGTCTCCAGTGATGGCCTCCTGGTGAATGGCCTCACAATGACACCCACAAAAGTGGCCGCCTGCAATGCAAAGCAGGAAGTCAACGGATGAGGGAGCAGGCAGGGGTTCTTCCGGAACAACTCATCCTTGGAAGAACTAATGTGTTCCTTAAGATGAGTATTAATCCTTTCTGTAGACAGGGCCCTCGATGACCTAATTACCTGCTCCTAGGCTTTCTCTCTTAAAGAACTCATAGTCTTCCCATATGACCATACCAGGGATGAGTTTCTAGTATAAAACCCTCTGAGGAAAATCACATCAAATCCACAGCCATGAGTTGAATGGTCATCAGGGTGCTCTTCTTCCACGCTGACTGAGAAAGGCTCTGGCATAGTCATTGGGACTTCACTTGTTAACTTCCAAGGCTGTCATGGGCATCACCTCTGTTCTACATTGTTCCACATGAGGTTCAGTGGCCAAACCTGGTAGCGGTGTCTACCTCGTTTGAATTGCTCCACCGGCTGAAAAGCAATTACACAGCCACATCCAGGCTGGGCGATGCCAAATATGTGTATCCAGATAGCAGAAGACACTACTTTGTGCCGTAACCAGCGGTCTCCTGCAGGCCAGTTTAGTTTTCCTCATTAAGGAGAAAGGCATGATAACCAGGGAGGAAAGTTAAAGAACAGTTTTGGTTCTGAAGAGATCGTAAGAAAGCACTTTCCTGGTCCAGAAGACCTCAGTCTGTTGACCTGTGTGCCCAAGGGTACTGAGTGGGGTCATAGTAAATTACCTTGAAGAAATTGAGGTGAACAGAAATGTCGCCAGAAGGCTGAAGAGGCCTGCATTGTCAACTTGATTGTCGAAAAGACAATGAACTAGACATTAACATGGAAGTGCCCTAAAGAGATGATTGAATGAACGGAGCTGAATGTTCAGAAGGGCGAAAACTGATCACTAAGAGCCAGTATGTCATCCAGGTGAGCTTTGTTTCCCCCTTTTAAAAAGGGTTAGCTTTAACAATATCCATATCCATATTCTTACTAAGTTTATCCTATGCAGATAATTTAAAGCTTTGTAGAGGATACAGGTCCTTACACACACGGATCAGCACTCGGGAAACCAGGAGAGTTAAACACTCTTTAAAAGAAAGGTATGTCTACATGTTTTCTTCCAGGAATGCTGGCAACAGATGTAGTTTACAACCTGCTGATATTTTGCTATCTATAGGGCAAGGCTTCCCCCGAATCCCCCAGACTATTATGTTTGTTTATCCTAAACTATCCCCTCCTAGATCTTGAGCGTTGCTTCTCAGTCCATAAAACCCATTCTTATGAGAGATATCGCTTGTGCTTTCCAACAGCCTAAGTGGTTTCTGTGTTATCTTAGGGCCAGGCCAATCCTGACTCCCACGTGCAGTGTTTGCCTCAGGCATTCTCCCTAGACCCTTCTCTTGAGCATTGTTCCAGAGTCAACAGAACCCATCTTGATGAAAGAACCACATGTACTTGGCAAAGAGTTTCAGTGCTAACATGTCTCCAGCTTTGTTGTACACACAAGACTGAGTTAACTGTCATCAGGAAACATTTTTCCAAAATTGTGCTGTGTTTAAGTATGGCTAAAATAAACTGCTTGGTGTCAGACCCCAGAAGTTTGAACCAGCCTGTTAACTAAGACAGGTTGAACTAGATTTCCTCTCTGCCTCTCATGGACAGTTTCTCCTGTCCGCTGTACCATTTGCAGGGACCCCCACAAAATAGGAAAAAAGTTATTTTTGCATAAAAAAGTTGATTGTGTATTTATTCATAACAGCAAAAATGTCTACCTAAAAGTTTAGTAGTGAACAAATGGTTATGAATATTATTAATCATTGATGTAGCAAACTGTAATACAGCCTTCAAAGTTACTTCTGTAGATGTTTAATGACACAAGAGATTATTTACAATGGGCTGGGGAGAGGGCTCAGCGGGTAAATAAACGCATTTGCCATGCAAGTGTGAAGACCTGAGTTCAAATCCCAGAGCCCACATGAAGCTGAGCACAGTGCATGTCTGTAAAAGTAATGCTCCTACGGTCTGGCAGAAGGTGGGAAGAGGAGAATCCCTGGAAGCTTGTGGGCCAGCTAGCATACACACAGTGAGGCTGTGTCTCACCCAAGGTGGAAGGCAAGGTCTTGCTGCCAAGATTGTTCTCTGACCTCCATGTACATACCATGATATGTGTCCACACTTACACGTAAGGATCATATACAGACATATGCAAAAGACGTTTATGAAATATCATCAATGAAAAAGGAAAACACTAAAGAGAGGTTCAAAACTCCTCTGGCAGAATATCTGAAGAAAATGAATTGGCTGCCTAAAGCTGTCTCTCATGTTCATTGCAGCCAAGAAATGGAGACAACCTAAGTGCCCATCAGTGAATGAATGGCTGAGGAAAATATGGGATATACATACAATGCCATGCCCTCAAATAAAAGCAACCATAGTAAGAAAGAAATCCTATAATTTTCTATAACATAGCTAAACCTGGGAGACATTGAGTTAAATGAGCCAGGCACAGAAAGACAAATACAAGATGATCTTGCTTATGTGCAGAATCTAAACAGGTTGGATTTAGAGAGGCAGAAAGCAGAGAGGTAGTTAGCACGGGCTGAGATGGGGGGCCAAAGGATACAAAACCCCACAGGATGAACTTGTACAAGACAGCTATTGTACAACATAGTGATAATACTTAAGAACAGTACATTCTTTAAGATGGCTAAGCGCAGGGCTGGAGAGAGAGCTCCAGCTAGATCTGGAGATAAATTCTGGTAAAATGCTCGCCTGACGTGCACAACAGTCCTGGACTCAGTCCCTCAGCACTGCGTAGAAATATGTGTGGTGGTGCACACCTGTAATCCCAGCACTTAGAAGGCTAAGAAATTCAAGGTCATCCTCAGCAACAAGGCAAATTCAAGGCCAGTCAAGACTACTTGAAACCCTGTCTCAAAACAGAAGTACATTTCAAATGCAGCGCTGGGCATAGCTTGTTGAGCCCTTGCTACCATCCAAGCACTGACTTAATCTCTGTAGATGCCTTCTGCTATATGATTCTCACAGCTCTATATTATGATTGCCTCTGGCAGTAGAGGAAACGGAAACTCAAAGAAGTTAGGCCCCTTGTCCTAGCCCACACAGTTTACACGTGGTAGAAGCAGGACCACAACCTTGCCTTGACCTTCAAAGCCTAGATTATCTTAGTCACCAGGCCTGCATTAGCAAGGACTAGTGATTTCTATGTATCATTGGGGTGACCAACCCTGACAGTGAATACCCAGAGGGGAGGGAAATCATATGGAGGCTGGACCACAGTGATGGAGAAAGAGCACGCACTACAAACTGAGCAGGGTGGGACTTGGACCCTTGTCTTGTGACTTTGCTTCTCCTGGCCCGCATTTGAGCTAACTCACTCACACTGGGTTGCTTTAAGGCTGTTTGGAGAAGTCTCTAAAGGGAAGCTAAAAGACCGCCTTAAGTAGCCGACAAGCCCTGCTTCCCGTTCCTAGAGAGTCCCATGACTTGCTCTGGAGTCAACATGAGGCTCTGGTTATGGGTAAAATTTCACCTGTTCCCTCTCCTTCTACCTTCACCCAAACCTGGGGGGAAAAAAAGGCAGGTAGCATGCCTGCACCTCCCCTCCCCTTCCCACGTCTACTGCCCCATGTGTTAAAGTAGTGGTTCTCCACCTTCCTAAGGCTGTAACACTTGAAGCCAGTTCTTCATGTTGTGGTGACCCCCAAACATAAAACGATTCTCATTGCTACTTCATAACTGTAATTTTGCTACTGTTATGGATGGTAATATAAGGACATCTGATATGCCGCCCCCGTGGAAGGGCCATTCAACTCCTAAAGGGCTCACAACCCACAGACTGAGAACCACTGGTCAAGATTCTTTCTCTCTAAATATGTTTGCTGCCAAGTCTCAGACCGTAGATTCTTCTGCTCGGATGGCTCACCTCATGGCATGGTGGTGGCCTGTCTATTCTAATACTGGAAGATGGAGCGTGTTGCTGGCAGCCATGACATGAATAGGGTTCTCCCATACCCACGTTTCTGCCATGACGTACTGTGCTGTCACAAGCCCCAGAGCAACAAAGAAGCAACCGTGGACCAAAGCCCCTGAAATCACAATCCAGAATAAGGCTTGATCTCAGGTACTGTCATTGTGATGGGAAACTCGCTAGCCCAGAGCGATAACTGTGTGTTATTGAACACTGCGTGGTCCAGGTGCTCTTCTAGAGACAATTCCCACAAGAACCAACACTTCAGGTCAAAGTTAAGACTAGAAAGGGGCTCTAGGATCTGCTCTGTCACACTGAGCTAAGGCGGCTTCTTCAAATATTCCAAGCAAAGTAACGAGGCTCTTGCCTGAACCCCTGGACCAATACTTGGGTGCTTCTCCAGGGATATGGGTGGGAAACCAGGGCTAAGTCTCCCACGTGCAAGGACCGGGGTTATGGCTTTGTCCAGCACCTGGGCCAGATAATAGAAGAGGCTGGAGGCAGCAGGACTTAGAACCCCTGGGGTGAAGGCCTGTGGAGTTCACAGTGGAATCTGCTGCCCTCCTGTGGCATGCTACTGTGAAGACAGCAGAAAGGACTCAAAGAGTGAAGGACAGCTTCAAAGCCACCATGAGCACAGCAGCCTTCTTAGGGACAGCAGCCCTCAAACAGGTGGTTGTAAGCAGCCAGATGGGTGCTAGGAACCAAACCCAGGTCCTGGGTCCTCTGGAAGAGCATCACTCTTTCTTCTTCTTCATTTTTTGTATATGGGTCATTTGCCTGAATGTGTATCTGTGCACTATGTGCATGCCTTGTGTCCAAGAAGAAAGGCATTAGATCCCTAGAAATGGAGTGACAGTTAGTCATGATCTGCTGTGTGTGTGTGTGTGCTCAAAATCAAACTGAGTCCTCTGGAAGAGCAGTTAGTGCTCGTAAGCCGTGAGCCATCTCCCCCACCCCACTCTTGCAATTTTTCTAAAGTTCTTTTTAACATTTATTTATTGTGTATGTATGCACACAAACGTGTGCACATGCAGGTACATGTCATGGCACATGTATAAGGGTCAGAGAACAACTTATATGAGTTGGTTCTCTGTGTCCATTATGAGGAACCCAGGAATCAATCTCAGGTCATCAGGCTTGGCAGCAAGTGCCTTTCCCCAATGAACCATGTTGATGTAATTGTTTTTAATAGGACAGAATAGACTTCCAGAAGACAACTGTGTTCCTTTCAGCACTCAGTCCCTTACGATATCCTGTATCCTACAGCCTCTGGGAAACCTGTGTACTCTGGGAGATAAGAAGGGGAATCCAATGCCACCTGACATTACTGGCATCCTTTCGCCTCCCAGACCCCTTAGACCACATTTTGAAAGTCATTGCCATAGAGTTTAAGCTAGGTATTGAGCAGACTAAGGTTTCTCCTATCAGGTCATCCATTCCTCAGGTAGTAATGAGCCTGGAGCAGAGGGCCCCAGGCAGGAAGACTACTCAGACCACTCAGGAATAAGGCTCACCTGCAGCTGGGGAAAGAGCTGCTGTGTCCCAACCCCCCTTTTGCCCAACTCACCCACGCTGAGGCTGGGCAGTACCCCAGGTGGCCTGCCTCCAAGGGGAAGCTTCCAGAATGAAGAGTAGAACCTGCCAATTGTTTTTCTTTTATGGACTTTAGATACAGGACAGAAAGAACTGGGTAAGAGCCAGCATGGTGGCATATGCATAGAATCCCAGCATTTAGGAGGCAGAGGCAGGAAGATTGAGATTCAAAAGAAATACGGAGACATAGGATTTTACTAGGAGAGCAACTCAGTGAATACTGAATACTGAATGTGCCCGCATTTATTTGCCATACATTTATATATCTCAATCCAAAGTGGGGGAAGAAGGCAAAAGTCTGCTTTAACATGACACAAAGGACAACCAGAACAGTTACTCGCTTCAATACTTGAGACATCAAGCCACTATTTCCTGAGTTAAGCTTTCTGATGTTTTGGGCAGGATATGCAGGCAGCGAAGACACTCTAGAACAAGTATTCTGTAGGCAGCTACTTACTATGTCAAACATGTTTTGTTTTTTTTTAAAAAAAAAAAAAGGAGGAGGAATAGGCTTGAATTCTCGGACCTTTGGTCAAGGTGAACCGGAACCACCTCTATGGGCCATCTTAATGACCAAAATACCAAGTAATCACACCCTGCGTCGGGACATCTCGTTTGTAGCCACACCTGCTGTCAACAACTTTGAAAGAGTAAAAATAAGCTCAAACTCTCTGACCTTGAGTCAAGGTGGACGGGACTCACACCTGTGGGCCCCCACATAGAAGAAAAGCTGCAATGACAACGTCAGGATTACGAATTGCCCACATAGCCAGGTCTCCAACACCTTCCCTGCTTTCCCTGATTATCTCCCAGGGATTCACAACAGAGCTGTTTTGGAAAAAGCAAATGAACACCAAGAATCCCTGGACATTAACAACACTTAGTGTTATGGCTTAAGTAAAATGCTGGAGATCCCCAAAGAGCTACAGCGGACAGCAGGTCATGATACCATGCCGCAGGTCCCTGAAGTGGTGGCAGGCAGCAGGCAGTGGGTCCCAAGAGCAGCCAGTCCCAGGCAGGGATGGTGCAGTTCCCCAAGTGGTTGCAGTGGGCCATAAGTCCTAGACAGGGAGCTGCATGGTGGGTGAGAGACCTCTATGGGGCAGCCAGTCCCACAAAAAGAGACAGACAGATGGGTATTCCACTAGACCATGCCACAGGTCTCCAAAGATGGCTGGTCCCTGGCACGGAGCCACATGGCAGGCGAGAGACAGAGACATGAATAGGAACACCATGCAGAGTGAAGTTTATTTAGTGGATTATGGAAGGGGGTAAGTAGGGAGAGGGAAGAGACAGAAGCTGCCTCTTCGAGAGAGAGGCAGAAAAGAAAGGACTCTGGCTGCAAGCAGGAAGAATGATTTGCCTGCCTCGGTGGTTGATCAGGGAGGGACTGGGCAGGGCTTGTCTCTTAAAGGGACAGGACAGACCATTACACTTAGGACTGTACCACCTGTGTTCCGAAGGGAAAAATGCAACAGGAGAGCCAGGACTCAGTGGATAAGGGCTTGCCAAGTTCAATCCCCAGGACCCATAGTGGAAGGAGAGAAACAATTGCCCCAAGTAGGTCTTCCTCTGAGTGCTACAGATGCACTGTGGCATGCATGTCCCTGTGCCCACCCCCCACATACGCTAAGTGTAAGAAGAAATCTTGAAACTGCAACAAGAAGAGCGCAATGGGCAGCATGACGCCCTGTTGAAAGCATCGCCCACCATGAGTGACGTGGTGGGGGTGAGGTAAACACACTGACATATGGAGTCTTGCCCCCGGCAGACACCAAGAGGGTACAGTCAACATGGAAGATCCTGAGGGACACGTGGGAGAGGAAGGTCATGCAGATACCACAGGACATGCTATCCAAAGACATACTGACCATAGCCTCACTACCCAGCGACGTGAATTTAGTGATGACCTTGTCCCCAAGGACACAGTGCTAGGAACATTTCTGACTGTGGTGCTGCATGGCAGTGAAGAATCTCACAGCCCAGAGATGTGTGACCTGGCACTTTCTGCATCAGAGTGCTACTTGAAAGATGACTGTCTCGTGCCTTTCTCGACAGGAAGGCCGTGTGAGGGGGAAAGGCCCTGGGCCAGGCTGAGCTGCCTTTATCCCTGATCACTGTGACACAGAACTTTAATCTGAACCCTCTGACTGATCCCAAGGCCAATGACACCACCTTCGCTGCCAACTCGCTGGCTGTGCGCTAGGGAGAAAAGGACAAGGGACTTGAGTAGATAGTTCTCTAAAGAAGCGCAAACAGCCTTAAAGCATACGAAAAGATGCTCAAACAAAAAACAGTCAACATGACTCATGCGTATTGGAATAGCCACCGTTAACCAAGCAGGGTAACAAGTGTTGGCCAGGATGTAGAGAACACAGACACCCCAGGAGTGCAGGTGGGAATAAAAAGTGGTGCAGTCCTTCCGAGAAACAGCTCCTCAGAGAGTCAAGAGTTGGAATATTGTAGGAGCATTGCTGGGGTGGGGGCGTGTCCCAAAAGCCCTCAAACAGATATATGGGTGCCTGTGTTCATCCAGAACCACTCAAGATAAGGGTCGTCATATCTCAAGCAGCAGGTAAAAGAGCTGGTTGCAACACACAGGTAGAAGAGAACTGACTTCCATGGGTTGTCCTGTAATGGCCATGCATGCACCATGGCATGTGCAGTCTCCCCATACAACAAGTAACAAAAAAAATGTAAAACAAAACACAACTCACAACATCCAAAAGGTAGATGCAACCCAAATGCCCGCCAGTAGAGGACTAGATAAGGAACAAGCAGATGCACACAGTGAAATATCGCTCAGTCTTTTACCAGGGGTGGAAAGCTCTTTACATTCCGCAACACAGACAGGACCCTGGGGACACTGTGCTAACTTAAATAAGCCAGAGACAAAGTGACAAACACTGCATGAACCGGCTCATAGGACGGAGCTAGAGTAGTCAAAACCGTAGAGACCGCGAACAGGTTAGTGGGTGCAAGAGCCTGGGAGCTGGGGCACGGGGTGGGGGTTGTTTAATGAGTACAGAGTTTCAGTTATGCAAGATGGGAAAGTTTCGGAGCTCTGTTTCGCAACAACACAAATGCAACCAGCATTGCTGAACTGTACGCTTAAAACCAGTGAAGATGGTTACGATTTGTGGTTTGTGTCTTTTCTCGCACATATGTACATGCGTGTGTGAGCACATGCACACACACACACTAGGAAGGTGTCAACTGAATCCCACGTGTAACCACTAGATCCCATCTCCCAGTGTCGCTGTCACACAGGCCATGGGGACACAGAAAAGGATAACCCACAAAACTGAGTTTACTGGAAATTAGTTGAGATTCTAGTTATTGGAGCAAACAGTTAGCTATCCTCTTCCGGACGGTTTCTTCCTCACTAACGGAACTCTGTTTTGTATGTTGGTGCCCATCCCTCCCTCATGAGTTGGTCTAGGCCAGCCATGACCATTCATGTTCATTAGTGGTGGTTGGTTTAGGCATGGGATATGATACAATTCTGATCAATAAGGTTCAAGGGGCTGGGGGAACTGCCTGGGAGTTTCTAAGAATAGTTTTTATTGACCCTAAAGAGTGGCTTCACTCATTTTCCATTGCTATAGCAAAATACCTGAGACCTGGCAATTTAGGAAGTATAGAAGTCTGTCTGGCCCATAGTTCTTGAGGCCAGGAGATCCAAGAGAATGTTGCCTGCATTTTTTAGCATCAGGTAAGGGTTTTCTTGCTGCTTCATAACAAAGTGGGAAGCTTCCCCTGTTGGGAGCTCTGAATGCCCAGATCCTGAATTTCTTGTAAACAACTTGTTTTCGCCTGATCTGAGTGCCTACAGCTGCTTTGAGCACGAGACCCTCAGGAGTTCCTGATGTCAGAGGAATGGTTTCTGGTGTGTTTGGCTGGGGCGTAGTTATCCTTATATAAGCTGCCCCTGGACACAATAAAGGGGACATTTTTGGGGCATTCTGGCATCAAGGGTGATCTGTGTCTCTGTTTGTGAGTCTCTGTGTGTTTCAATCTCTAGCCCCTTGCCCGGCTCATGAACTGTATGGTAGCGCATGGAGCACGGACAGGCATGCTGCGCCACAATCCCTGTAGAAGACACAGTGGGTGTCAATCAGGCCGCTCTCCTTCCTTCCTAGGTGGCTGCAGCCTTCCAGTTGTTCCTAGTGTCCACTCGGATACTTGGTATCAAACCGTCCTGCGGTGTAGCTGGCTGGGGTCCCCTCACATACTCCAACCAGAGCATAGCACGCTTGTGTCCAAGCAGCTCTCCTTTGTCTATCTTGTGCTTCTGAAAATGGAAACATCTTTCAGAAAATCAAAGCCCAAGGCTGTGAGACCCAGGCTCTGTCTCCATGCTGCCTGGAACACACCAGGTCAATGGCATCAGGTTCCTGTGTGGAGGAAGGACTTTTGACCTCAATTCAGAGCTGATCAGCCCAGGTCCTGTCTGTGGCCCCTGGTCATGGAGTCCCTCAGCTGCACTAGCCTGGGCACTGCCCTCAACCCATGAGGCCTGCAATGCTAGTGTCTGGGGCCTTCCTCATTCCCTAGCTGTGTGCGGTATATCTGCTCCATATCTTGGTCTAGAGAGTAGACTCTGCTGCTGCCGTTAGGAAATAGCTTGAGTAGTTCTATCATAGCTTTTCGACCCACTGAAATACTATTTGGCTTATATCTGTACCCTTCTTTCCCCTTTTTTAAAAGTAACCCTGGAGACTGAAGCCGGGGCCTCTAAGTTGCCCATACTGGCCTTGAACTTGTGATCCTCCTAGCTCAGCCTCCTCAGTAGCTGGGCATGAGCTCTTAAAACCTGTAGGTTGGGGATATGCAATCCCTATTAAACACTTCACTTTATAAATATAAGAAACGAAGGTCCAGAGAGATACAGCGGACACCTGCCCACAGCTACCGGTAGAACAGAGATGAACTTTGTGGGAACCACAGTTCCATGCCCTGGGTACCCTTTCCTGTCCTTAGGAAGATACAGCTTCTTAAGTTTATGAGCTGTAAGACGACAGAGGGGCCTTGGTTAAGCTGGACAGGTGTTTCCAGCAACACACTTGAACCAAAACTGGGTACACCAAGTTCCTGCTCGCCAAGAAGCACACTCAGAAACAGGGCTGAAGAGATGTCTCTGTGGTTAAGAGCACAGGTTGCTCTTGCAGAGGACTTGGGCTCAGTTCCTAGCACCCACATAGCAGCTCACAACCGCCTGTAACTCCAGTTCCACGGGTGGAGAGACTAACAGGAGAGGGGATGTGAGGAAAGAAAGCAGGACATAAACAGGAGAATCTTCTGAACTGCAAAGATACAGACATCCAGACCGAGCAGACAGAGGTGTGCCAAGCACCATGGTTGGGCAGAACCACATCCCCACTAAGATTCCCTTAAGCCCCCTGTTCATTCTCATCACTATAGGTTGGATGATCTGACTCAAGGTTAGGGAAGTGTCCTAGCCAGGGTTACTATGCCATGACGAAACATCATGACTGAAGTGACCTGGAAAGGAAAGGGTTTATTTGGCTTATACTCCACACTGCAGTGCATCACTGAAGGAAGTCAGGGTAGGAACTCAAACACGGCAGGACCCGGGAGGCAGGAACTGAGGCAGAGGCCATGGAGGGGAGCTGCCTACTGGTTTGCTTCACATGACTTGCTTAGTCTGCTTTCTTATAGAACTCAGGACCATCTTCCCAGGGACGACACCACCAAGATTGGGCTGGGCCCTTCCCCATCAGTCATTAATCAAGAAAATGCCTTACAGCCAGATCTTGTGGAGGCATTTTCTCAATTGAGGTTCCCTTCTTTCAGATAACTCCAGCTTGTGTTAAGTTGAGGCAAAACTTGACAACAAAGAGCGTTGTCTTTCTTCTCTACTGAGGTTATAGCAGATTCTTCTCTAAGAATTATTCCGCAGAGCCATCCGGCTCTCACTGCCTGGCCAGACCCTGTGTCAACAGAAGCCAAGCAGGGCTCATTTTTCTTAAGAGACAGTTGAGGTTATAAACAGTTTATGTTTAGTGGATGTCACAAGGTCATCTAAATGGCTCCATTCCTCCTAACCAACTGAAGGTAGGATCTGCTACCTGGAGAAAAAACCCAGAGGTAATGTGTGTCTGTGATGCCCTTTCTGCTGGGATGCCTGAGAAGTTCCTCGTTTAGGAGACGAAGTTCATGTTCATGAGGACGCGTCAAAAGCCTGCCCAGCACATAGTCACGGACCTTTCCTGTATTTCTCTCCTGTGTACCCGAACTGATGCTTCTTATCATGGCTTTTTCTAAATAAATAAATAAATCTGTTTGATAAGAGTGTGTGCAATCTGCTAAGACCAGCACTTTGGGGTGGTGAACACTAGCAGAGCATATCGGGGTGTTAGGTGGAAGGAGGAGAAGGGAGCTGGGGATACGGAGGAAGAAGAGCAAGGTGTGAGCAGGAACATCTGACATAGAAACACACTTGGAAATTAGATCAGGGTTGCATTTGACTTTATGTCCTAGAAACACGATAATGCTTTAGTCAGAGAATGATTTTTTTTTAAAAATAATGTAACAAGGCTGTAGGAAGCTAGGGCAGCTGCTCAAAGAAGTCACTAAGTTTCCAGCCTCCTTGTAATTCCCTTCTCCGTATGCACACTTTACTGGCAGCTTTTTGTCTTCCTAGTCACAGAGAGGCCCTGACAGCTCCAAACATCATGTTCGTGTCCCATCAAGAATAGAATAAGACTCAATGTCCTTTGTTTATGGCTAGAAACCAAATATTAGTACATCCCATGTTCCTCTTTTTGGGTCTGGCTTACCTCACTCAGGATAGTGTTTTCTATTTCCATCCATTTGCATGCAAAATTCAAGAAGTCCTTGTTTTTTACTGCTGAGTAGTACTCTAATATGTATATATTCCATACTTTCTTCATCCATTCTTCCATTGAAGGACATCTAAGTTGTTTCCAGGTTCTGGCTATTACAAACAATGCTGCTATGAACATAGCAGAGCATATACTTTTGTTGTATGATAAGGCCTCTGAGACAATTGGGATGTTCTATAGGAAACTCACCAAGGCCAGCTGGCCTGGGTCTGAAAAAGCCTGGGATAAAACTGGACTCGCTGAACATAGTGGACAATGAGGACTACTGAGAACTCAAGAACAATGGCAATGGGTTTTTGATCCTACTACACATACTGGCTTTGTGGGAGCCTAGGCAGTTTGGATGCTCACCTTACTAGACCTGGATGGAGGTGGGTGGTCCTTGGACTTCCCACAGGGCAGGGAACCCTGATCGCTCTTTGGGCTGACGAGGGGGACTTGATTGGGAAGGGGGAGGGAAATGGGAGGCGGTGGCGGGGAAGAGACAGAAATCTTTAATAAATAAATAATTTTTTTTAAAAAAAGAAGAGAATAAGAAGACATAAGGCAGATTGCCATCCAGGATGCTCTTACCTACCCCCTTTTTACATCAAGAAAACAGCTTCTCAGGACTCATCCCCTGGACATCTGCTTAGCCCTCAGTGGCCGGAGCTGAGTCCAATTTCCACAGTGCTGGGGGCTGAGGTAGTGAGTAACATAAAACCAGCACTCCAGACAGCGAGAAGAACAGAAACTGGGGGAGGCGAGAAACAGGCAGAAGTCATGTGCGTGGACCAATCACACTGGGTGACAGAGTCAATAGAGATGGGGGAAAAGAGAACCCCCCCCCGAAAAAACCCACATTTAAAATAAAAGTAGAAAATGGTCAAAGAAAGAATAGGGAGGGGCTGATTTCTAAATAAAAACAGAAATGGGTTTAGCAGGGTTTTAAGTCTATTCAAAAAGAAAGCTTCAAGGCAGGAAAGGATGCCACAGACTGTGAGTAAATACCAGTCTGGAAACGGCCTTTTCTTTTGTAGGGGGCTGAAGATGATTAGAAAGCTCAGGAGGGCAAGCAGAGAGACTGGGTACAGTTCTGGATTGACCTCCCTCTGCCTCAAGGTCCTGGTGTTCGGTACCCTCAGGAACGCCATCTTCTCTCTTCACCAGAGTCCTGTGGCTTCACTCACCTGGCAGACCCTGGTCTGGGAGACCCAGTGCCAGGGGACAGAGTAGAGTCCAGGAGTCCATCGCCTGCTCATGGAAACGCGGCCTATGTTGGGAGAGTTCCGCAATACACCGGACACCTGGTTACAGAGCCAGAAAACCCGTTAGCTCCCTCCTAAACACAACCATAAAAATCTCAGAGGAATTCAAAATCGCACCATCCAAAGAAAAATACTACACTTTAGAAAACTCTTGAGGCTGCAGGAAGATTTTATAAGATTCAAAGGCACAAAAACCCAAAGCAAAAGAGACATTAAACAATGCACATTTTAAAACTAGTTTGGTATAGCAAAAGTCCCCTCAGGGAGGATAGCAGGGTCAGCCACAGGCACATAAGACAGTTTACAGCCAGGTATCATGATGGACAACAAAGTACAAGTAGGGATCAGCGAGATGACTCGGTCCATAAAGACCATTGCCACCAAGTCTGATGGTGTGAGTTCAAAACTCTGGGACTGATACAGTGGAATTCCATGGCTTCTCTCTGCCTCTTCCTCCTGTCTCCCAGCATTCAGTTTAGTTTGCCCAGCCTAGCTCTACTCTACCCTATCAGGCCAAGCCAGCTTCTTTATTAACCAATGGTATTTACAGCATACAGGGGGGACTCCCACATCATCACCCCTCCCTGAGGAGTTACCAGCACCTCATAGTTGCTGTGGAGGAGTCACAGCCCTGTAGCCACCAGTAATTTGCCCTTACTCAGGTAAACCACCCCTCACCCATGCTCATGCCCCAGCCCTAATTAAACACAGCGAGTCTCAAGCAGAGAATAGTACCAGGCATGAATTTAAGAGGGGGACTTGGTGGGAAGAAGGGTTCTTGTGGGAGGGGAAGGAATAAGAGGATAATAGAAGAGAAGATGATTAAAGTATATTATGTATGAAATTGTCAAAGAATTTTTAAAAAACGAAAAAATTTACCCAAGGATAGGTTCAAGCAATAGGATTGATATATCATTTTTAAAATAACTTATTTACTTTTATTCTATGTGCATTGGTGTTTTGCCTGGTGTGTGTGTGTGTGTGTGTGTGTGTGTGTGTGTGTGTGTGTGTCTGTGTGTGAAGGTGCCAGATCTTGGACTTACAGTTGTTAGTGTTATGCCCAGATCACAGAATCCCCCCAAAAAACTAAGGAGACCAAGTCCTGTATGTAAAAGCAAAGAGCCTTTATTTTACACAAGTTTGCAAACTTGGAGATCCCGTGTGTCAAATGTATTAGAATGATAGGAGAGCCCCCAGCTCAGCTGGGGTTGGGTTTTTGTAGTAGCAAAGGTAGGGGTGAGGGATTTCTAAGGTTCAGGACCCCTGATTGGCTGACACTTGTCTAGGGGTGTCCTGGTGAAAAGCGATGCTTGTGACTTGGTAGGTGATCTTGTCTACAATGGTTGGAACGTTAGAAATTTCATTTGGATGGTCTGTTCCTGGGTAGTGCCTGGGTGGTCTCAGTTTATGGTCTTTCTTGGAACCAGGGTAAACTATTGAGACTCAGGCCTCTATTGAGCTTGTCATGGCTGGGTCCTACAGTTAGCTGCCATATGGGTGCTGAGACTTGAACCTGGGTCCTCTGGAAGAGCAGTCGGTGCTCTTAACCATTGTGCCATCTCTCCAGCCCCATGTATCATTTTTAAAAAGCACTTCAGAACCCTGAAGTTTTATTTCTGAGACAAATAAGGAAGCTGTTAGCTGACTGGCTCCGTGGGAGGAGGTATAGGGTTTGCAGACCATCCCTTTCGGAATGTTGGAATCTATTCTGCTTTCTTTTCCGCCAGGGTGCTGGGTCCTGCTGGGAGGACATCAGGTTGAATCTATTCCAGGAGCTTTTCTTTCTCTCCCATTATTCTTCACTTTCCTCACAGGAAGCACTGGGCCCTTTAGGGGCGGAGAGAGTCTCACTCCCTAGGTGTCAGGGTGTTTATGTGATGGTGGGGACACAACTCTACTTCCACTTTTACCTCTGCTCGTGGCCTTGTCCCCAGCAGCCCAGGCTATCTCTTTAAGCTGCTAATTTTCTCCTTAGATGTTCCACCCCAGAGCCGCTCTGTGGAAGATAAACATTTCCTTAACTGACAAATGTAATGAACTTTCTGGCTTTTTCCTCCAGCCCCTGGGAGCTTTTTCCACCAGGGATGAGCTCAGCCTCATGCTTGACTGCTCCCTCGTCTCTCAGGCTCTGCTCTGTCTCAGTCCCAGCCACGCCCCAGCTTCCAACCACCTCCCATCGCGACAGCAAGCAGCCTCTGCTGGTCTTGGATCTCTGCTCTATCTCAGCAAGTAGCTCAGGGGGAAGAAATCTCCCATCAAACACCAACACACACACACACACACACACACACACACACCCCTCATCCCTCTTCCACTAATCAGCAGTCCACAGGGTTCCCTCTGGAGCAAAGGACAGAGCTAGCAACACCTGGGTTTTCTCTGCAGCCCCAGCAGGGCAACAGCCTAGTCAGTAGTTTCTTTTGTAGCCTCATGGCCCCACCCAGAGGCACTTCCGAGACTCTGCAACCTGTGCCAGGCCGAGGAAGGGCAAAGCTGGCCTGCCTTTCACCATGGGCAGGGACTGGGAGCGACTCTCTGAGCTCAGGTGGCCCCCTGGTTCAGGGCTTGCTGGCTCCTGAGAACAGACAGCTGTCAAAGGAACCACTCAGCATCTTAGCAGCTCCCTTGCTGCATTTCTGTGGCCACAGACAACCTGCCAAGGTCAGGGCTCTCTGGGGTCCCGGCAGGCTTCTGTCCCAGTGCCTCCCAACGCTGTGCTGTGGAACTTTCTAAAGAACTGAGTGCAGAGGGTCAAGGCAATTAAACCTCTCTCCCCGATTCCCCAATAATGGGTTAAATCCCTCCCTCCTCGGTACACAGTGCGCATCACCTCCCCTCCGAAGAGCCCCAGGATGCAGGGAAGGGGCTATGTTAACAGAGGGACCAAACACCGACATTCCAACAGGAGCATCTATTTATTGGAATTGATACTAAGCCACCTCCAGCAGTCACTGCTGTCATAAGAACAGGACTCAGCTTCTAAAGGGACTAAAGTAACAGAGACATCACAAACAAAGCACTGGGGACATCCATGACCGCAAACTGGCTCTTTCGCCTCTGGTCAGGGTGATGGCACTTAGTGTCCTTCCTGACCATGTCTCCTGGTCCCCACTGATTTGCACATGGTCCTTCTGTTCAACGCCAGAGGATAACAGACCTGCATGGGGCCTGCATCCTCCCCAACCTGCTCTGCACATGTGACCTCATCCCTGAAGATAAACGTGCCAAGCATCCCACTGGGACCACGGATGTCCCAGCAGGAAAGCCACAGTCTGGTGACAGGACACCTAGCACCAAAGAGCAGCTTCTGTTTCCTCGTCACGAAGTAAACACGACACTTTTTTTTTTTAATTCTTTTTTTTTTTTTGTAAGGAAAGGAAAGTTGCTTTTTTAAAAAATATATGGCACTAGAGTGGAAAACTATACACCTGCATCCAGAGACGCTTCTTACAGTCCGCAGGGCCGCGCCTGTCTCCCGTCAGATGTAGAGCTGGTGAGAAGCCAGGGTGTCCATGAAAGGACGCACCAGGTTGTCCGTGGAGAAGTAGAAGATGAGCCCAAAGGTGATGGAGATGGGGAGGGCGGGCAGGGCCTTCTTGAACACGGCAAGCAGCAGGAGAGTCAGACACAAACCCTGCAGGGCGTCCAGGGGAGAGAAGGCCGTGACTCCACCATTGTGGGTGGTGCCATCCCTAAGGCTAGCCTGCACGGCGACAGGCATGCAACTGTCCTTTCCAGATAGGCACTAGCCCCTCAAGGTGCGTAGGGCAGGGTCCTCTCTCACACACACCCCTTAGTCAGGACACCTATGTGCTGGCTAAGGTCAGGCCATGTGGCTTCTCCATCTGGGGACAGCAGTCACACGGGATGGCAAGAGAGTTTCTCTAAGGAACGTGCATTCACAAGAGACCCAGATGAGCGCAAACGAAATCCTACAAAGGTGCTCAGCAGCAGACACCAAGGAAACCATGGATACCACGTGATCCAGCCCTTTGAAGCAAGCATGGGGTGACCCTTTCTACCTCCACCCTTGGTCTCCAGGGTGAGGACAAGGCACCAAAATACCCGTCCAGTCCATGGGACAACAGGTCCCAAGCCAGACAGTATGGTAGGGGAGGAGCCTGGAGTCTGTTATTCCGTGTGGGCACAAACAAGCTCTTCAGGGCACTGGAAAGAGCACCAGCTTTAACCGTGCTCTCTGTGGCCATACCCAGGGTTTCCACTCCAGCACAGCACAAGGAAGCATGCTCTAAGATGACATTGCAGGATATGTCCCCTAGCTTGAGTAGCAGCCATCAGAGCCTCCAGACTGCACTACTGCTGAGGCTAGAGAACCCAGGATTCAGAATTCTGTGGGGTCCTGGTGGTAACTGTGGATGGGAGGGGCATCCTTTCACACTCCTCTGTACCACAGGTAAAGGTCTTCAGCTATGACATCCCCCATACATCTCAGACAATGCAGGGACTAAGGGACCGGGCCCTGAGGCTTCCACCCAAACCCTAGCAGTGAGGTACATGTGGTCACTGCCGTCAATGCCTCTCGTGCCTGTCCAGGTGCTCTCTCCAGGTGACCATGTCTTGGTGACCACAGTCTGGGTTTGGCAGCTCTCCCCTCACTGCCTTTGCCCCTCAGAGGGAAGACAGCAGCTGAAAATGCCCTCTGAGGACCCCAGGTGATGAGCCCCCTCCTCCACCATTCAGCCCACTCACGATGAGGATGGCGATGAAGCAGGCCAGTGTGGTGTTCCAGTCTCCATTGCCAGTGGCTGCCGCCTTGCCCACCAGGACACTGTAGAAGATGAAGTCTCCCAGGCCAAGCTTCACACCCCCTATAAGGAGGAAAGAAAGAGGCCCCTGTCTAATCCTACTGATGAGAGACTTTAGCAGGAAGCAGGAAAACAAACAAACAAACCAAAAAAAAAAAAAAAAAAACAAGTCAAGGGACCCAGCAAGAGGGTCAAGGGGCAAGACGAACGTATCCCTCAGTAGCACTACTGAAGACTAGGTACAAGATGGATTACCTAGGAAAAGATGGGGAAAGGGGCTAGGACTGAGTGCCTGGCAGCCTAGGCAGAAGCCTGGAATTTAGGCGAGCCACTTGGTTAGAAGAGAAAGGAGAACGGGACAGTTGCTGACTGCCGGGGCTGCAGGCTGCTGTGTTGTTTAGCGTGGAACCTGACTACAGGTATTTTTAAGTAGGTTTAATGCCACCACCCTCTGGAACATGGATGCTGACAGGAGACTTGAAGAGGCCCCCAACCCTGCTGCCCTGTGAAGCAGGCCATCTGAACTCGGGCACCTTACTTTCCTCTTCTTCTTCCAGCTCTTCCCCTGGATAGCCAGGAAGGGGGGCTTCAAAGGCTTCAGGGTATGAGGGCTCCCCAAAACTGTCATAGGAGTCTTCTTCTGAGCATCCGAGAAGAAAGGACCACCATCATCACACACGGTGGGGTGTGGCAGAGAGAAACAAAGGCTGGTCAGAAGGTACAAAAATCCAGAAGATTCCCCAGTACCCTCCCACCTCGAGGCTCCCCACCATCACCCCCCAACAACATCCAGCAAAACTGAGGTGAACGCTGGGCGAAGGGTGGACAGCCCAACTGTCACTTACTCCCTAAGTCAGGTGGCTATTAGACAGTGTGACTGCCGTTCTGAACCTTAACCCACAGAGGGGCCGGGCCAAGTGGGGTGCAGATGAGGATCGCCCCTGAGACAAGACTGGGAGCCCTATACTCACCCATCTCCGGGTCATAGGGGAGTTGCAATGCTCCCTGAGAGGAGGGATCCGGCTTTGCCATGCCCACAGTCCACACCATGGCAGCTACAGAAAGAGCAAAGGGACATGCGTCAGCTAGTATTCCCTGACCTGGGGAAAGCAGAGCCAGTCCAGGCCCCCAGAAGGCTGCACAGCCCCTTCATCCTGCAAGGTGCTCAGGCTTGGCTGATAGAGGCTGGGGGGCGGGGGGTTTAGAAGCCCAGGGTCACCGGCTGGGAGGGGATGATGAACAGTTCACCTTTGTCCTCTTGCCCGCCTCTCAGATAACAATGGCAACAATAACAATGACCAATGGGCAGCCTGCTGGCTGTGTCTTTTTAAAAATTGCCTTTTATCTTACTTTTGGTTTCATTTATCACGAAAAGGGAGACATGGAAATTATTTACACAGTGAAACAGCTCAGAACGGCAGTGGAACAGGCAGTTTCTCGGAGCGCCATTTCAACAGCGATTTCAGTCCACAGACTTTCCAAGAATGCCACCATCTCTAAATGAGAACTAATCCTTGCCGTCCACAACTGCTGTGGCCTCTGTGTTCTGGGAGTGACCTCGTTACCAGCATTCACACGAAACAGCCCAATCCCTCCACCCTTCCCTTTAGAGACCGATACTACTGCAACTTGCAAAACTCTTCCTGGAGAGTTTTCTGAATGCATAATGCCGTCTTTGGCTGCAGTTTCAGCAGCCCTCCTTCAGCCAATCCTTTGCCAAACAACAGAAGAAACCTTCGGAAAGCCTGTCTGTTGGGATTCTTGCTACCAGCTAGAACCTAAATTGTCTTTTTTTTTTTAACACACACACACACAACCACGAGGGGCTGGAGAGATGGCTCAGTGGTTAAAAACACATATTGCTCCTGCAGAGATCCTGGCTTCCTTTCCCAGCACCCACATGGCAGTTCACAAGTGTCTGTAACTTCAGTGCCAGGGGATCCCCTCTTCTGGCCTTCATCGGTACTGCATGTATGTGATATACAGATACCCATCCAGGCCAAACACTCATATACAAATAAATAAAATAAAGACAAATCTTCTAAAAAAAACAATTTTTAAAACTTTAGTCCTGAGGCTGAAGGGCTGGCTCCATGGTTAGGAGAACCTGCTGTATGATCGTGAGAAGCAGAGCTCACGCTCAGTTCCTTTAACAAGCTCGTGGTCTTGTAAACGCCCCTTATTCCAGCTCCGAGGAAGCTATGTTTCCTTTCTGGCCTCCGTGTACACGGGGTATATTCATGGCCATTTGCTCACACAGACACACATGCACACACAAAATAAACATGTTAAAATGCAATGTCTGAGCCTCAGTGGCACTCTGTATTCAGATCTGTAAAACTAACCCTGTTCTTTTCATCTTACAGGGCTGAAACTCTGTGCCCACTAGACGCGCCCCCTTTCCTCAGGCCCCTGTGTTCACCTCTCACTCTATCATGTGTCTATAATTTTGCCTACTCTTGATAGGACATGGAATCATACAGTGCCTGTCCTGTCACTGGTGCAGGTCTCTCATCCCAGTGTCCCCAATCCATCCACATCACCATCTCGGTCAGAATCTTCTTTTGTAAAGGAAGAGTAATACTCCATCGTATGGGGACACCATATTTTAGCCGAATGGACACTTCTAGCTCTGAACTACCATGAGTAACACTGATATGGACACAATGTACAAATACCTGTTTGAGTGCCTGTTCTTGATCCCCTTGGGTACCTGGTCACCACGGAAACTGCTGCATCACATGGTACAGGCTGACCTGTGACTCCCCTCAGAGTTTATTACTCCATGTTTCTACTTCCCCAGCGAGAATTTCACACTCGGTGCAGCACGAAGCCCAGACTCAGCACCCCCAGCACCCTTCCGACCTGCCTGCAAAAGGCTGTGGGTCTTCCTTGTTGCTGGGACACAAAGCACTCCGCCTTGTGACCCTGGTGAGTCGGGCTTGCAAAATGTCCCAGAATGTGCTTCATTCACCCCACAGTCTCTACTGGTCCCGTCTATAAGTCCTGCTTGCCCTTCATCTGACGCTGGACCACGCTGCTGCCGAGCGCATTCTGCTCTCCACTTAGTAGGCAGTGTGATCGTGTCCAGGAAGAAGGGCTAATGTGTCACAGTGCTCTGCAGGGCTCACACTGTCAGGATCCCAACCGCCACCATTCTCTTCCCCATCTGCTCTAGCCACCCCAGACCTACCTCAGGGTCTTTGTATCTGTGGCTGTCCCCCTTACCCCAAGTGCTGACCTCCAGACTTCCACCTAGTGCTATCCCCTACCTGAGTCAGGGCTCTGGCCACGCATGACCTATGAATGAGGGTTCCCTGGCCATCTTTTGCAAAATGGCCTCCCCTATGGCCCTGAGGTCCTTGGTCCCTTGCCCTGCTCTAGTCTTCAACAGAGCATTTGCTACCTCCTGGCTTACATGTATCTACCTCCTTAGTTTGCCTCCATCCGTGAATGAATTTTCCGTGGACAAGGAATCTCCTTTGCACACAGGGGATGCCCGGCCTCAGGCACTCAGACTAACCAGAACCATCCGTCCTCATCCTTAGAGCATCCTGGGATGTGCTTTCTAGCTCAGGGCCATGCTGCTGGCAATTCTCCATTCTAAGCTCGACTTCTCATTCATTATGATGACCCAGATCTGCGGATGATTTCCTGGGTACCTGAGGCATCAGAACCCAGAATCGCAGACTCTGTATTTAGATAGCCCCACTGTCAAACAGAGTGGCTGCTGCCCCCACAGGGCAAGAACTCGGTGAGCCCCAGTTTACATAATCTTGCTTCCTGCAAGACCTCTATGTCACACACAGGGCCTACCAGTAAGTAGGGACTCAATATAAAGTGGTGACTTCTGTTAAATAGATATATAATATATAAACCCACATCCTCTGACATGACCCCAAGGCTAGATGCCCCGGGTCTCCCTTCAGAGATGACCAACTTCCACTGCCAAGCTGCTGCCTATGAACCCCAGACAGAACCAAGGGCCCCTGCCCTCCAAAGTCTGCAGGACTCAGTGGTGTTTACACAGCTCTAAAAGCAGCAGGTTCATGGGGATGTGGACTATACCCAGTGTAGGCTGTCAGATGGCGGACAGAATGAGGCCACAGGACTGTGCACACCCTCCTCGTAACCGCCTTCCTACCCAGATTTCCAGACCTTCTTTCTGGGCACCTTCTTTCTCAGCCCACCAGGGCTAGAAGTAGAACCCTCCTGCAGGTGGTGACCCTCAGTGTTATGACTTGATCCTCACCTTCTGAGATGGAGTACACATCCTGTCAACTATCAAAGCCATGCCCAACTATCATGTCTCCACAAAAGGCTACCTGCTGACCCCCCCCACCGTCTAGCAGAGGCATGGGACCACTCACATGAGTATATCAGGGCAGGAAATATGGGCTCATTTCTCTCCTGGGCAGTTTCCACCAGCATCCTCAGTGGCCCCTTGGGGCATAGCACAGCCACGAGATCTGGGAAAACAGAGATATCCTTGTCATATCAAAGGGGACCTTTATTCACAAGCAGTGCAAAAAGAGCCACCCCTCCATCACCAGGAGCCTAAGGGAGCTTCAGGGCACACCATGCTGCTGGACTGGTGTCCCAAGCCCACCAATCTAGAGTTTGCACTGGCTGGAGCCAAAGCAGGTAACCACAAAGTAGGCAGAGTTAGGTGCTGAGACTGAGAGAATGACCTTGGAAGTCCTACTTCCCTGTGTATTCTTAAAATGCACGTTGTAATGCTGGCCTGGCCCTGATGCTACTTAAACAGCAGCGAGCAGCGAAGGTCGCAATAGGCAGCAGGCACCGTGTGCTCAGACTCATCCGAGGCATCAGTGACTCCTGCACACCCACGCTTGATGAGCATATTGGCAGGCGCAGGCAGTAAGAGTGGTCACTTTGCGGTGTGTGCCCCCAGCATCACAAAGGAAGAGTCTGAGCCAGGCGGTGGTGGTGTGATGCTTGCCTTTAATCCCAGTACTCAGGTGGCAGAGGCAGGTGGATTTCTGTGAGTTCAAGGCAAGCCTGGCTTACAAAGTGAGTTCCAGGTTCCAAAGCTACACAGAGAAACCCTGTCTTGAAAAAAAAATAAAACAAACAAACAGAACGTCTGTGGGAAAGCCTTCTCAGGTCAGGAGGAGGGTGCACTGCGTGCCTTCTCGCCTGTTAGCATTGGAATGGGAAATGTCTGCTAGAGACTCACGTTTTGAGGGTTTCATCTCCACCTGGTGACACTATTTTAGGAGACTTTGGACTCTTCAGGAGGTGGGAGCTAGCTAAGGGATGCAGATCACTAGAGGTGGCCTTTTGAAAGTTAGACCCAGGCCCTGGCTCCCCCAAGCTTCCCCTCTGACACTGTGAGCCACGCCCCCTTGCCTCCCTTCCTGTGATGAACTGAACACCCTCCATCATTGTGAGCCAAAATAAATCTTTCTTCCCTTATGCTGATTCCATCAAGTATCTTGGTCACAGCGATGAAAGGGTAACTAAGACACTACTGCATCAGTGAGGCAGATTCACGCAGGTTCCCACCAGGCCCGAGCTACCTACCATACACGGAGATGGCACCCAAGATGACCCAGGCAGACCACTCCGGCAGGTACTTGATGAACACCAGGGCCATGAGCGCGCTGATGACGATGAGGTAGGCCTGCTGCAGCACCAGCGGCCCCTTCCAGTGGATGCACACCATGCCCACTGCCCCGAAGTTCCAGACGGCCAGGAAGAGGGTGGGGTAGTCCATGGCCACATTGTAGGTCTTGAGCACTTCTCTGTAGGCCCAAGGTGGAGCAGGGTATGGGACACTGGGGTGGGGGTGGGAAGGGTGCCACCCCCTACGTGGTTTGACGCCCTCGGCTCCTCAGCCATTAAGTCCCAGTCTGAATCTTATTTACAACCTGCCCATCTTTCATTCCCATAAGCCCCACTCCTAGCCACTCAGCACTTTCTGAAATGCGGTAGGGAGTAGATCAATGGCTGGGGTGTGGGTCACACAGCCAGGTGATGGGCCCATCTGGAAAGCCCTGTGCAAAGACGGGATCCTTGAAAAAGTGTTTTTCTTTGAGCCTCTAGGTTAGATGAACTAGGAAGTGCCCAACTGCAGCCAGACCCCATCCCCAAGCAGAAGATAACTTGGAGAGGTTCCCACCTGCTGAATGTTCCGAGAAGGCTTTACCATGCTTGCTTTGCTCGTTTTAAACAGGAGTCAGAAAGAAACCTGAGACCTACCCGGACCCCACTCCTGTGCCAGAGCCCGAAGGCCTGGCTCCTGGAGCAGCTGACACTAAGGGTGACCACCTTTCTCTGCCCAGGTCCCTCTATCCAGCTGTGCTGCAGGGAGCGGCTGCTCACCAGCCGGCACTCACCCGAGGTAGATGTAGGTGAACAAAAACAGGAGCATCAGAGAGGACATGATCAGCCAGCCATGGATGAACTGACGACAGAAACAAGAGGGCCGTTAGCGGGATGAAGATACTCCCGAGAGAGAGACACTTTCACCTGTCCTTCCTTCTGTTTGACTACCAGAGGTGGCACTGGGTTGTGGTGACACATGCCTTTAAACCCAGCACTTGAGAGGCAGACATAGGTGGATCTCCAAATTCAAGGCCAGCCTGGTCTACAAAGCTAGTTCCAGGACAGCCAGGGCTACACAGAGAAACCCTGTTGCAGAAAACAAACAAACAAAAAACTCCCCCTCCCCAAAAAATGGACCCCAAGGAATTAAAATTTCCCTGGAATTTCATGCTTTCAAAAGGAAAACAATGAAGCTTGGTGCTAGCCAGAGGACCTGGCCTCCAGGAGAGACTTTACACACTCCGATGGCGCTTCAGGATAAAAGTGAAGCCCAGACAATAACCAGCAGGCCCAGGCCTTGACTGTTTGGCTATGCAGATCTCATACCTCCTATTTAAACCCTACCCTTGTGTTAGGACTGGAAGATGGACCTGATGGGGAGTCACTGGATTTGGGGGGCAGGGAGCACTGGATCTCTTTCTCTCACTTCCCGAATGTGGGCCACATTGAATAAATATCCTTTTTCTGCTGTTTTACGATTGATTTGATTATTTAAATCTGACTTATGGATGACAAGCAGCCAAGCCTGGCTTGCTAGGGCTGCCAGAGGCACAGGTTCCAATGCTAACTCTGGTAACACATTTATAGAGTATCTCCAAAACCATGAACCGGAGCCTGAACAAGCTTCTCGGTTAAGTCGCTGTGCCTATTACAGGAAAGGAGGGCCAGGCTCCGTAGGGAGTTCCCTAGTCACCTAAAAGTGTCCTACAAGAGAAGAGTCCTAAGAATCTGCGGGACCCCGGGCTGTGCTGGCCCACCTCTGCACGCTCATCATGTGCAAAGAACATGCTGGCTGTCTTTACCCCCAGATAGCACCCTAACTCCCTGGAGGCAGCCAGCAAAGTTCCCACCAAAGGGCATCACAAAAGCAGACAATAGTCAGCGGGTAAGCTGAGGGCCAATCCAAAGAGTCAGGGGACGAACTGGTTGTTGCTTAGACTGAGGGACCACGGCAAGCCTCTTGACGGAAGGGAAGTCCCTTCCCATTAAGGAGTTCCAGACAGGTCCTCAGGAGAGCTGTCTCTCCCTTCCTGGCTGAGCACTGAGGGGTCAAAGACAATACTCAGTCACCAAGGGTGAGATGGTGCCACTTCCTCCCAGCCTCTTTTCACATATAAGAACGACCCTTGGTCACCAGCTCAGCCCACTGGGTCTCCAGAGACCCAGTCTACCTGGAGGAAGGGCCACTGTTAGACCGTACACCCAGCCTAACGGGAGGAGAAGTTGTGGCCTCTGGAACCTACTTATAGTCTTTCCCTCAGCGGGCTATGTCATCTTGAAACTTAACAAAGATCCTGACTGAAGGGATGGTCAAGTCACTTCTATGGGACTGGCCACATGACACATACTGACCACAGTAGGGTCACTGCCCATGCTATTTCTAGCTTGTTGTCATGTTTTCTATGACTAATCAGCCCTCCCCCACATTCCTACCACCTTCGCCCCTCCTTCCTCGATAGCACTTCTGGAAGCCCTGCCTCATTTACACGGGCAATTGTTACTGCCGATCTAAGCTTTGGCCTCCTCTTCTCTTCCTGTTCCGTAAATACAGAGCCAGAGCACAAAGGACCAAGCTAGGCCTGTGGCGACAGTTCTGAATAGGTGATGCCTGGCTCAACTTCCTGTTAATCCTTCTGGTTTCAAAGCCTGCAGCCTAAATCCGGGGTCTAGAAGTTGATGGCATAGTTAGGCCCAGTAGCCCGGGACTGTAATGGCAGTCTAGCTGGGGAAGCTGAGGAAGAGGATTGCTTCGCCACCTTAGCAAGACCTTGTCTACAAACATTATAGAAAGAGGGTGGGAGAGGCGGTCTGAGGGTAAAGTTGCTTGTTGCCAAGCCTGTGGACCTCAGTGTAATCCTTGGAACCCACATAATAAAAGGAGAAAGCTGTCCTGACCACAGCAGGCTCCTTCCCCGCTTCCAACACAAAAGCACTGAGGGTACATCTCACGGTATAACATTTGAGTAGTGCATGCAAGGCCCAAAATTTAATCCCCATTGTAAGTCTTGGAGCAGGGAGCATGACATCATTGGGAATGACGCTGTCTATAACTGGGGTCACATGGGTGTGACTCTTCCAGTACTCCATGAGGAGGCTCAAGATCTACAGAAGAATGCAACCCAAAGGGTGCTGGGGCCAGGAGACCTTCACAGAGCACATGAGCGCCCCTACCTAAAGGGAGATGGGAAGATGAAAATTAAACCTAGAGAAAGCCTTGGGATGAGGGAACTAAAGCAGAACCTCAGAAGAACAAAATTAACTTCCGAGCAGGGGATTGTGTCAGGAAGACTGCAATGAAAAGCTCAGAAGACAGTGGGTGGGGTGGGATGCACACAGTTTCCAAGTCCGCACTAGGTGGTCTTCCCACAGTGGCAGAGAGCACCAAAGAGCAGCCTGCTCTGCAGAAAGGAGGAACCTGGGCAGGGTTTTAGAAAGGTGCCACGTGGCAGTAACTCCTTCCACATCACAGCAGGGATGGGGTAGGCGAGGGCAGGGCAGAGGGGGAGGAGAGAGGGTTGTGGGCCTCACCTTGTAGCATCGATACTTGTAGAGGACCACCAGGAAGATGGTCATGACCACGATGACGCTGATCATGATGAGGGTGTTCAGCACAGAGTTGAGGAGACGCTGGCCCACTGAGGGCGTGTCCTCAGTGAAGGGTGTGTAGATCCTGAAGAGGTCACCGGAAGAGCCTCAGTTAGAACCCCGGCACTGGCTGGGCCCTGGTGGGGCCATGGCTCTTTCTATGGATGGCCCCTGCCTCTAGGGTCAGTGACTTGTAGCACTTTGATAACTGGACCATCATGACAGAAAGGACAAACTGTACCCCCATTGAGACCTGGCTCCTCCACTTGACTCTCCTATTCCAGGACCTCAGCTCTCGTCCCTATCAACAAGACTGGCTGCCTGTTTCCTCATGGGATGATTAATTTTGCCTCTGAGCAGGTCCGTGAGGGCATTCCTGGGCAATATGAACCCTCTGTGCTGGGCTGCTCCTTCCTTTGGCAGCCCAGGTGGAAAGAGGTTGGAGAGAAGCCGTGCTGCTTTGCCTGCTGCCTTCCCTGCTCCTTGCCAGTGCGTGCATCCACTCTGCTGTTGCTGCTGTTGCTACCCTCCACAGACAGCAGAACCTCAGCCTTCCAGTGTGGACTTCCAGCAGCTCTCTGAGCATCTTCTAGGTGTTCAGCAACAGATTGGGAATGCCGAGGTATCCAGCCTTATGGTCTAAGCAGCTATGGGGTTCTCAGCCTCTTTAATGTACAAAAAACCATCACTGGACTACCTATTATTGGATAAGCCGATCTAATATATCCCTTTACACTATTTTATTGTACAAGCCAATCTAATATATCCTTTTCCATAATACACACTCATTGGTTCTGATCCCCTAGAGAACCCAACAATACACTCTGTCAACATTCTGCAGCCTAAGACTCCCACACCCTCTGCCCCGCTCCCAACTGCAGTCACAGGTACTGTCTGCTCCGGAGTCAACTCACAGGCTCCTTGCTCTTTTCAGCTGGTCTGCCAGGAGCTATGCTGACCCTGTCCTCTCTAAGCCTTCCATCCAGCTACTATGAGTCCTCCACAGGCTACCAGCTCCTTAGGAACTTTCCTACTTCTTCCTTTCTAAAAAATATAAAGGATTCAAATCCAGAGTGAACAGTAAGTCTGGAAAGGCAATGACGTTGAGGATGTGCTCAGAGGTGAGGAGCCAGGGAGGGGCGAGGAGAGGGGAGAGGAGAGGGCTGAGGTTAGGGAGCTCTCAGCTCTCTGTCACACTTATTAAAGTAACTGAAGGGTCTGATAAGTCTTCCTCGTCTGCTAGAAGTGTGCTAAGAAATCATGAGGCCCAACCCTGTCATTTTGCATCTAAGGGAGCAGTGACACAGAGGATGCTGTTCATCTCCGGTCACGTGGTGTTTGAGACACAGTGGACCAGGACCAGGTCCTTAGTACACGAAGCTCAGTGCTATGGGACCAGCGCCGGCCTATATCCAGATTCCACTCAGCCTTCTGTGAACACTGCGAGGCCTTTCATACGGATTAGCCCGCTTAATTCTCCAATTCTCCGGGCGTCCCATAATTAAACTCGTGATAATTAAACATAATTAAACAAACAAGGAAAGGGAGGCCCATAGGTCAGATGTGTCCAGACAAGTCACATGACAGGAGGCAGTGAGTCAGGATGTGAGCCCAGAGTCTTCATCACTGCTCTCCATGTAGCAAAGAGCTACGGGAACAGTAGCTGAGGGAGCCTATGTTCCCCTCAAATCGATCACCACCCCAGCCCCCCAATGCCAACCGGGCCCCAACTCACAGCTGCCCATTCTTCTCTGTGTAGAAGCGCACGGACTTGATGGTGGCCACCACGACGATCATGCACAGTGTGACAGGCACAAACAGCATGATCACATGCTTCGCCCCGTACTTGAGGGTCAGCTCTTCCTCCAGGCCCGACGGCCGCCCAGGAACCCCACTGCAGGCATAGCGGTCTGGATCCTCCTCACAGTCCTCCTCGCTGTCCTGGCTCCTCTACGGGAAACCAAACAGTGAGGGCCACAGAGGCCCCCATGGTGAGCTGCTCCTGCAGGGGCTTCTGGAAGCAGAACTGAAAACGCTAAATGCTGCTTTCTGGACATGACAAGTGTGAACTCCAATTTGGATCTCGGGACATATAAAAAGTTTAGGACAGTGCGGGAGAAGGTGTAGAGCCAGC
The DNA here is from genome assembly GCF_037038515.1 of Microtus pennsylvanicus. Classification (NCBI taxonomy): domain Eukaryota; kingdom Metazoa; phylum Chordata; class Mammalia; order Rodentia; family Cricetidae; genus Microtus; species Microtus pennsylvanicus. The sequence continues at coordinate 98,751,749 of NC_134588.1, forward strand.
CTGCATAGCCACAGAAGGGTACACCAAAGATCCCTTGCTCTTCCCAAGGACGAGAACCAACATGGCCACACTGGGCAGGCTGGGTAGAAGGAAAACTGAGAGCAAACATTTTGCTTGGCTAACCATAAGAACCAGCATGGAGAGGACTTTCTTTGAGCTTCAAAACACATGGTTCCTTAAGTACCAGTTCTCTGAGGGAGCGCTCAAACAAGCTGTTCACTTGAGACCAAGGAGAAAACAATCTAATGGACAGGAAACTAAAAGGCACAAACACCCAGGAGATAAGAGAAGAAACTGGAGAACCGGTTGGTAGTGACCTTGAGCTGTGAGAATCTAGGAGGCTCAAAGGCTGTGCTTACTGAGGAGGAGAAATGGGCTTAGATTTCAAGGTTAAGGATTAAGAGTGGCTGGAGGAAGAAGAAGGCCTCTGGGAAAGGAAAGGTTTTTTAAGGACTACAAGGAATAAAATGGAAAGGGACCCAGGCAACCTCAGAAGCAGTTTGCGGACCAGGAGGGAGAGGGCCAAGCTGACTAACCCTTTCTACTGTTATCCAGCCTGAGGCTGGAGCAGTAAGAATCCCAAAGCTGCTGCCTCTCCCAGCACAAAAGCCAAGCTTAACTCAAGCCAACTTAGCTCATGGCTACCCTGGCTGGCTACCTACTCAAATTCGTCCCTTCCAGTAGCTTTCGTTCGATCATCTTAATGTCTCTGTGTCATTGGTCTGTCCCAAGCACCCAAATCCATACTACCTAGAGACAGCAGCCTGCATCTGAAAGGCAGGTGAGGGGTGGGAGGTGAAGAGGGACGTGTCAGCTGGCCCACTGTATGTGTATATATATATATATATATATATATATATATATATATATATATATACACACTGAAATTGTGTAGTCAACTACGAAGCCCTTACAGATAGAAGACACAGATGTGTCATGGCCAGTAGACACCACTTTGGCCAATTTTTATGTTTGTTTGTTTGTTTGTTCTTCCTGAATGGAAGAATGCCTGGTTTCATCCATGGGTTAGTCAGCTTTCTCTCTCTAAAAAACACCCAGGATAATTTAACTTATAAAAGAAATAGTCTGGAGGTCTCAGTCTGTGGTGGATTAGCCCTGTTGCTGTGGGTCTTGGTAACCATTCTGTGGCAGAAACCATGGAGAAGTGCAGACTGTTCACCTCATAGTCAGAACACAGAAAGAGAGGAGGCTGGGGCCCCACAAGTAAGCTCTTGCCCCCCTCTAATGACCCGAAGCTCTCCACAAGGTTCCATTCCTTAAAGGTTCTAATGCTTCCCAAGCATAGCACACTGGGGACCAAGTCTTCAGCACAAAAATCTTAGGGAGACATCTCAGATCCAAATGCAGTAACCCATAGGAAGAGCCCCCATAGGAAGAGGCCGGAAAGATGGCTCAGCCGATAAGAGTACCTATTGCTCTTATAGAAGACCTGAGTTCTGTGGCTAGCCCCAGGTCAGGAAGCTCACAACTATTTCTCCAGCTCCAGGGGATATACTTCCTGCTGGCCTCCATGGATACCTGAGCTCACACAGACATACATTGATACACATAATTAAAATAAAATAAATCTTTTTTTAAAAAAGACATAGGAACGTCATGGCTCTGTTTTGTTTCAGTTTTTTGTTTGTTTGTTTTCTTTGCTGGTAATCTCTGCTTTAAGGCCAACAATTGCTGGTGGGACCTACCCACTGGGCAGTGTTTTCTCCATCCTCTGGGCCAGGCCTGCCCTCCTGGCAGGATCGTGACGTGGGGCTCTCAGCGGACATCAAGGATGTCCGTTCATCGCAGACCTCTTCCTCACTGTCAGAAGCCATGAATGTGAGCATGGTCCTGCCTCAGAAGCACCTGGAAAATAAGCACAGGGACCTTGTTCCACTTCCCTGACAGGCAAAGGCAGTGGCGGGGGGCTAGCAGGGAGGCTGGGTAGCTTGAACACCAGGAACAGGTCTTGCCTCTAACAAGCTCCTAGAGAGACATGTCAAACAAAAGCTGAGAACTGGAGCTCCAAAAGCCAGCAAGAGGCCACAGCAGCCTTGTTTGAGTCTGGCTGGAGTAGACTCCTATCACATGGAGCAAAATGTCCAATCAAAAAAGTCCAAGTCATTCTGCGCTGTCAACATTTGTCCCATCAGTAAATGTCTGTGGAAAATCTGCTGTGCTTGGCTCTGGGGCTCTAAACTTGAATAGGAAACACTCACTCACGTCCCATAAAAACAAACAAAGGAGATCATTCAATATGACAAATGACTTATTATCAAGATGATGAAGAGACTGTACCTCAGAAGCAGGCTTTCATGCTTCCTAGAGAGGATTCATGTTGGAGCTAAACTCTTGCCAGTGGGACATGGGCGGATCAGGCTACGGCCACACCAAGGAGGCCCATGTCATCTCAAGGAAAGTTGGGTTGACAAGGGTCCATCTAGCTGGTTACTGTGAGGGGAAGGACGAGGCCAGGAGGGAGTATCCTGATGGGGGAAGATGCTCTGATGGGGGAAAGGAGCCTGATGGGGAAGGCAGCCTGAAGGGAAGACATGCCTGCTTGGAGTAATCCTTCTTTACACTGTGAATATGTATTACTCTCATTGGTAAATAAAGAAGCTGATTGGCCTATAGCAAGGCAGGATAAAATTAGGTGGCATAATCAGACTGAGGATGCTGGGATGAAGAGGGGTGAGGTGAGGGAGATGCCAGCTAGTCGCCAAGGAAGCAGGGCATGCAAAAAAAATGAGGTAACAAACCATGAGCCACGTGGCAAAGCATAGATAAGAAATAGGGGTTAATTTAAATGTAAGAGTTAGCTAGCAACAAGCCTGGGCTATCGACCAAGCATTTATAAGTAATATTAACCCTCTGAGTGGTTTTTTAGGAACTGGCAGGCAGGAGAGAAACCTCTGGCTACACATGCCTGATAGGAGGCGGTTATAACAGGGGACAGTATAGAGGATAGAACCTAAGATATTGGCTGAACTAAGATGAGAAAATGGGCTGTTACCAAGGAAGACCTCATGTGATCCAGAAACTCATAGTGTCTGTGGGTTGAAAATGTAACACCATCTAGGGGTTCACAAGTGTGGGGTATATGTAGATTAGAGTCTTAAGTTCAAAAATGGCAGCCAAGTCCCAGGAGCTGCTCAGTCAGTAGGGGGACATGACCCCCTGAAGTATCCACACTGAGGAATTGAGGGAGAGGGAGCCTGCCCCCGCCTGACTTCTGCATGGTTCTCAATGGATTCTGATACAGCAGCCCCTATGGGACCCAGTGGTTTCAGGTCCCCACATTTTGAGTTCAGGCACAACCTCTGGGAGGATGTGACTGTGCCCATGTCTGGATGGGCACTGCCAGCCACTACCAGCAATGTCACCTCAGAGTTGAGATCTGTGCCACTGAGCTAGGAGCAGGCCTGATCTCGGCTGAAAACTTGTTTCCAGATAAGTCACTCTTGGAATTCATGTGGTCTTCAAGTGAACAGATGGGGTCCTTCCATGAAGGCGGGGCCTGTGGCTGCTATTCTAAAGACAGTCATCCTCGCTGTGGGTGGTCTGGATAATTCCCACAAGGACTTCCGCTCAACCTGCCATTACAGAGATGATACACGGAATGCTTTTGTTTACCTCCCTGATGGGCCTATTCCAAAGGTGCCCTCTGCCTTCACAGGATTTGCAAAGCGAAGAAGCCCCGAGCCCCCAGAAGCGGCCTCTCTGGTTCTCCCAGACACTGGGGATGGAAACACAGTTGCAGAATCTCGAAGGCAAAAGGAGGTGTTGAGAGCCCTGTACTATCCAAATTCAGAGGAAACAATGTGTCACTCTTAGAACTGGACGATCTTGGGTCCTGGGGACTGAAAGGGACAGGACGTAGAAAGGTACGTGAGCTGAGACTGAAAGAGGCAGAACATTCTGGAAAGAGGTAAATATTCAAGTATATGAACATAACATGACCTTGCTTCAATACTGCCAAGGGACTTGTGGTGGAATCATGGTAGACCATCCCAGGGAAGGGACCACGGGGAAGGGAGCTTAATTCAGCCCAGGCATCCTTTAGGCTAGAAGAGAAGTGTCCTTTTACCTAGGCTACACAGAGCATATCCTAGGTGGATGCGGTCTACTGCCCTAATACCTGGAATTCTGGAAGCTCAGCTGAGCCCAGGGCTTCAGAGGCGCAGTTCTGCTTCCTGGAGGCCGGGCCTTAGAACCAACAGTCTATATAAGAGAACTAACTCAGTTTAAGGGGACACAGCTTCACAGGTCAACTCGCCATGAGATCTAGGGCAAAGTCTTAGCCAGGTAGGGTCTAGAGGACAAAATGGACAGGGACCACTCCCCTCTCTGGGGGCTGGCTATCTGTCCTATCTTAAACACATACCCACTGGACCCAGGAGTTCTCAATATTCCTTCCAGAGACTGAATTCTCTGGCTCACAGGCATCTAGATTAGGGGTATGCCTCGGTGGTAGAGTTTAGCAGGCTTGAGGCCTTGGGTTCCATGTGCAGGAGGGGGGTGCGGAAAAACGTGATGAAACTCACAGTGCCCCTTAAGTCTGGGTGTTCTGTTTCTGGTCTGTATGCTAGGCTATCTCAGCTCAGGTGACAGGCACTCTGACAAAACCACTCAAGAGACAGTCTATCCTGGCTCACAGCTCAGTATGATGAAGTCACGGTGGGAGGAGCTTGAAGCTGTTGAGCAGTCTGGGAGTAGAGAGTAATGAATGACTGCTCTGCCCAGGTCAGGTGGGAGGAGCTTGAAGCCGCTGAGCAGTCTGGGAGCGGAGAGCAAGGAATGCTACTGCCTGGGTCTTTTCTCCACTTACACAGTTCAGAAACAGTGCCCCCCACAATGGCTTTGTCTTCACACCCCAATTTAACAAAATCAAGATAACTTGCCCAGAGGTGCCTCTCCCAGTTGACTGTAGAGATTCTGTCATTCACAATTAACCATCACAGCTGTAAATCAAAATCCCAGAACCCTAAACTGCGCTCTAATCCTGTCTGGGCAGCATGTTTTGCGATGGGGACTCTGTACACTCATGCTCCCTGGGGTGGGCCTGGCTCAGGAGGGAAAGGAGGCATTTCCACCCAGTACCTTCCCACTCCCAGGTCCCACACTATGTGGCTTCAGGAAGGAGGATTGAAACTGCACAACTCTTTGTCCGGAACAAAGGACCTGGTGAGACAGAATTAGGAAGAAAGGAGTAAACGCTTCTCAGGCTAGCAGAATCTCCAAACAACACCGAAGGAGGGCTGGAAGATGCGGGTGTCCGATGCTGGTGTGTGTGTGTGTGTGTGTGTGTGTGTGAACTACACTTACAGTACCCAAAACAGGAAAACCTCAAAGCTACACAACGACTCAGACCTTTTGATCTGGAAGCGCTACTCCTTGGTATTTTATCTAAGAAAAATAAATTCATACAAAAATATGTGCTGTAGTCATTTGCTATCAGAAAAGTAAAAATGACTGAAATTTCTGACTCTTTTCTCTGGCACAGGAACACCCCTCCCCCACCCCCTTATCTGCAATTCCCCTTCCTGTGGTTAGTTATCAGTGGTCAACTGTGGCCCAAAAACATGAAGAGGAAAATTCCAGAGTAATCAATTTATATGCTCTAAGTAGCTTTCATTACAGTATATTGTTCTAATTGCTGGTTTGCTCTTATTAATCTTTTGCTGTGCCCAGTTTATTAATTAAACTATCACAAGTGTGTATGTTCAGAAAATAAAACAAGGCTTCCACAGGACTTGGTATTCATCACCACTTCAGGGATCCATGCAATCGAGGATGGAGCCTCCTGGGCTTGTAAGAGGGTCCACTGCATGTTCATCTGATGGGGACTATTACAGGACCACTAAAGATTTACTTCAAACGATACTTAGCAACAACGAAAATGAAGTTAAATTTAACAGGATGTAAATGTTTTCATGATCATCTGAATTTACACCACACACACACACACACACACACACACACACACACACATACACGCAAGACTGGTAAAACAATTACAAAACATTAAAGGTCATTATCTTTAGACCAGTGTGATTGTAGATGGTTTTTTTGGGGGGTTTGTATTTTTCTGCATTTCTCCATTGTATTTTTCAGACAGGGTCTCATGTCTCCCTGATTGGCTTCTGTCTTAACTATGCAGCTAAGGATGACCCTGAGCTTCTGATCCTCCTGCCTCCACCTCCCAGGCTTGGATCACAGGCCTGCACCACTACACCCAGTGTCCAGTGTATGCTGTGCTGGGGATAGAGCCCAGGGCTTGCATGCTAGGCAAGCACTGGAGTTACATCTCCAGCTCCTCTCTCTCTGTCTGTCTGTCTGTCTGTCTGTCTGTCTGTCTCTCTCTCTCTCTCTCTCTGTCTCTCTCTGTCTCTCTCTCTCTCTGTCTCTCTCTCTCTCTCTGTCTCTCTCCCTCTCTCTAAATAAAGATGGGTTGCATCTTCAACCTGCTCCTTCGTTTCCCTTGAGATAAGGTCTCACTATATAGCCCTGGTTGGCCGGGAACTAGATACATAAACCAAGCTAGTCTGGAACTTGAGCTCTGCTTCTGGAGTGCTGAGATTAAAGGCCTGCGCCACCCACTGTACCTGACAAGCTACTGATTTGTAAACTGGAATAGGAGGCATCAACACACAGGGCTTCCTCTTCCTTCTGAATCACTGGCTTGGCCTGGGGAAACAGATGAGAATCCAGGAAGCCACTGACATTTTCTCCACAGCCCTGGATGACAACAGATGCTTCTCTGACTCTCCTTTAAGATCCCTAAGGGCCGGGCCAGAGAGGCCTGCCTCTCTGTTCTGAAGTCTAATGGGACTGAAATCCTCAGAGGGAAAAAAAATCACCACACTCAACTGCGCAGATAAACAACCTCGCTGGATCTGCAACCACATCAGAAAGATGCAAAGAGCTCCTAGGGGACCTGACTCAGCACAGGTGGAGATGGGGCGTGGCTCCCACACACACTAAACCAGCTTCACATGGGGGGGAAGTGTCCACAGGAAAACAGAGGGGTGAGTGCAGGGGACAGACTGTTCTGGAAGCCCTGCCTGCCCTGTGGTGGAGGGATTAGGCACCCTCTGCAGACTTTTACTAACTCACTGACTGGAATCAAAATGTTGATTAGTGGAACTCAGGGATTCTGACCCACAGAGGTTCCCCAACCCGCTGGGTTCCTGCAAATATCACGGGAACCGGGTGACCCAGTTTCTTCAACCTTCTCACGGGAGAAGCCCTAATGTTTAAACTCAGTGGCCCTGGCAGGAAAGAGCTTCTAAAATGGCACAGAAAATTCCAGCACCTTATGGAAACTCATGCTCCAAAAGTGAATTGGAGACTCCATGGAGGGCCACAGAGAGGCTAGGACTTCCGACCTTCCCAAAGGGCCTGCTGAACAAAGTCCTTGGCTTTCAAAAGGTCACCTTCTTTTTGGTCACATGGCTACTTCCCAGAATTCCCATGACCCCTGGAAAGTCCCCTGTCTTCCTCTACACTAGGGAAGGGTTTCCCCCAATCCGGCAACACCAAGACATCTTACAGATTCCACACCTACCTCTATCCCTTCACACGTGACCATGTATTTGGCTGGTCCACCTGGCACTTGCTGAATGGATGGTTCTCCCGGACCTTGGGAGACCTCAGGCAGGACTGGACTGAGTGCCAGACCCCAGACCCTCGAGTGGGGGGCCCTGTGACCTTGTCTTAACCTCTGGATTTAACTCCATTACCTATTTTCCTCTTGAGTACCTGGGCAATTTTCCTCATTTCCTGAAGTAGACTGGGGGAGGGACAGCTGGGGGGGGGGAGACAGTAGCCTGGGGGAGGGACAGCTGGGGGGACAGTAGCCTGAAGGAGGGGCAGCTGGGGGGCAGTAGCCTGGGAGAGGGGCAGCTGGGGGGGACAGGGAGAGAGCCTCTAGCCCACCACCTTCAAGTAAAAACTAGATTAGTTTTAAATAAGACACAGCAGCCAGTGGTCAGAGACTTATGTGCCATGAACCAAACATTCTGGACAGCTTCTGACCATGCAAGGTGACAGGAGGTATTTCCTCCTCTGTGAACAGCAAACAGGAGGCTTTGTAAGACTGCCACCATGGGTGTTCAATAAAGGAGCTATCATGGAGGCAAGAGGGACCTCTAAGAGGGGATTAGGGAAGCCAGCTGGTGCCGTATTAGGAAGCTAGTAAACTGTGAAACCATCAGAAACATGTATAAAGGCCAGGCCCCAGGGAGATCCTGTTTCCATCCAGCCTCAGCTGGACAATGGGAACATTTTGTCAAAAGGGCTCGTCCATAGGATGACGTTAAAGCTGGGCTGAGCACCTGAAGCACCATCAGTGGGTGCCCTTTCATAGTTCAGGGAACCAAAGGCCAGGGTAGCTGGGGGCGAAGGGGGAGTAAAGGAGTCAGGTGAGGACCAACTGTTTACAGGTCTCCAAACTGCCTGCAGAATATCATTCCCTGTCCAACTAACCCCATCAGGTTCCTGCACACAGAGGTCAGGCAGCCAATCCACATCCTCAGGCTTGTTGGGAGCTCACTTGTGGATTAAGATGGCACAGGTCTGCCATGGACAAGGAGATATCTAGAAATGCCCCTCTGGCCACTCCCAGATCGTACCAACTTACAGCCCTCAATAAAGTCTCTCTTGCATGCCCCCATACCCCCACTCCTACAGGTCTGTGGAGCTTAGAGATGGCCCTGCCAACCGTGGCAGTGAGGGAAGGAAATAAGCTACTGCTTCTAGTCAGTTCAAAAGACAAATGGGACTAGTAAAAGAAATCAAGACATTTTCATGGACTTGCCACACTCATCAAATCTGGTGGTATTCTGTTACTAACACGAACACTGGAGATATAATTTACATTTAAAAAGAAATGGTTCACTTTGCTTCAGTGCTACAACAATACCCAGGGTCAGTTGGGCCTATGGCTTTGGGCTTGCAGTACAGCAAAACGACTCAACTCAGGTCCAGAAAGCAAGAAAAGCGATGCCCTCACACCTCCAGTGATCAGAAGACTTCCCACCAGGCCCCACCTGTGCAATGCCTCAGGAGCTCCGCACACTCATTCCTGAGCTGAGGGTGAAGGGGTGTCTTTTTAAAGACTTAAGTTTTCAGAATAAGTATGTCTTACTTTTACTTTTAAAAATATGAAGAAATTTCTGGCTAAGGTGTCACAGGAAGGTGGGAAGCCTTTAGGTCTCCTCCATCTGCAAAGATGTACCAAACAAGGCAGGCAGTGGTGGCGCATGCCCTTTAACCCCAGCACTCAGGAGGCAGAGGCAGGCGGATCTCTGTGAGTTCCAGGCCAGCCTGGTCTACAAAGGCAAATTCCAGGACAGCCAGGGCTGTTCCACAGAGATACCCTGTCTCCAAAAACAAAACAAAAAGAGGGAAGGACGCCCCACTCCTCACACAAGAGGGAAGGACGAACAAAACAAGCTACCTGTTCTCTCAACCAGTGGAGAGAGCACGCTCTCCCTGCATGGCACCTCCTCTTTCCAGAGGAGTTCACTTGGAATCATTCTTTGCCCCAAGTGTTTGGGTGGCAGTGATATCATCCCTAAGCCTGGGGAGGAGACTGCATGTGAACTGAGCACCACTCCTCAGTGGCCGTAGCCCCACAACAGGTGGGAACAATCACAGAAACGTTTGCTGTCCGCAGGGTTCCAGCGGCCTAACCTCAAAGCAACAGCTGAAAAACAGCCACAAGGTTTTTGTTAGCATGACCCATGTGGCCTGCGCACACACACACACACAATGTGTGCGCACACAGAGTTTTGGTGGTTTCTTCTCTCCCTCTGTTCCTTTTGTTTTAGTTTTGGTTTTCTAATGGGCGATCACACTATTACAGCCAGGATAACATTAAACTCTGGGTCCTCCTGCCTTTCTACCTTCAAGTGCTGAGATCACAGGCATTTTGGTTTCTTTGGTGGGGGTAACTGAAGTGATGGTACTTATCTAGAATCAAAGGCCCTGGGAGAGAGAAGCTAAGGCAGGGGGATTGCCATTAGTTTAAGCTCAGCTTTCCTACAGAAAATGCACCAACCAATGCTGCCCAGCAAGACCCTGTCTCAGAATACAAAACAAATTTGTTTTCTCCCAGGTTCAAGACCTCACAGAAACGTTCTGGGTAGCAGTGTAGACACAGACTAGAGGTAACCATGGCAAGCCCATGTACAACTCCAAAGGTACACAATACGGGCAAGCAATGTCCAGATCCTGCCTGACAGGCGGCAGAGCCACACAGCTGGGCAGCTGGGGTCCCCTCCTGCCACTTCCCAGAACGCAGGCTCCCTGACTTTAAAAGAGTCATGATAACCGTTCCAGTGCCCCTTTAGCTTTGTTTGGTGGTTTACATTATTGTTATATCTTTTGTTGGTTTGCTTTCTGAGACAGTGTCTCACTATGTAGCCTAGGCTGGCCTTGAACTCACAGCAATCTTCCTGCCTCAGTGATTGTGCACTGGAATCACAGACATGAGTTATCACATTACTTAAGTGCTTAAAAAGAAAATCAATTCTATTTTATATGTGTAGGTATTTTGCCTGCGTGTGTATGTTTGCACAGCACATGGATACCTCATGTCCAAAGAGGCCAAAACTGGTCTGGAATTGGAGTTAGAGATGGCTGTGAGCCTCCATATTGAACACAGGTCCTCTGGGAGTATAGCCAGTGCTGATAACTACTGAGCCATCTTTTTGACTCATTATTAAGTTTTTTATAATAACTGTGATAACCACTGGGCAAAATGGTTTTTTATCATGAGTGCCTAACTCCTAACACACGGGCATGTCACATGGTTATTAAGCCAACAACCCAGAGAGGCCAAGTCTGGCAAGAAACTCACATGGCAAACTGTGCTACAGGCCTGCGGGCAACCACAGAAGGGGCACTGGAGAGGATACAGTCAGACCCTCGGCTCCAGGCCATCAGACAGAGCAAGCAGAGGCCTCTGGCAGCATCCCTCATCCTGGTTTGTCTCCCTCAGGTAGGAACATTCATTTCCACATACAAATGCATACAGTCTGTATTTGGATATTAGGATATAGTTCTCCAAATCTGGCCCAGCTCCCATGCCATCCTGCACCTCTGCCACCCCACCTCTCTATCCCTGCCAGCCTGATTCTAGTCAGGGAATGAACCTGGATGGCCAACTCTGGCCTGAAGCCAAGACACTGGCCCCTTCGCCAAATAAAAACACAGGACCTGATACTGTTCCTGGCTCCCACAAAGCCACCTACCCCCAAAGTGGAACCTGAGCCTCGCACACCTGGAGCAGCTTATGCAGAACCTTTAATTACTGCCAGAAGTCTTGGCTGAAGGCCCAGGTGTCCACAGAGGGGCTATATAGACATCAGGTACATCCATTCTGGATGCCGGAGTCTCTGTCCCCAGCAGACTATTCTGGGGACGGCTGTCCATTTTGAGTTAAGTGGGTCTGCATCTGCTCTGATTTGGATCCTCCATCTGTAAACGGATACAGTTATTTCACCCACAGCTCGTCCCTTTAAAGACGAAGACCTAAGCAGAGATCCTAGGTTATTTCATCTAACTAGCAAAGGACTAGGGTCTGAACAGCAGGAGTAGAGGCCCAAGCAGCAGGCTGTAAACCCGGCTCTACTGTATCTATCTTATCTAGGAGACCTTGGGTAACTGTACTTTTTAGTTCTGGGAGTTTGTTCTTCCCCACCCTCCCTTTCCTCCCTGGGCCTCATGCCTGCTTGGCCAGCACTCTACCATAGATAGAACTGCATCCTCAGCCCTAGGCGCAGTTTCTTCATCAATAAAATTCTGTGGCAGCTGGATCTTGCTTTTTGAGCCCCTTCCGCTTCAAAGGCTTGATTCTGGGCGTCTCCCCACTGCTGTAAGAGACTTAGAAACCATCCAAACATCGCTAGTAACAGAATGCCAACCTCAGAGCAAGCCTCGGGCCCTATCCTGCGCTCCGCTCCTCACACAAGAAGTCCCCACTCCCTCGACATCTGTAGCAGAGACCAGGTGGACCAGGTCAGGTCATAGGTAACAGGGACCAAAATGCATGGTCAATACAGCTGTGAGACCCACGTGCACTGGCCCTTTAACACCTCGCTCAGCGCCTACCCTGCCTACGGCTTCCGAGGCAGGAAGGGACGCTGAGGACACCCGGACGCGGCCAGAGGCCCAGGGCCGCTTCCTACGCTCCTTCCTAGCCCAGGTTCTGGGCCGGCCGCACTGCCGCCTCCCCGGCGCCTTCTCCTCGCCCCCGCGCCAGCCAAAGAGGCCGCGATCGCCGCCGGGGCCGCAGCCTGGAGCCCGGACCCGAGTACCCCGACGGGGCCGCGACCGCAGCGGTCAGGGGCATGCACAAGAAGGGCTTCGCTGCATTCGGGATCTCAATGCTGCTGGCTACCCGCGATCAGTGACAGGTACTGGGCCGCACGCACCCAGCCCCCGCCCTCGGCTCACCTGCTCCGCCGCGGCGCAGGGTTGAGTTTACGCCGCGGGCGGAGAGCCTCTCCCGGGCTAGCGCCGGCCCCGCCCACTGCCCCGGTCCGCTCACGCCCAGGACACGCCCCCAGTGGGGCCACACCCATTGCTCTGGCTCCGCCCCTGGGCAGTGCCAGGGCCGTCCCCTCGTGCATTGGGCACCTCCCCGGGTTTTAAAGAGATACTCTGTGTGCAGAAGGTCCAGGCCTGCGCGGTGCTTCGGGAGACCACAACATCATCCTGACATTGACATTTGAAGTTGGGTAGTGCCTTTCCCTTTCTTTGGTGCCTGGCAGTGGCAGAGGAACAGGGGGTGGGTATTTGCTTTGTAATTTCAAGGTCCTCGGCCTCCCCTCCCCCGGGCTGCACGCACTTTAAAATGGAGTCTAAATAAAGTCTAAAGTAATATAACATCGTGAGCATTCTCCTGATTGATTTTCTAGAGTGCTTCAGAGACTTGGGGAGCTCTGGGTAATGGGAATAGGGATAAAATTGCATTGAGATCCGAGAATCTGCTCAGCGGGGGGGGGGCGGGGGGGTTGTGATCGCAGGATCTGGGGACTGTGGAATGATTTGAAATTGTTAGCAATTTGTCATTCTTGTCAGTATCTCAGTAGCTTTATTTCTCCTTTAATTACATACCATTAAATTGTCATTGTAGGGCTGGGGAACAGAGTGCTTGCAGGAAGCCCTGGGTGGGTTCAATCCTCAGTGCCCTGCTTGCCTCTCTGTGTGTTTAAGGCCAGCCTGGCCTACAGAGCAAGTTCCAGGACAGCCAGAGCTACACAGAGAAACCTTGTCTCAAAAACAGAAAAAGTAGGGGCTGGAGAGATGGCTCAGTGGTTAAGAGCATTACCTGCTCTTCCAAAAGTTCTGAGTTCAATTCCCGGCAATCACATGGTGGCTCACAACCATTTGTAATGAGGTCTGGTGCCCTCTTCTGGACTGCAGACATACACACAACACAGACAGAATGTTGTATATGTAATAAATAAAATAGTTTTTTAAAAAAAAACAGAAAAAGTGTTCATTTTAATCCAAGGTATTTGGTGAATTCGGTTTGTGGAGAGCTGGCTTGCATGGTTGCAAAAACAGTCCATCACTCAAAAAATAAAAGGCAGTTGTATACACTGAGAAGCTTCTCTCCAGCCCTTCCCCCTGACCTGCCAGCCACCAACCGATTTCTGTCTCCATGGCCTAAGCTCAGTGTATTGAATATATTTTTTTTTAACACGACTGAGAAAGCTAGTTTTGCCTGGCAGACAGCATCGAATCGTGGCACCTAGATCTGAAATCTCTGTCTTCTACCTGTCTGCTGCAGTTCCTAACCCAGAAATGGGCCTCATCCTGTGTAAGAACAGTGTGATAGCCTTCTGAGGAACAGAGAACAGATTATAGAGGAATAAGGGTCAGGGATGGCGCAGGCACTAAACAAATTGTAGCTGTTTTCCTTCCTCTGCCTTCCTTCTCTACTTGAGGTTAGTGTTTCATTGTGTTCTGTTTGGCATTGAAATGATAGACTGTAGCCCTCTCCAGTCTCCTGCCCCTCCCACCCTTCCCATCATCCTTCTGCTCTACCCAGCACAGGTGGCCCTTATCAATGACAGCAACAGTGCTGTGACCAGAAGTTCCGGACCTCCAGCATGCTCACCACACTTGAAAGAGCCCAGCTATGCTTTGATAGTGGCTGCTGCATTGAACAGGACTCACAGTTGACGCATAAGGGCCACTGTCTCAGACTGTCTAGGCTGTTATAATGAACCACCATAAACAGGTTAACTTATAACAATAGAAATTAGTTTTTTCCCTGTTCTGGAGGCTGGGAAGCCTAAGATTAAGACCTGAGCAGGCTTACTGTCTGGAGAGGGCTTGTGTTCTGGTTTATAGGTAGCACCTTTTATGGTGCCGCCCGCCATGATGTCTACCTGGCAGACAGCATAGAATCAGAGAACCTAGGTCTGAAATCTACCTCTTCTTTTACAGGGACATTAATCTCATCTGTGATGGTGTGGGAAGTCCTGTATATGTGTTGCTTTTATTGGTTAATGAATAAAGAAGCTACTTAGGCCTATGGCAGGGCAGAATGGAGCAAGGCAGGAATTCCAAGCAGAGATAGAGGAGAAAAGAAGGCAGAGTCAGGGAGACATCATACAGCTGCTGAAGGATACAGATGCCCTGGAACCTTACCAGTAGCCATGAGCCTTGTGGTAAAATACAAAATAATAGGAAGTGAGTTAATTTAATATGTAAGAGTTAGTTAATAAGAAGTCTAAGCTAACAGGCCAAGCAGTGTTTTAATTAATATAGTTTCTGTGTGATTATTTCAGGTCTGGGCAGCTGGGAAATGAACAAGCAGTCTCTGCCTGCAAAATGGTGCCCACTGTCTGGGGCATGGATCCACATAAGATCTAAAAAAATGCTTAAGAAAAAAAACAGGGCTTCTAGACCTACAGAAATGGGAGCCAAATGCAGCTTCTTGGTGGCCACTTTTTTTTTTCCAGATAGGCTCTGTTTGCTGGCAGCAAGCAGAGGCACACCTCATCTAAGAGAAGGTTTCCTGACTCAGCATTAGCAGAAAAAAAAAACCTGTGCAGCTGCTTTTAAAAACTGTGGCTTCCAGCCGGGCGGTGGTAGCGCACACCTTTAATCCCAGCACTCAGGAGGCAGAGGCAGGCGGATCTCTGTGAGTTCGAGGCCAGCCTGGTCTACAAGAGCTAGGTCCGGGACAGGCTCCAAAGCCACAGAGAAACCCTGTCTCGAAAAAACAAAAAACAAAAAACCAAACAAAAATACTGTGGCTTCCTGGTTTGTGCTGGTAGCATGAACTCTGACTCTTTCAGGAGGTCCTACATTTAAATGGGGTTTGTGAGCAGAGTGCTCCAAGTTGCTTAATGGCAACATAGACCCCCTGTGTCCCTGGAGCTGGGATAGAGAGCATGGCTCACAGAGCTGACTCTGCCATGTTAGACTGGGCAGGGCCAAAAGGCAAAGCAGCCTTAGTCCTAGCTACGCCTGCTTAGCATTTAGAAAAAAAAAAAAGCACTCCTGGTCAGAAATGATTACAGATACACAATAAAGACAGATTCAGATGAAAAAGACCTCTGAATGGGTCACAGTGTTGGATAAATGTATGTAGGCTTGGGAAAGAGAGGAAAAAGAATATAGACAGTTATAAAAACAAGTAGAACAAAGTCTTTAAAGAGACAGAATATAGACAGTCATAGATCAAAGGAGTAAAGAAAAATAAGCCATGTAAAGATGGAAAATACAGAGAGTCTGAATTATGTATATTTTTGTGTTTTCTTTGAATTTTTTGACTGTGAATGAGCTAATTACAGAGAGATATTTCATTGTACAGGCTGCTAAACTAAACCAAAATATATATTTTAAAGGTCTCTTGACTCAAAATTTGGGTCTAAGGATATGTTGTTTTGGAAAAGAGATTCTGCTTTTGTTTCCACAGAGGATAGAAAGCTGTGGATTCCTTGCGAGCAAATATGGTTTGATCAAATAAGACCCCATGAAGCAATGGCCCAGATGGTTCAACATCCATGACAGCTTCAGGACTGCTGGCTGAGATGGACCTACCGCACAGTTAAAATTTAGTATCTTATGGTTCTGGACAGTGCTTTCTTTGTCGGACTTTTATAAAATGTTTAGTGTGGAGATATTTGGTTTGTGCTATAACAAATAAAGCTTGTCTGAAGATCAGAGTGCAGAGCTAAGCCACTGGTTAGCAATAGAGGCCAGGCAATGGTGGCACATACCTTTAATCCCAGCATACAAGAGGCAGAGGTAGATGGATTTCTGTGAGTTCAAGGCCACCCTGGACTACACAAGATTGATCCAGTCTCAAAGAGAAACAGAGCCAGGTGGAAGTGGGCCACACTTTTAATCCCAGTATTTGGGAGTCACCTTTAACCCAGCACTAGGGAGGTGGAGACAGGAAGGGATATGGCTTGACAGAGAGAGGAATAGAAAGGGGGAGGAGACAGAAGCTCAAGACATTCATTCTGAGGACTTGTAGAGACAGGATACCCCATTTGGTCTGAGGATTTCGTAGAGGTAAGAACTAGTGGCTGGCTGCTCTGTTTTTCTGATCTTTCAGCTTTTATCCCCTAATATCTGACTTTGGGTTTTTATTATTAAGATCAATTAGAAATTGCTACAGTTTAGCTACATATTTATTTTTTTTGGTGGCAGCTATTTTAAAAATTAAGTACTTGTTTTCTTTTAAAAATGTTTAAGCTTTGTAGAAAAATATAAAATACAAAAAAATAGAAGAAAAGGCATGTATTCATCTTTTTGTTCTATGTTTTTTTTTCTAGTACCCCTTTTGGGTAATTTTCTTTTTGAGACTTCTGTAGGGGTCTTATTATGTTGCCAAGGCGGGTCTTGAACTCTTGGCCCTCTAGCCTCAGCCTCTCCTTGAGAATTTTATTAAATAGGGATTTGGAAGGAATGTCTGAGGACATTCATGAGACATCAAAGAAGAAGCGAGTAAATGGATCTTAGGTATAGTGGATGTTGCATTACCTAAAGTCCTTCCTTTTAATTTACACAGAACCACATTCTGTCAGAATAGACCGAATAGGCAGGCTCCAGAGAAGAGAGCCACACTGCCAGGAACCCCAGCCTGAGATAGACATTAGCCACATAACCCTAGGTATCATCAGTCACGAAGGCAGATACCCCAAAGCGAGTCTTTCCTTGCTAGGGTATGGTAGCTAATCCTGGTTATCCACATCACTGCTGTGAGTGGTATCTAGGAAATCTGCAAAGCCTACTTCTGAAATGTGTCTTCTATGGTATTCCAGGAAATGATTGACATGTGGACCAGCAAACTGAATGGAAAAGAACTGCCCTGAAGGAAGACATCACTGTGCAATAGGACAGGGCCCTGAAAGGAGCGGAAAGGCAAAGAAGGGGGCAGGCTCATCCATATGCGTACTCCCTGCTCCTGGAACAGCTATAGTTTCTGACGCGGCGCCTGGGAAATCCAGCTCTTCAGTCTTTGAAGGCGGACTTGCACGAGCTGCTCATCACGGTCTTTCCAGTCCTGGGATGGAGGCTGCATCATTGGTCCTCCCTTCTAAGGCAGTGGTTTTTAACTTCTTCTTGCTGTGACCCTTTCCTCATGCTGTGGTGACCCCCAGCCATAAAATTATTTTCGTTGCTACACCATAACTGTAATTTTGCTACTGTTATGAATTGTAATGTAAATATCTGTTATGCAGGGTATCTGATATGTGACCCCAAAGGGGTCAAGACCCACAGGTTGAGAACCACTGTTCTAAGCTTTTCAGTCTAAGCAACTGCTGGTTTCCCTGGCTTTCCAGCCTGCAGACAACCATTGTAGGATTTCCCAACCTCTGATTCTATAGCCAGTCTACTAATTTCTGCCTATAATTATGTGTGTGTACATGCATGTGTACATGTATATACACATGTATGTATGTGGGCATGTGTATGCATATTTGTATATCAAATGTACACATAAATAGATGGTAGACAGATAAAATTAATTCTGTTTTAGAGAAACTTGTCTAAGTCCATAGGGCTTTGCCAGTAACTCTTTTTTTTTTTTTTTTTTTTTTGGTTTTTCAAGACAGGGTTTCTCTATAGCTTTGGAGCCTGTCCTGGAACTAGCCCTTGTAGACCAGGCTGGCCTTGAACTCCCAGAGATCCACTTGCCTCTGCCTCCTGAATGCTGTGATTAAAGGCATGCGCCACCACTGCCCAGCTGCATTCCCATTATTTTCCCCACACAACTGGATGGTTTTATTTCTCTGTGGAAGATGGCTGTATTCTTTTAAGGAGTCTGCTCTTGTCATTTTAATCACTTAAACCAGCAGTTCTGAAATTATCTGGATCGACAAATGGCTTGCTTTCTTAAAACAAACTGAGAATAGCACGGACACTTTTTGCTTGTGTGGTTTATGGCTCTCCATACTTTCCGCGTGTGCTAACCAGCTTTCAGGGGCTGTGAGAAAAGGCCTGTGATGATTAGCCGCAAAAGAGAACAGTTTTATTTATTTTAGAAATCTGAACCTATAGTAATTTGTCCTTGAGCCTGTAGTGAGACAGAACATGGTGGCCAAGACATGTGACAGAGGAAACCTGTGCCACTCACTTGTGGTGGCCTGACAGCAGAAAGAGAGGAAGGGGTGGGTATTCCCGCGTCTCCCTTAAGAGCGTCCTCAGTGACCAAACTTCCTCTCAGGAGGCCTCACTTCTACTCAGAACACTTTGACACTAACAACCAATTACCTGACCATCTAGACACCAACAACTGTGATGTTTTACACGTGGGTTCAATTCTAACACTACTCCCCGGAGTTAGTGCAGATTCCACAAATTTAGGGCTTGGTCCCCTGAGACCTACCCCCTCTTTCAGAGACAATTTCAAATCTCTAATATTTTCATCTCTTGAGTACAAATGGGGTGTTCTCCTTGTCTCTTAGGTTTGAAAACCGGTGAGAAACAGTTTGTGGGATACAGAGGGGACTCTACATTGCTTCTTGACTTAATACAAAGAGGACAACAAGGGGTAGAGAGTAACATGCAGGTGAGGGTGGGCAGAGGGCTAGGCCTGCCACGGTCCTGGGCCCAAGGGTCTCTGCCCTGTACCCTGTTCCTAACACATGAATACTTTTACCAGCCTGGAAACTCTCTGGATTGTGCAGGTTAAGGATTTTTTTTTCTCCTAGTGCCAAGGATTCAGTGGCCTCTCACACACTAAGATGTGTCCTATCTAGCCACTAGTCAGGGCTTTCTGAAGGCAGACTGGGTTTTCATGAAGGCTTCATCCCATAGGCCTCATTGGTTAACCCCATCTCCAGCTCCTCCCCTTCTCTGGATGGGCCAGGGATGAAAGTCCCAACTCCTAACCACGGTGCAGTCAGACTTCAGCGGCCCACCACATGGATGCAGCATCCATAGCTCCTGCTTCAAGTTACTCCCTCAGTGATGGACCATGGCAAACGAACCCTTTCTTTCTCTAAGTTGCTTTTCTTCAGGGTGTGCTGTGGGGCAATGCTTTTACCCTGTAAAGATTTGTTTCTTGTATTTGTTCAATAAAATGCCGACTGGCCAGCAGCCAGGCAGGAAGTAGAGGTGGGATGACGAGAACAGGAGAATTCTGGGAAGAGGAAAGATTCAGTCACCCTGCTACAGAGGAAGCAAGATGTGAATCCCTGGCTGACAAAGGTACCAAGCCACGTGGCTAACACAGACAAGAATAATGGACTAACTTAAGATGTAAGAATTAGTTAATAAGAAGCCTGAGCCAATAGGCCAACTAGTTTATAATTAATGTAGGCTTCTTGTGTGTTCCTTTGGGACTGAACAACTGGACAGGACAGAAACCCCCAGCTAACAGGGGTGTTTGATCAAAACAACAGAAAGGAAACTGGACAAAACCGAGCCCTTGCCAGTGTGAAGGATGCAAATAATCAAGATCCATAGGCAGTAAGGGAAGACCTGTGACATCACCATGGCTCCAGGCTCTGCCTTCCCTTATTAAAGGTCTCGTCTGCAGCTCAAGGGAATACAGCAGGTGGCTAATGAGTGTCGTCTGTTGCCTCACACAGTGAGGGGAATTTAGGTTGCAAAGCTTCTCTACAGGACACACCAAGAGTGGCATAACCAACGCAATCATCTCTGGGCGCCAATCTATAGACCCTGGGAGTGCTTATCACCTCCATGCTGAAAGAATTCCATCTCTCCCCAACCTCTGCCAATGTCCAGCAACGGTCAGACCTACAAGGGGTTGGCGCAACTGTGTCATAAGCCATTGGCTTTCGTTCTTTCTTCCCCATTTTCTAAGGAAGCTAGTTCCATTTTAATATAGTTTGAAGTCTACATAAAACTCTTACTATAACTAAGGGGTTTTACAGTCTCAACAATAGCAGGGTAGTTTATGTCAGCCAGCTCCTCCCACAGACAAGAGTGATCAACTCGGGACAAAATATGTCAAAAACATAAAATTTCAAACAGCATATAGCAACCCAAAATAGGCAGAAACAGGAAAGTATCTGGCTCCAGAGGAAGGGAATTGAATTTTTCAGGGTCTTTTTTTTCAGCTCTCCCCAGGGAGCAGACTGTCTGGGACAGCTTGTGGGTGCAGGAGCTAGTGCTGGTCACAGCCATGTTGGCCTAGGTTCCACAGATGTTCCACAGATGTAGCTGGAGGCTGCCAGAGTGTCTGGACAATAAGAGAGGCAGGGCTGAAAAGAAGGCAGCCACAGAGGGAGGATGCCTCAGGTTTGCACATAATTCTCCCTCGGATCCCCATTACAGATCACTACATGACAAACAAGACGATGATAAAAGAGAGGGGGTTCATTGAGAAGACAGAGCCATTCTATGGTTCGTGGACCAAACAAAAAAGCCTCTATGCACACGTGAAACAAAACTTTGCACCAAGGAAGGACATAGAAAAAAATACAATAGTAGTTAGGAGTTTAGCAGTCTTCTCAGGAGTTTCTAAAAAGTAGTCTCTCTCTCTTCTCTCTCTCTCTCTCTCTCTCTCTCTCTCTCTCTCTCTCTCTCTCTCTCTCCTCTCTATCTATCTTTCTCTCTGTCTCTAACTTCCACTTCCCAATTCCCTTAATTTCACTTGTGTACCACTATATATGTTTTTTTTTAATTGTAGCAAAACACACACAAAGTAAGATTTCTCCTCACTTAGCCACCTTTAGGTCCAGTCTCTGTGGTGGTAAGAGCCTTCATGTATGACAGAGGTGGCTCCATCATCCCTATCCCCTTCTAGAACTTTTTAAAGTGTTAAAGATTTTAGGATGGTCACAGAAAGTACACAGAGTTTCTTAAATTCCCTGTGCTTGGGGCTAGAGAGATGACTCAATGGTTAAGAATCATCTGTTTATTTATCTATTCATATCAACAATATTTTAATTTATTTTGTGACAATTTTAAGTATGTCTATAATGACTTTTGATCAGGTCCACTCCCCACTCCACTCCTGCCTCCTCCTCACCCAACAGCATCCCCCTCCTAACTTCATTTTCTTTTCTAATTTTATAACCCACTCTTCTTCCAGAGGACACAGATTCAATTCCTAGCACCCCTGGGTGAAACAACACCATGCGGACAGTCATTAGCCATGAGATGTACTAGGTCCAATGTGTACTACATTTTCCCCTGTGTGCTGAACCGCACTGGCACCTGGTATCAGGGATAACCTGTCCTGTGTTTAAACATTGCCACCTCCTTTATAGCACTTCTATTGGGCTTTCGGGTTATTGGTAAGTCAGATAAGCTCCCTTGAATACAAACATGGCGGCACTGGGCCAGTTGATCTGGTAAAATTGAGAAGGCTGTGAAGCATAGAAGGGTATTATACACAGCGTGGATTCTCAGGCGGAAGGGATACAACGTCTCCACCAAGTGGAGCAGTGCAAGATTGTGTACTCAGAATGGAGAACCATCTGACACCTAAACTTACTTCTGGCATTTTCCATGTGATTTCTTTGGTGAGTCATAGTTGATTCTTGGGCAATCGAGACTCTGGAAAGGGAAACTGGGTAAGGAACTATCTGAAGTCACCCCCTTTCTTCCAGACTCTGGCAACCACCATTCCACTGTCTACATGGTTTTAGTGACTATGAATATTATATATGTTCTACATGGTTTCAGTGATTATGTATATTATATATGTTGATCCATGCAGTACATTGTCCTCAGGGTGGGTACATGTAGCGTGGATCAGAACTTCATTATTTTTGAAGTTGAATAGTCTTCCCTTGTATGGATAACGGGACCCTTTACCCTATTCACCAAGGACGGACAGTTGAGTCTGCCATGTCTTAGCTTTTGTAAACAGCACTGCTGTCTGTGTGCACGAGCAAATATCTGAGAGCCCACTTTCAACTCTGGGCGTTCTATATCCAGGCATGGAATAGCTGCATCTTACAGTAATACTATCTATCTATCTATCTATCTATCTATCTATCTATCTATCTATCTATCTATCTACGGAACAGCTATACTGCCTTCCCCAAGCAGCTGCGACATTCCACATTTCCACCAACAGGGAACTGAGTTCCCACACTGATCGTCTTTCTTAATAATGGCCATCTTAAAGAATATGAGGTGTCATTTTCACATTCTTTTTTTTTCCGAGACGGGGTTTCTCTGTGTAACTATCTCTTGTAGACCAGGTTGGCCTCGAATTCACAGAGATCCACCTGCCTCTGCCTCCTGAGTACTGACTGGCTGCTGCCCGGCCATTTTCACTTCTTAAACTTTAATTAAAATCCTGGTGTGCTTGTCAAGGCTAAGCAAGCACTTCCTTCATTTCTAGGATTCCCTCCCCAGTGTGTGCCACGGGAGCACATTTTCTCCCTGACTGAAGCTTTATAGGGTTGGCATCCTCGACTGGAGAAACGGCTGAGCCAGCAGATGTATGGGCTCCCCACGTGAGTGTGTGGATGGATCACACAGATTCCTTGGCTTGGGATGGAGTGTGTCCTTTATTTATTTCTCCAGAACAGCTATGCTGATAAAGCTGCGTGAGTCCCCCAAGGAATCGCCTTGAGGACCCGGGTTCCTACCCGGTTCACAGTATGCCTGCAGGTCGTATGTTACGTTAGCTTGAGTAGAGTGCTAGGGTCTTAACCTCGCTGAGAAAAAATGAAGTCTGTGACGCTGGGGGGTGACAGTTGCGAAAATATACACATTCTCTCACACAGCAGCGAAGTATCCTAAATTCACCGGTGTTAAGGATGCACAAGGAACACACATTTTCCTCCTAATTCTAGGCGGGCATCATTAGGAGGTGGCGGTTCAGGATCTTGGCCCGCACAGGAGGCAGCTTCTTTTGCCACTAGAGGGCGCCAGTGCCCTTTGTTTCGATCTCTCTAGAGGACCACAGGGAGGCGCCCCCGTCCTGTTTAATTGGCCTACCTCTATGTGGACTCTCTTCAGGCTTTTCATGTTTAGATGGGAGATCCAGTCGAGATAGCAAAGGCACAATTTTCCCAAGGACCTGGGGTGACACTCCCAGGAAGTCAGGGTCCTGTGGGAGGCAGGCTAAGTGAGCTAAGAGGTCACCACTAGAGCTGAGACGGGAAATACTCAGGACTTTTTCCTCATATTTTTGAATTTTCAAGAACAAAATACAATTTCAAGCTAGGAGAAGAGTGGTCAGGGCCAGAGAAGAGTGTATTTGTTGTCTAGGTTGCATCTTCTGTGGTACTTTCTGGAAACCCGAGCTCTGTGTGGAAGCTGTGCGCCCCTTTTCTTGTCGCTCTAGTGCGCATATTTGGATCATGTGAGCTAAGACCTGCCAGTTGAAGAATCCCCTCCTCAAATAAAGAAACAAACAAAAAAATCAAAACCCAGCTCCCTCTTCTTAGGAGGTCCAGGGTGTGGCTCCAGGGTCTGCCTATCCCAGGACGTCTTATCTGGTCCTCAGGTAACAGGATGTAAACCGCAAGGCGAGAGTTTCCTTCAGGCTGTGTCCTCTGGGGCCATTGTAGTTTTCGTAGGGCAGCGAGCTACAGTCTTCGTTCTTTTGCGCAATCGTGAGTCCCGGAAATGCGGCTCCTGCCAATATCCCACCTCACTGTGCTGCTCGCTTTCTGGTAAGGACTCCCAGCTCCCCGCGCGGGTGCTCAGTGGTACACAGGGGTTCAGAATACCAGAAACTCCCTCTTAAAGAACCGGGGCCGTCGACTGGGAATTAACAGATGACCTGTTACTTGCTTTGGGGTTTCTGTTGTGGAGACAGAACACCGTGACTAGAAGCAACTTTGGGGAGGAAAGAGCTTACTTCATCTTACATCTCTGGGGTCATAGTCCATCGCGGAGGGAAGTCACGGCAGGAACTCAAGGCAGAAAGCTGGGGGCAGGAAGTAGAGGCTGAGGAAGAAGTGCTACTTACTGACTTGCTCCTAATGGCTTGCTCAGCTCAGTTTTAGACAACTCAGGACACCTTGTTCAGCAGTGGTACCACATCAGTCATCATGAAAACGCTCCCAAAGGTCAATCTGGTGGAGGCATTTCTCAGCTGGGGTTCCCTCTTCCCAGGTAACCCTAGCTTGGGTCAGGTTGACAAAGCCCTAGCCAGCACAGTTCTTTAGTTTGTTCAGTGGTGTCTGATGGTAAACCAGCATCTTAGTTTGGGATATTGGTAAGGAGAGAGGTGGAATTCTGAACTATGGTCAGCTCGCCGGGACAGAGGCCTTTGTGCACCCAGTCAACCGGCTGTCCCCTGAGACGCGCTGTGGTTGAACACCTGCGTTATAAATCCCTGGGACTGTGTGCCTCATGTGCAGAAGGAACGGTGAGAGGGTGTTCAGTCAGTGTCCTGGGATGACGAGATCACCCTGGGAAGAGTGTCCTTGGGAGATGGAGACAGGACAACCAGAGAACAAAACCGGGCTGTAGGCCCACAAGAGGCAGGTAGTGTCTTGAGGCTGAGAAGGTGAGGGAATAGAGTCTCTAGAAGAGACACCAGTCTGTGAGCACCTTCCTTAAAGCCCAGTGAGACCGATTCCAAAATTATGACCTTTCGAACTGCGAGAGAACGGAAGTTCGTTGTTTAAATTCACCGTGTGTGTGTTCAGTTCTGACGGAGGTGACAGGAACAAGGCGACAGTGTTTGCACAGTCTCCCCTGTTCTCGAAACAACCGAGAAAAGGTTTTAAACACACACACCCTGGAGTGGGGATGGGGGCAGAGAAAGACAGAGAATTCTACAGAAACAAAAATGGTATCTATACTGAGAGTGGGTAACTCTTCTTGTCATTTGCCCTAACCGGCGCAGCAATTACGGATTTAGGATTGACAGGATGTTGGGCGTTAGAAGTTGCCTAGCGATGTTCTGAAGTACTTAGGGACACGTGTATAAGGTATGTGCAGAAATCATGCCTTTCTATATAAAGGACCTGTCCGTTTTCAGGCCCTGGTGACTGAAATGAGGAGATAAGGGTGTGCCAGATTTATGACTGCTTATCCTATTTTTAGGGACTTCCAGGCCAGATGTTTTACAGGTAGGTCATGAACAGGAGGCCCCTATGTGAGCAGACCCGAGCAGAGCTACCCTCTTATAGTTCAGTGGAGTGACACTTGAGAACTCCAGGGCAGCCATATTGGCGTTGGTCTCACTGGCGGGTGGTAGCAGCACCTGTCCTTTGTAGACTGGGAAGGAGGCTTTGAGTACCATCTTACACTGTAGCAGCTCCGGGCCTGATTTCCTGGCCTTCCTTATGATTCTGTCCAGATCAGAGGGTCTCCAGCCTTCCTGCTGCTGCGACCCTTTAATACAGTTCCTCAAACTGTGGTGACCCTCAACGGTAAAATTACTTTTGTCACAACTCCATAACTGTAATTTTGCTACTGTTATAAATCTTAATGCCGATATCTGATCTGCGGGATGGTCTTAGGCGACCCCCATGAAAGGGTTGCTCGGCCCACAAAGGGGTCGCGACCCCCAGGCTGAAAACCACCGGTAAGATTCTTCATAAATCTGTTGCCGAGTGTCAGACTGTAGATTCTTCTGCTCGGATGTGATACCTCATGGCGTGGTAGTGGCCTGTCTGTTCTAACGCTGGAAGGGAAAGCATGTTCCTTTGGCAGCCAAGCAGAATTGGTCAGTGAGATCCAATGCAGAGTTCGCAGCTACAGCTGCAGAGCGAGCGAGCGTCACCGTCACAGCCACCGCGGAGCAGCTGGATCTCTCGGGACCTGGGTACCCGCAGGGGAGACGGGTTCAGAGAGTGACTGAGCTGTAGGTGGATGTGGAGTTTGCAGGCCGGCATCACAGAGGACCGTCTGGGGAGATGAAGGGTGGTGGCGGTCTCCTTGGTGTCAGTGAGGAGGGTACTGGGAGTATCTGAGTCCGTTTCCCAGGGGGTAACAGGCTCCTGGTTTCTGGTTGGGGATGCGCTGCTTGGTTGCCTGATTTTTCTCCTCTTCTCCGTCCCTCAGGAGTTGGGGCCAAGCTGAGGGATGATGGGCCAGATGTGAGCCAGGCCTCCGCACACACATCACTTCCAGGAGCTCCTGTGAGGCCAGGAGCGCTGCCAAGGTGTTGAGAGATGTGCCTCCTTCTCTGGGTCAGCCTCCGGTGACGTCATCCCTTCCCTCTGCACTCCATCAGGGCTTGCTCCTGGGATTTCTGAGTCACTTGACAGTTTATAACATCACTTTAGAAACCAGAAGTGTTGTGGGAATGGCTGCAAAGGAGGCGCTTAGCTTGCGCCATCATGTGGAAAGCAGCTCTTGAGACTGAGCCAAGGAGTCTGACTAGAAAACTCGACAACCTATAGAGAACTGAAGAGTATTGGAGAAGGGGCCAGTTGCTAAGACCCGGAGCTACTGTAAAATCAA
This sequence comes from Microtus pennsylvanicus, assembly GCF_037038515.1. Lineage (NCBI taxonomy): Eukaryota > Metazoa > Chordata > Mammalia > Rodentia > Cricetidae > Microtus > Microtus pennsylvanicus. The sequence continues at coordinate 98,778,587 of NC_134588.1, forward strand.
ATCCACACTCTCCAGGGGATGCCATAGGGGAATGTTCTGACAGCTCATGGGGTGTCACAGTCTTGCACATGGCTTCATTTGGAGATGCTAATGCCAGGAAGACTTCTTCCTTCCACAGAACTGCAGAATTCTTTTTCAATTATCATCACCTATATTCTACCTTTGGGTGGTGTGGTGGTTTGAATAAGAATGCCCCATAAGCGCATATATTTTATTTTTAGTCACCAGGGAGTGGCACTATTTGAGAATTGGGGGTATAGCCTTGTTGGGGAGTCACTGGGGGTGGGCTGGGGGTACCTACCCCAGGTTTGTGCTCTCTCTCTCTCTCTCCCTCTCTGCCTGCTGCCTGTGAATCAGGATGTAGCTCTCAGCTTCCACACCTGTCTCCCTGCTGCCATGATGATAATGGACTAAGCCTCTGAAACTGGATGCCAGCCCCAGTTAAATGCCTTCTTTTATAAGAGTTGTCTCGGTCATGACTCTTTTCACAGCAATAGATCAGTGACAATAAGATGGATGGTTTGGGGAGTGCCGGGGATAGAACTCAGGGTCATCTGTATCTTAGGCAAGCACTCTGCCATTGTAGTATAATGCCTGTACCACCGATGGTTTGTGGGTCAGGCAAGGGGCTGGAGATTAAAACACACACACATGCACACACACACACACACACACACACACACACACTGAATTAATAAAATATAATCAAAACATCTGCAGGAACCACAAGACCTCGTCCACAGTTTGCAGTTTAATAACAGTTAACATGGCATCTAATCAGATCCTTTCCAATGTTTCTTCAGTGAAATGTATTCCCAAAAAATGAGCTCTCGCGGTGTTCTAAATGCTTATGTTTTCATGAGTGGGAAGATAAGGATAGTCACTGATGAGGGAATGGCAGGAGAAAGCGAGTCTGTTAAGAGGAAAGCTGGAAGACAGGCTGCTGGGGGCCGTTCTCCCTTTTGTGATGGTATGTAGTCTTACTTCATCACGCGAGGATGCTTAGTCCCAGAAAGAGTTCGCTGTGGGCCTGATATTTCTAGTTAAAAGTTCAGTCGAGTTCTGATAGAAACCAAGGCTGCTACCCAGGGTGAAACAAAACCCAGTGGGCTGTATTCACCGTGTCTGCTGATCCTGCAGTAACAAACTGAAATCATGGCTGATGTGGATATAGCGAGTTCTAGCCAAATGCTCACTTTTGCTTAAGACTTGTGTACCCAAGTAGGCGCTCATTTAAAAGAGTCCTCAACAAAGCTTGAACTGCCTGGAACACACAGTGACCACGAGGGTGTGGGGAAGGGGTCTAAGGTCTATCCCCTCAACCAAGGGGTCCCCGAGCAATGACCCTTGTTCCCTCTGCCATCAGATCATCCATGGAGGAGGACCCTGTCCCTTCCTGTCCCAAGAGCAAGTTCATTGCTTTTATAGCATGCACCTTCTTGGTCAGCCTCTGTACAATACAAGAAAACCAAAACATTGTTTCCTGGCTTTCTCCAGATTCCCATCAGACTGAACTAACATTCTCCTATTGTTCTGCTCCAAGCCCTCCACCATAGTATAGAATTTTGTTGTTGTTGTTGTTGTTGTTGGCCAGGGATAAGAGGATGTTTATTTTCTGAAGTTTAATATTATTATTTGTGTGTGTGTGTGTGTTTTATATGTGTGTGCATGCTTACATGTTTCCTTGTGCCTATATATATGGAGGCCAGAAGTCAGTTCAGGCATCTTCCTCAACTGTTATCCATATCCAATATTCTTTCACTGAACCTGGAGCCCATCATTTTAGCAGCACAGGTTGGGTCAGCAAATCCCTGGGGATCTGCTGGGACCTATGGCTCTTTGCCCCCCTTGCAGTGCTAGGTTATAGACGTGTGCTCTCATGTTCAGCTGCACCTGGATGCTGGGAATCCAAACTCAGGCCCCTGTGCCTATGCACCAGATACTTTGCCATCCCACCAGCCCCTATTTTTAGTTTATTTTAATCAATGCTTAAGGCTTGCACAGTATGGGCCATCAAGACAATACTTCTTGACACTATAATAACGTGGAAACTTTCTGTAGGGTGACAGTTAATATTGACAGCAAACTTGACGGGATCTAGAACCAGCTAGGAGGCAAACACACATCTGTGAGGTGCTTCCTGATTAGGGTAACTGAAGTGGAAAGACTTACCCTAAACGTGGGTGACACCATTCCATAGGCTGAGGGTCCTGGACAAAGTGGAAAGGGCAGCTGAGCAACAGCGTTCACCTCTGGCTCCCGAGTGTGGCTGCAAGGACAGCTCCCTCTCTCACCTTGCTGCCATGACTTTCCCCACACAACAAGGTGCATCTTCCCACCGTGAGCCAAAATAACGCTTCCTCGAGCAGCCTTGGTCAGGCGTTTGGCTGCAGTAAGAGGAAAGCAACGAAGACACACAGACTACTGGCTTTGTGGGATTTGGATTCCCAGAGCTAGCAACGGACAATCTGAAAAGATAACCAATTCCTTTTCTCCAAGCCTGGCATCATCAGTTTCAATTCCAAGACGGCCCATCCCGAGTGACCTATGAACTGTGTTGTTTGTGTGTGCGGCGAGGTGACCCCAGCCCTTCCTGCATTCCAGGAAACAGGATGTAGTTGCTCTCCAATAATCTATAAAATACCAAAATTACCTACTCGACCTTCTGAAAATGACAGCGAGCTGCAAAGTACAATTGCAGCAGGCGGACGTGATCACGTTTGCTCGCGTCCTGCTTGGGAATTAACAAAACATCCCCTTTAGCTCGGCTTCCTTTTCCTCCCCGAAGGAATTTGCTATTGTTTGTAAATATAGTATACCCCTGCTATGGGCTTTATTTAACCACCTTTCAGGCTTTAGACTTTCTGAACATTCCTATCACAAAGGTAGAATTCACACACAATAAAATACAGTTTTAAGTATACAGTTCAGTGATGTTCATCAAATATATATGCCCGTGTAAACACCGTTGTGCTCAAGACAGAGAATGTCACCCTCACCCTGAAGAGTCCCCCCTGCTCTTCACTGTCAAATCTTCCATGTACCCTCAGTTCCAGGCAGATACAGTCTTCATTCTGTCATTATAATGTCATTTTGTTTTTCAAGACAGGGTTTCTCTGTAGCTTTGAAGCCTGTCCTGGAAATCGCTCTATTAGACCAGTCTGGTCTTGAACTCACAGGGATCCACCTACCTCTGCCTCCTGAGGGCTGGGATTAAAGGCGTGTGCCACCACTGCCCAGCTATAATATCATTTTTATGACTTCAGTTTTAATGGAAATATACTACAATGATAAAATGGAGTTCCACTTGAAACGCTGCAAAAGGTCCATAGGGAACACAGTTTTGTTTTATGGAGACAGGCTGTCCTGTAGCCAAGGTTGGTCTCGAACTTGGTATGTAGCGGATGCTGGCTGGAACTTCACCTGGCTGCCTGAGATTACAGGAATGTACTACTGTGTTGGCTAGGGGACTTTTTTTTTTTAATGAGTCAGAATTTCTCTATAGCTTTGGAGCCTGTCCTGGAACTAGCTCTTGTAGACCAGGCTGGCATCGAACTCACAGAGATCCGCCTGCCTCTGCCTTCTGAGTGCTGGGATTAAAGGTGTGCACCACCACCCAGTGGGGGGGGGGGCATTTTAATAGGAAAAAGGTAGCAATCTGTATGTTACTCAATTAAGACCCAACAGTTATCTCTTTGCAGACCTTTCATTAGTGTGATCAATTTTTTATTGTTTTCAGATGTGGCAGGAACAACTGTCCTGGTCCCCATGAGCACATTCCACTGTTCCTGGAGGACATCTGTCTGAGCCACCTCACCGGCCTGTTCAATTTAAGGAAGCTGTGATGGGTGCCGGGATTTGTACCAGGCACGACCAATCCACACCTAGGATTCCACTCTCTTCACATCCCCTCCTCAGACCAGAAAGAGCTGCAGCAAACAAAAGTTGGAGACGAATTAACTATGGTAGACTTGGGCTCCACATAACATGTTTCCATAGGGAAAGGCAAGCCGGGAACACCCACAGAAGAATGCTGCCTGCCTTTCTTTCCTGGAAAATTACCATTTTCTTACCTGGCCGTTTTCACTAAATCTCCAGGTTATGGAAAAATAAGGCTCTCCTGCGGCAGCAACACATTTGAATGGAGGAAGCCTCCCAATGAGCCCATGGAAATCGTGGGTCAAAATGTTTGAATAACCAGATGGTAGAAACAAGGACGCCAGCATTTCCGGATAAATACAGGTGGTCCGCTGCTAGAAGCGGTGGTTTGGAATCTAGACATGGGAGTGCAACCTGGTATCTGCTAGTTGGGGGGGGGGGGGGGGTAGGGTCTCTAAAAGCAAGGAAGATAGGATAGGAGGAATGTCCTCGTTCTGGACTAAGATGCTGTGTTTAAACGTTTTCAGTGGTTTGGGTGGTTGTTGTTCCCTATGAATTGTGGATTTCCCCAGTGTCATCTCCCAAAGAGGAGAGGTGTGATGACCCTGTGGGTCTTTCTGATAGTAAGGCTACAGATGTCCAAGAAAGACAGGAACGGTAAGGATGGAGCAGCAGTAAACAGAGCCACACAGATGGGCATCAAAGAACCAGAGTTTTCACTTCCGGAATAGCAAATCCAGAAGGGTTGGTTGGTTGGTCCAAAGCTTACGCAAGTCCCTCGGTGGTGTGCCAGGAGTCTGAGGAGCTCAGTGTGCCGTAGCAGGAGAGGTAAAGTGGTTTTTGTTATTCATTCTGTAACTGAAGCTGGCCACACCCTCTGGCATCTGACTGAGTAGGAAAAAGGCCTCAGGGTGTCCTGTGCTGGGGACACCAGGTGACTGTACAGAGTCCACGCCAGCTAGGAGATCCCAGCAGGTGCGGGCTGACGAAATGCAAAATGCGCAAGCGTGGCGGGTTTTCCTGCCTGGGTGGAGCTTCCAGGTAAGTCACAGCTCCAGGTGGGGAGGGGAGCTTGCGGTCTCCTCCACTCCTGCTGTTTTGCAGGCCCTTTCTGGCTTCCTCTAGGATAGCTAACTGACTATAACAGGATCCCTTATCTTTGCTTTTATTCTTCTTACAGATTCCAGATCTAAAAATAAGGGTCAAACAGCAAACAGATCGTGCCCCCCCCCCATCACAAGCTACTACTATTTACTAACCCAAGCTACTAATCAAGGGTCAGTGTGGCTACAGAACTGCTCTATGTTTAGTTCTTTTGCTGGCTGAGAAATGAGATGCCTTAATGATGACCTCAAAGAGATCTTCAGACACGTTCAAAAATCATTCTCACTTGTATGTCGCCTCAGTGTGGGTGGAGCAAGGCATTAATAATAACAATGTTTATGTTTATTTTGCTTTCACAGACACTGTGTCTTCTGCCTTCTTGCAGATGACTGAGCTGGGAGGGTCTCGAGGTTTGTGGCATCTGTTCTGGGGGGGCGGGGCTGTATGAATCTGGAAGGTCCATTTGGACATGTGTATCATCAGCCAAGCAGCAGAGTGGGTTTGCCTGGCCCGAGCTGCAGATGTCTTGCTGACTCTGCTGATGGACATCTTGTGATGATACCTTAGGGAAACCATATATAATCTTCATGGCATGGAGGAATGCAGCTTTGTTGGCTAGGGATGTTTTTTAGGTCACAGTTAAGGTGAAGTTTTCCTTTGAACTCATGTGTCACAAGATACAGACATCTCTTAATTGACTCGAGTAAACGTGACATTAGATCAGGATGCTCCGGTGTGTCAGGGAAACCAAGGGCAAAGGGGCACTGAAGAGAACGAGGCACTTGGACTCATGACAAACACACCTGTCAAAGGCACAGCACATCTCGGGACTCCTGTGACCCAGCAGCAGCAGGCAAGGGCCTGCCCTGTTCAGTCAAATGGTGCAGCCCCAACTTGAAAGGCTCCTTGGAAACCAGAAAAACATCCTTTTATGTATAGGAACTGAATGTGCGACCAAGAAACCTTGATGTATGACTGCCGACTCCCTTTTTAGTCAAGATGCCAAAGTAAAGTATACCTAACTAAACAGAAGGGAGAAGCTGCTGCTGCTTCTTCTTCTGGAGGGGGCAACTTCGAAGTCTAGAAACCAACCATAGGGGGAAAATATCAAGAAATGAGTTTGTTCCTTAAAAAACAACAACAACAACAAAAAACCTGTTTGTTTCTGTATGTGAGGATGCACACATATCTGCAAGTACCTGAATAGGCCAGAAGAGAGTGTGGCTCACTTGGAGCTGGAGTTGGAGATGGTTGTAAGCAGCCCAGTGTTGGTGATGAGAACTGAAAACTGGTCCTCTGGAATATCAGCAAGGGATGATACATCTGAACCAACCCTCCAGGCCCTGAGTTTATATCTTTAAATACTCTGCTCATACTATTTAAAGCATCTTCCAAACTTAGGAAGATAACACTATTTTATCTCTCTCCCCCTTCACTCCCATATTCTCTCTCTCTCTCTCTCTCTCTCTCTCTCTCTCTCTCTCTCTCCCTCCCTCCCTCCCTTCCTCCCTCCCTCCCCCCCTCTCTCCCCTTTATCCCCCTCTCCCCCTGTATCAGGCCTTTTCTTTCTCTCCCCACCCCTCTCTCTTCTCTTTTCTTTCCCCGCATCCTTTCTCTCTCCCCTGTATCAGCCTTTTTCTTTTAGGCCACTAGCCAGCTCCCAAATCATGACATGGAGACTTGTTATTAGTTATTAATGTTTGGTCTTGTCTTTTGCTTGTCCCACTCACTGTTTCTCTTCATTTATGTTTTGCCTCGGGGCTTTATCTTTCTTTCCTTCTGTATATCTTGCTTTTACTACTTCTTGTGTCTGGCTGGCAGCTGCCTGGCTTCTGGCCCCAAGCATGTCCCTTTCTTTCTCCCTGTTCTCTCCCCTTTCTCTCTTGAGCCTAGAGTTCTCCTCTGACCTATTCTCTCTGCAGGCCAGCCCCACCTATCCTCTCCTGCCTAGCTATTGGCCATTTTCATTAGACCAATCAGATGTTTTAGACAGGCAAGGTGAAACAAATGCAACACATTTTTACATAACTAAACAAATGTAGCACAAACAAATGTAACACATCCTTACATCATTAAACAAATGCAGCATAAACAAATGTAACACACACAGTTATAGTAACACCCCACAGCATAAACAAATGTAACATATCTTTACATAGTTAAAACAATGTTCCACAACACTCCTCCCTCTCCCCACTCTCTCTCTTCTCTCCCCTGCCCCCCACTCCACACCTCTCTGCACAGGGGCACAGGGGATATGATTTAATCCAGAGTCTTGTAGATGCTCGGCAAGCGCTCCCCTACTGAACCATCCCTCAGCTCTAGTCTCACCTTTAAAAGCACGGGGCTGTCAGGTGACTTGCCAGATCCTACAGGAAATGATAGAGCCCTCACCCTCCTGAAGAGCATAATTCTTGCCCAATTTTCTGGGATCTGATATCTTTACGCAAATGCACTTAAAATAAAAGTTAAATAAACTATTTTAAAAAAATTTAAAAACAAGAAAAAGCATGACCAGAGAAGAGGTCATGTAAATTCTGATATGTCCATTCCAGTCAAATGTCCTGTGGTCATCTCCTATGATGGTTTTTATTTGAGTATCTACGTTCCAGACTGTTCTATCCCCAGCCCCCAGCAGAATGACTAGATTGGTCCCAGTGGGAGCTGAGGGGCTTCCAATCTCTATAGGATTTGGGCTGATTGAGTGGACTGGTGGAGCTTTGTCCCTGAGGAAGGAAGTATGGTGGCCCTTGGCACTGACTGGAGTCTCTGAATGTTCTGGCAAGATGAGGAGGGGAAAGTCCCGTTTTTACTTTAAGCTGTGGGATTTCTGACCGTGACCTTTGTGGTCATACTGGCCTCTCTGACGGTGGCGCACAGTGAGCCTGAGCTGCCCCGGTAGGGAGCAAGGCAGGGGACAGGGAGTGGTTCCCCCTGCTGCTGCTCTTGTCCCGTTCTGCATTTTTCTAAACGTCTGCTTTGCGTGGTTTTTCTCTTAAAAGAACCTGAAATCACGAGCCAAGTGGTTCAAGGTCATCATCTCGGCTCCCCGTCCAGCTGCTCCAGGAGCTATTCAAATGAGGGGCGCTCAGCAAAGGGCACAGTCACGCAGCTGCCCGCCGGTTACCAAGCAATTTCTGTGACTCTGTTAAAGCCGGCTTGGAATGCACGGCCTGTCTTTGGCGATTAGCTGGAAATCAGCCGTCTTCACAGAGGGGTGTTTAGTAGAGTCAAATGACCTCCTAGATTTTTCCATTGGTGTAAGCAGGAGTGAGCTCAGCCACCTCCCCAACGGCCTTGATTAGCACAGCCCCAGGACCCCTTGGGGCTGCTCTAGCCAGGCCCTTCTGAAGTGACCCAGACAATGTGGCCAAGGGAACAGAGGCAACTCCAGAGAGCTCTTCACCACACCCCTGGAAATCAGAAACCCCAGACTTATTTTTTTTTACTCCTTCTGCTGCTCCCCGTGAGAGGCTACCTTGTCCAAGTACAGCAGCAGTAGGGTACCTCCCTGGATCTGGACCAGGGTGAAGCTGCCTGCATTCCTGGGCTCCGGCAGTCCTGCCACGCCTGTCTCCCTGCACACGAGGCCCCAGTAAGCAGTCCTCTGCTGTCCGGTCCAGACCCAGGGCAGTGCTAGCAAGGCCTCCATCCTCCGTTTCTCCCCACCTCTGTCAGTTGCTAACAGCCCTCACACTCCAGGTGGCCACATGTCTACAGCCGTCTGCCAGGCATGATGTAGAGACTGGGCACTTGACCCAAAATTGTGGGCAAGTCTCTGATCAGTAAGTATGCCAGGCCCCAAACCCAACCCAATGAAAGAATTTCAAATCTCTGGTTTGTTACTGTTCTCATCTTAACCGTCCACTACAGGGTAACCTGGGGAGTCTTCTTGGAAGTCCACACATCGCTGTCATGGCTACCGCTCTGCTAAGAGGGATCTGCGTCTATGATCCCTTCTACAGGGACTGGACAAGAAGGAAGAGGAGGAGGTGCGAGCAAGAGAGAGACAGTATGGGAGTATGGGCAGGGCAAGCTGGAGGAAGACAGGAAAGGAGATGGGCTGGGCAGGTACTGGTTCTCTATCCATTAAGAACAAAGGAGAAAGAGAGAGGGCGGGAGAGGGGAGAGAATAGAGAGGCAGAGGCAGGCTCTGGAGCTCTTGCTGTGTTTGGGTTCCCATCAAATCTCCATAATGGCTCCTGTTTCTGGAACCAATCAAGCTTGAGTGTTCCCAGCAACTCCGAATGCCATCTTTGCCCTGCCTGCTGCCAGGAGCTTCCTCACCAGCTTTATCTGAAGAGCCCTGTGTGGGTTTCCCTGATTTGTTCAGGAGGAACATCAAGGGCTTGTTAGCTCTACAAGGAAGCTGACAGTGTGTCGTCCCTCCCACGTCCCATCCCATCCCATCCCATTGCACCCCCTCAGCCCCCGCCCCTCGCCTGACTGATGCTCAGACAGCAAGTGCTGTGTCTGGTCCCTCGCTACAGCCCCTCTTTCCCTACACCCGACATGCAGGTGGTGGGAAAACAGTTATTCCTGTCCAGCGATGCTCCCTCATGGGGAGGGCCAGCCTGAAAAGCTGGGCCCTGGGAGGCCTGTGAGTCACCTGAGCACCACAAAGGTCGCCCACAGGACAAAAGTGCTTCACTGGGAAACAGAAGGAAGCAGCTGTGTTCCAGGCAAATCAGTGGTCAGCCAGGGGGAGGAGAAGCCCTCATGAAAGGGTTTTGAAGTAACCGCATCCTCACAGTTCACAATGCCCTCCTTCCCAAGGCTCTGGACAAAGGGGTGTCCCAGGCAGAGAACCTTTCACCCAGACAGGTGGATCCCAAGGGCCCCAGGGCTCCTGGAGAGCGTGTCTCAGGAACAGCCCCATGCGTGGACCTGACTTATCTCCAGATCCCGGGAGGAAGTAGAGCTTCCTGTTATTCACTCTTGGTCTCTGTCAGGTCCTGGATTGCCCACTAGGCCTTCTCCAAGGGGAACAATCACCTCCATGCTGAAGTCTCTGCTGAAACACCAAAGGGACCCCAAAATAAGATATCTTAGGACATCCATGGGAGCCTGCGTCTTCAGGCTTGTCGCAAGCATAGGTGGAGGTGAGGAAAAGGACATCCTGGCATTTATTTAGCCTTGCCAGGAGCTGAGCCCAGGATACCTCCCATTTATTCTCTCCTCTATGTATATATATGTATATATATATATATGTATATATGCATGCTTTATTTAATTGTTGTTTGTTTATTGTGATATTGGAGATGGAAATCTGGAGCCTCACTCGTGCTAGGCAAGCACTCCGCCACACCTGAGCACTTTACATTTTTAAGATTACATTTATTTATTTATGTGTGTGTGTGCTTGCGCGGATGCGCGCACGCTTGCGTGTGTGCCATGGTGTGCCTTTGGAAGCCAGAGAACAACCCACAAGAACTGGTTCTCTCCTTCTACCGTGTGAGTTCAGGTTGTAAGACTTGGCAACAGCCTTTACTCAGGGAGCCATCTTGTCTGTTTCTTAGCCCCTTTATATGGGCAACACATAAGCACGCACGCACACATATGTTTTAAAAAGCTTTTTAATAGACCTCCCTCCTCTGCCCAAGCTGGGGTCACAGGCGTGAGTTTTCACATTCAGTTTGTACATTAGGGTCTGGGGACCTAGCTTAGTTCCTTGTGCTCGCAAAGCAAGCACTTAACTTACTAAGCCATCCCCCAGCCTTAAACATACTTTGTAAAAGGTGAATAACTTATTTTACTCCCAACCCCTGAAGGGCAGGACACACAAAGCAAGACTGGACAGTTCTGGTGAACTCTGAAGGACAGAGTCAGGCCGCCTTGTTTACCACTTTGCCAATACCATTGTCAGGCATACACTGGCCCTTGCTAAACATTTGACAAACAAATCAAGCCGGGAGCTGCCTATGGTGCCTATTAGCCTGGCTTCATCTTCTATTTAGTCACCTTCATTGACCCTTTGGGCTCTGAGTTTCTGGGGTCCTATAAAGCATGAGCACTACTTGTTTCCAGAACTTTCCCCATCCCTACCCAAGGCGAATCTCTCCTCAGCCAGCACATCTTCAGTCCTATAAACATCCCTCTGTCTACTCGGATTCCCAGCCCCGAGCTTGGACTTGCTCGCCGGCCAGTACTATCTCTTAAGCAGGCCTTCTCTCTCTCTCTCTCTCTCTCTCTCTCTCTCTCTCTCTCTCTCTCTCTCTCTCTCTCTCCCTCTCTCTCTCCCTCTCTCCACACCCCTATGGGCCTCAACTTCCTCTTTTGTCCTCCCCTTCTCAGATCTTTGATAGAGTTAAAGACTAAATAGATTAGAGTTATAGTTTTCCTTAGTTATTATAGAAAGTAAATTAGGTCCAAAACTTTGGAATCACTAAGATAAGAAAATGGAATATTCTCTCTGAATTTGCTAAATACAAATGCGCTGAATACTGTAAATATAATTCTTACTTGATAACTATTTTAGTTGTATATAGTTTAAATATATTAAAGTTAAAACCTTTGATTTTTATTTAGATAAAAAGGAGGAAATGTGGGATATTAGTTTAAAATGTATTATATTCATTTATACTATGGAATACATGTTCAATGGTGCAAAGACGTATTGCATTCTTTTATGTTGCTTTTGTTTAACTCTGTAAAGCTGTGTTGCTTTGTCTTCGTAAACCACCTAATGGTCTAATAAAGAGCGGACTGGCCAACAGTTAGGCAGAAGAGAGAAATAGGTGGGGCTAGCAGACAGAAAGAATAAATAGGAGGAGAAATCTAAGCTAAAGAGGAAGAACAAGAAGGATGTAATATTACATAACAACAGAGACATCTGGCTGCCTGGACAGTCACCCAAAGTTCCTCTGCAACATCAGGGCATTCATCTTTGGCCTACAGGCCTAGAATATCTGGCAGACTTTTCTGTGAAGCAGGAAGTTTGGAGTACCTTATATTGGCACCACCTTATATCTCATCAGTTGCCATCCTCTGTGTCCAGCAGAATGTCTGGCAGATTCTTCTATGAAGCAGGAATTTTAAAGGCCTGGCCTACCTTGTTTTGGCAAAGTTCAACAGTCTTTTTCCTGTGCCCCACGTATCCAGCATACTGTCAGCAATCAAGGCAAGAGCAGTTTCTTGCCCAAATGGCTAGCCTTGCCCACTTTTAAAGTAAACTCCATATAGAGTTTCTGGGATGCCCATCCTCCATTTATGAAGTAAATTGGTGCTGCCAGGAGCAGATGTGTCTCATTGTCACGAGAAACCTTAGGTTATTAGACATCTTAAATACCATATTCTGTAGGTCTTTGAAGTGTTTGAAATCATCTACCTATCTAAATAGGTGTTTAACTATGAAAACATACCTAACATGACAATGTTTGATTATTATAGATGACAATGTACTGACCTACATTTTTAATTATACATTACAATTTTACATGAACTGCCTAAGCATGATACCCCAAACAAGAATAGAAACATATATATATATATATATACATATATAGTAACAAAATTGACTTTAAATTTGTATCAATATACCAAAATCTGTACCAATGCAAAATATCTGAGATTAATAGTTGTCTTTTTGTCCTATATGCCTATATTCCCCTAAATAATAACAAACATCCATTATGCTCCAAATAACCAACAACTACCACCCCATCTCTTGGAAATGTGGATGTCTCATGTAGGATGTCCTTCTGTATACTGTGACTATGTGTTTCTCTTATTGGTTGATGAATAAAGCTGTTTCAACCAATGACCAGGCAGCATATACCCAGGGAAATTGAAGCAAAGTTAAGGGAAGAGAGAAGGCGAAGTCAGGGAGATGCCGTGTAGCCTCTGAAGAAGAGAGATACCAACAGTAGTCAAAGGAGAAAGATACCAGAACATAGATAATGCCACAGCCATGTAGTAATACACAGATCAATAGAAATGGATTAGTTTTTAAGACCGAGAGAAAGCCAGTAAGAAGTCTAAGCCATTGGACAAACAATTGTAACTGATAATTCGCCTTAGAGTGGTTATTTTATAAGTGGCTGTGGGGACCCAGTGGGAAGACAGAAACCAGTCCAGTGGAACTGCCAGATGGAGAAAAATCTCCATCTACAGACGTCATTTTCTCTAGACTACTTCCTGCCTTCTGTGGGCAAGTGTATCTTTAGGGGGTCCCTGAAAAAAATTGAGAGAATGGCCAAGTCTAGGAAGACCAGTTATAACCTTTGTTGTCAAGATTCAGCCAGTCTTCCCCAATCAATCCTGATTCATATTAACCTCAAGGAATCCACAACCTCTCATTTTCTGTAGAAACAAAAGCAAAACCTCTTTCCCAAAGCATCTTTGACTTCCATTTGACAGCTAGGTATTCATAAAGTACATAGGCTGGTTTATTTTGGCAATCCCTCTTTCAATCCCATGTCTCTTAGCATATCATTTGTGTATCAGCAATCAAAAGTTCAAAATCAATACGATACTCTACAGGATCCAGACTCCCTGTGTATTTTCCATTGTTATGTGTTTTTCTTTTATATTACTTTACTCTCTCTCTCGTTCTTTTTCTTTTCTTTCTTAACATGCATACACTTTGAAACGCACTGGAACCCTCCTGGGATGAAGAGTAAACTGGTCTCCAATGATAGAAGGTTCTCAGGTGGAAAACTGGAACAAAGATACTAGTTATTCCGACCCTTTCCCTTTTTCATTTTGGGGAAATGTCATGTGTAAAACAGAAGGAAGCAAGATTTCACCATAAACCTATCTTCTTGGGTAATCATGGCAGCTGTTCTGTGGAGCAGTCAAGGCCTGGACTGCTGAGCTAGATAGAAGTTAAGTAGATACACAGTTGACAATGAGGAAGAGCTCCAACTCCTCACCATAGAGTCCTCTATGAATCCTACAAGGATGTTCTGAGATGGGGCATGGATCCCTCAGATGGGGTGGGTGGCCAATAGGAGGTTCTTTCAGCAGGAAGTTCTGTCTGGAAGGTACCAAACCAATCAGCTTGTCTTCAAAGGGGACATGAGACAGCAGATTACTCTTAGGTAGGACTCTGGTCACTGAGGTCAAGGGCCTATCTTTGGATCTCAGAGAATGAAGTTGAGCTCTCTGGTCCCAGATAAGAACTGGGTTGCCTACTATAGTCCTGATGCAGGTAAGAGGGAGTGTCCCCTGTTGCCAGCAGGTGGCTGACCTTGCTCCCAGCTCCCACACCAGCTCAGCCCTCCCTGGCTCTAGATGGGGTCAAACAGTGGTGACCTTGATAAGAGACTGAAAAGCTAAATGGAGTAAGAGACAAAAACTGACCAGCATGGTATCTAAAATGTGCTAGATATTTGGTGATTGCTGGAGTAGTAGCTGAGAGTTCATACTTTCATCCACAAGCACGAGAAGAGAGAACTCACTGAGAATGGTGGAGACCTTTAAGACCTCAAATTTTACCCCCAGTGACACACATCCTCCTCTAACAAGGCCACACCTCCTAATCCTTCCCAAACAGTTCCGCCAAATGGGGACCAAGTGCTCAAATACATGAGCCCAGGTCAACAATGCATGAGATGGGTATGCTTCTACTTTGGCATCTACCCACCGAGTCTGGCGTCCTGGGATGAGTGTTTAGGAGAATGGGTACAGATGGCACAAGTGGGGGAGGCGGAAGAACAGACAGGCTGCCAAAGCGTTGGAAGATTGTCTGACCAGATTTCTGCCTTAGGTTGGGTTTCTATCACTGTGAAGAGACACCATGACCACACCAACTCTTATAAAGGAAAACGAGTTGAGGTGGCTCACAGTTCAGAGGTTCAGTCCATTATCATCATGGTGGAACATGCCTGGTCTCAGCGGGTTTCTTTAGGCACAGAGGTAAATTCCATAACTCCTTTCTTTTATCCTTAACTCTAAACCCAGAAAGGCATGGCTGAAGCTTCCACGTTCTTCTGCTTGCTGAGTTTGGAACATAGACCCCTCATTCACTTACGTCTTCACCAGCTCCCTATTTTCAATGGTTTCCTTCACTGCGTGAGCTTGACTGTTCTGGAACTTGCTCTGTAGACCAGGCTGGCCTCCAACTTTGAGATCTGCCATCCTCTGGCTCCAGAGTTCTGGAACTAAAGGTGTGTGCTACCACATCTGGACCTAAGTAGTTCTTTAATTCCTTTTCACAAATTGGAAGCTTAGCTGGAAGAAGTCTTACCCTGAGAGGCCACAACTCCCTTTATTCCATTTTTTAATCTGTTTATCTCCTTGAACACAAGATGTAGCTCCATTCCACTTCCTGGTGCTCCTTTTCTCCTCAAATTGTACATTTTGTATTTTTACTTTCTCAGCTTGCTCCTTTTCACTGTAAATCTTCATTAGCATTAGCACTAATAATCACATGACAGAGTCTATACTAGTCTGTTTAAAGATTTCCTCTGCCAATGGAATTAATCCAAATCTCTTCACTTTAGTCTCAGGTAGATTCTTCAGACAAGGGCAAAAAACAGCCCACATCCTTCACCAAAATATCACAAGAACAATCTCTAGGCAATGGTCTCTAGGAAATTCTTCTCCTCTGGAGCATTGTGAGCCAGCCTCCATGGTTCAAAGCACCATTGTCTTCCATGCTCCAACTAGTATGATCCATTAAGCTGTGCTTAAAGCACTCCACTGTTTTCCTAACTCAAAGTCCCAAAGTCCAAATTCCTTCAAGCAAAATCATGGTCCTGCCTATCACAGCAATACCCCAGTACCTGGTACCAGCTTCTGTCTTAGGTTTTCTATTGCTATGAGGAGACATAATGAGCACAGCAACTCTTACAAGGAAAACATTTAATTGGGGTGCCTTACAGTTTCAGAGGTTTTGTCCGTTATCATCATGGCAGGATATGGCGGCATGCAGGCAGACATGGTGCTGGAGAAGGAGCTGAGAGTTCTACATTTTGATCCACAAGAAGCAGAAGCAACTGTGTGCCAACCTGAGCATAGTGCGAGCATAGGAGACCTCAAAGCCCACCACCATAGTGACACACTTCCTCCAACAAGACCACATCTACTCCAATAAAGCTATACCTCCTAATAGTGCCACTCCCTTTGAGGGATAAATCACTGCATCTTCCTACTACTCCTTCTGACTGGCTGCCCCCAAAACACACTTTGAAGACCATTCTGAACCAATTTTTTTCCAGAAACAATTTGTTTCCAGGATTGTGGCCTTCAAGGAGACTGTTGGACCAGCAACTGCTGGGTTTGACTGTGACTTGCTTCCTTGTGCCTTAGAGCTGTTGGGACTGGGTGAGCAGTCAGGCAGCAGGCACATTCACTGAGCCCTTACTGCATACCTACTATGTACACAAGCCCTTGGCCCTGAGAGCTGACGGTTTATGATGTGTATCACAAGCTCAGCTCTAACAAAATCCCCCAAGCCTGCTCTCGATTACACAAAGCATGTCAGGCCTCTTTCTCTGTGTGCTGTGTAAACTTTCCTGGGAAGATGGGGAAAGGTGCCTGCTCACTCCAAATAGGGTACCAGTGACAGACCAGAGTATGATTTCACCAAACTCTAGCTTAGGGGAAAAAATACATTTCCTGGGTTTATTCACAGAGCATGGTTATGGCGGTATGTACAGGAATGTAAAGATTCCAATTCAAGGAAGTCCTAATGATGCATCCCAGAGCCATAAAGATGGAGTTCCCCCGCTTTTAGTTAACCTTCACATTCTCTTTGCTCTAGCAACTTCTGAGACCACGAGACCTCATGGAGCTCAACAGAACTGCCTGCAGCTGGGAGGCTCTACAGACCCTCCTCACCCTTTCCATGAAGGAACGTCGACCCTGGTGACGCTAGTAATGGCTGTTTATTCGGAAGACAGTGTGTGCGCACACGTGTGTGCGGGCACACGGTCACAAGTGTGTGTGTATGTGCTTGTGGAGGTCCCAGGGCAACTTCAAGTGTCATCTTCCAGGCACTGACACAGGGTCTCTCCATGGCCTCTAACTGACCAAGTATGTCAAGCTGTCTTGATAGCATACTTTCGGAATCCCCCTTAGGCTGGGATTATAAATGTGCGTCACCACACTTGTCTTTGTAAAAACTGGGTTCTGGAGTTCAACTCTGGCCCTTGCAAGCACTTTACTGACTAAGCTGTTTCCTTAGCTCTCATGATTCTTTAAAAATATTTTTCATTTGTTTGTTTTAAGTTGTTTACTGGGTCTGGAGAGATGGCAGCGGTTAAGAGCGCTTACTGCTCTTGCAGAGAACCAGAACTGGGTTCCCAGTACCCATATCAGATGGCTCACAACCACCTGTAACTCTAGCTCCAGGGGATCCGATGCCCTCTTGTGGCTTTCACCAGAACACACACATGTGTGCATACACACACAGAGACGAATGCACAGATACAACCGCACATAGACACACACACATATAGACACACGCACAGACACAAGGACACATAGACACACACAGACACACACACACAGACACACACATACATAGACACACACATTGAGACATAGAAGGAAAAAAGCTGTTGATCTCCCCCCCCCGCCCACACACTCTTACAAAGAGTTCCCTTCAGGAGCTGGAGAGATGCCCTGTAGAGTGCCCAGTGTCTTCAGAAATAGTTTTTTTCCTGTGATCCCATGCCGCAGACAAACAAGGGAGAAGAGCACACTTTACCTTGAGGTGATGCAGCAGAAGATGCTTGCAGCCCAGCACTCCTCCCCTCCGCTTTCTAACCTCTGGGTATTTTTACATTTAGTGTCTTGGGTTCAAAGTGAGTCATAACAGGAACCAGGCTGCACCTTGAACTCATTTGGCCTGTGTGCCAGAACATTCTAGTTTTCCTGTAATTCAGCAGTATAAACCCTGACTCTTGGTGTGAAGGAAACTTCAGCATGGAGCAGTTCTGAGTTCAAATCCTGGCTGCATTGCTTCCCGTAAATACTGCCACAGGCAGGATGTTTCACTTCTATGAACTTGCTTTTTTCCTCCGGAAAGCAAATCAAGATGAGCCACGGAGCCCAGATGTTGATTTTTTTTTCCAGGTTGCTAGGGACAGAAATCAGTGCTGTCCACTCCAGAAAAGGAAGGGATGGTGAGAAGATACCCTGGAGGTAAGGACATGCAGGACCTCATTCAAGAAGACAGGCAGGCCTGGATGCTGCCCAGAATCACGGTTCAGTTGGAAGCAGGTGGGTACGTGCCGAGGGCCATGTGTCTGATTCTGCTCATGCCATGACTCTGTTTACCGAGGTCCCTGCAGGGTCAGCAGTCACTCTTTGTGCTCCTCCCCTGCCCGCCATGTCCTCTGGCTCACCTTGTCCCCTCGGCTCATGTCAGATTTCCTCACAGTTATTTCTTGGGCTTCACTTGGCCCCAAGTATCGTGCCTCTCTCTCTCTCTCTCTCTCTCTCTCTGTGTGTGTGTGTGTGTGTGTGTGTGTGTGTGTGTGTGTGTGTGTTGGAATCACAGCTACAATGGTCTTTCTGCTGAAGAAACTATGCAAGCCTGTCTTAGGGAAGAACCAACCAAGTTGCCACTCGCTGGTTATAGATGAGACCTATGCCTGTCCTGTCAAGGGATTCAGGATCAATAACAATTGTGTCACGCTCAACTCTGGTCACTGCTGCCTCTCTGCTTCTTTCCTCTCCTCACCTACTCCATGCCAAGCCCAGAGGGGCCTTTGCTGGCCCTGCCTCCTTTCAGCCTTACTACCTGAGGGTAGGCCACGGTAAACCCCAAGCATCCCTCACCCGCTGGGGCCCTGATAAATGATATGATGAGTGAGTATAAGGAATCCTTTCCCTCCAAGCCCTGTGAACTGTCTACCAATCAAGGTCCATAGGGCCTTGTTACAGTGTGAGCGGCAGGTGTAGGCACAGCCTCCAGGGCTGAGAGCTAGGGAAACTGAGGCAGAGTAGACTGATAATCCCAGATTGCTGCAGCCTGAGTGCTGGTGGGGACGAGGCACATCCAAGGCATCCACCTTGACGTGCCGCAGGGACCCAGCATCAGTAAAGTGACCATGTTTGGGGGCCCAAACAGAAACACATAGTTAAACTGATCTTGTGTAGACAAAAGAATCTGAATCAAAACTGCCCTAGAAAACCCAGGGCCTACTGCAAGGAGCAGGATGTTGGGCCAAACTCCACCTGACAGCCAATCAGGGGCAGGTGGAG
Organism: Microtus pennsylvanicus; assembly: GCF_037038515.1. Lineage (NCBI taxonomy): Eukaryota > Metazoa > Chordata > Mammalia > Rodentia > Cricetidae > Microtus > Microtus pennsylvanicus. Next base: position 98,797,727 of record NC_134588.1, read on the forward strand.
CTCAGGAAGGATGCTGGATGCTGTGCTCGGGAAAGGGCACAGCCAGAGCAGAGGCCCCAGACGCTCACAATTCCCATAGTGAACCGGGTCTCAGAATGAAGACCTGCTAAGTTCTCCTCCTCCTTGCTCTCCAGGATTGGCTTTATCTTCAACACTGAAGTTCCAAAGAGACCTGAGTGGTTCTCTCTCTCATTCTCTCTCTCTCTCTCTCTCTCTCTCTCTCTCTCTCTCTCTCTCTCTCTCCTCCCTGCAAATGCATGAGCCCCACCCCCACCCCAGTGCACACCCACTGGAGCAGTAGAGGCACTGGGGACTGGGAAAGACCCTACTATTTAAATACAGGTCACCTGGGTGCATCGATGCCCACAGAACTGAGCGCAGGAACCACAAAACGGCAAAAAAGTGCAAATTACTGGGCGAGAGGCATGGAGTCTTCATGTGCAAACAGGAGCCTGGAGAGTAGGGCCTGAAATGCAGGGCTCCGCCCTGTGCTCAGGTGGGATTAGAAGAGCCGCCTTCTGAAATCTCACAGTAAAGGGGGCCGTGTGGGCTGGCGGGGAGCTGGGAAGTCACCCGGGATGTCAAGCTACACAAAGCTCTTAATGTTGAGAAAATCACAAATAGGGAATGTCATGGAGCTCCTGAGTACAGAAGGAAGCACCCCCAATGGTAGCCGGGGTTGGGGGTAGATGCTGAAGGATGGGCCAGGGAGGACAGGGTGAGCCCCTGTCTGGTCCCAGCCAGCGCAGAGACAATGGGAGTGGCCCAGAGTTTATTAACTAGCCTGAGTCACCTCTTTATCCAACCAGGCAATCAGTGCCTCTGTTCTGTGCCCTCCCAGCCTGCCCTTCAGCCTAGGGCTGGGGTTGTAACAACTGGCATGGTCACCTGGCAAATCTGCCTCTCCCTCTGGGACTTAGGGCAAGTGCTGCACCTAGGGACCTCTGCATGGATGACTGAGGAAAGAAAGGCAGGGCCACCGGTGAGAAGGCAGAGGGGAGCTTAGGGGAGCCTTTGGCAGGAGTGGGAACTGATCCCAGGGCTCTGCCGTCACAGCCTAGCCCCAAGCATTTGATATCCCGTCCACTCTCTGGTTCCCACGGAAAGGAAGAATTTGCTTTCTTTTTCTCTCCCGGTCATAAAAATTAGAGTAACCATATCACTCAATAAACAGATTGAAAGTGGGCTGTGGCTCGCTGAAAACCACCGCTTCCCTCACCACGCCTCCCCTGCCATGTGGGACAGGGACAAAAATGGTGGTTGGAGATTTTAGGAAGAGGCCGGCAGACATGGGTCACCACGTGTGAGCAGGAGGGAGTGAGAATACAGCGCAAAGCCAGGGAATGACTTTAAGAGGGCAGAATCACACTTCAGGGAGGTGGGACAAGGTCAGCCTTCTCAGCTAAAGGAAAGAGTTTGGGGGCCGGCAGGATGGCTCAGTGAGCAAATTCGCTTGCCACCAACTCTGATGATGCCCATGGACATCAACACAGAGCCCCGCTACAGTGGAGCCATGGGCCTTGAGTTTCTTCCTAACCCTGTCTTCACCCCAAGTGCTGGGATCACATGCTGGGCAGGCACTCTATCGATCTATCAATAACCCAGAGAGGCAGCAGTCTCCATGCCGGCCTTCCTTATTTTAAAAGAAACAAAACGTGATTGGTAGGCTCGAGTCCCTTCAGCTTGGCTCCTACTCTCTCCTCAGGAACAATCCCTCCAGATGTCTGGAGTTTATCCTCCACTTTCCTGTTCGGTGCTGTCGCCCTCCAACCAGGTTATGCAGAGACATTTCTGGCCCCCTTTCATGCCTTAGCTTTCCAGAGCTGAAACCCATACTCTCTCCCCACTCACCGCTTCTCTTCAGCCAATTTCTATACAGCTTCCTGGGAGGTCCTGCTCTCCCCACACCCAGGACCCTCCCACCTTCCTCTCCAAACTCACTCCTGTCTCCTTTCTTTCAGAATAGATCTTATGCTTCTCCCCTCCCCTCATCTTTTTTTCCCCCTTTCTTTAAGAAATCACCTTCTTCTGAACTCCATGTTCTGGCATAATGGACCTGGCCTTTGTGATGGCTGTTGGTCAGCTATGTCTTGCTGTAACAGAATACCCAAGGCTGTCATATTAAAAAGAAGAAAGGTTTATGGAGGTTATAGTTCACGGCCTTTCAGTTCACGGTTAGTCAGTCCTGCTGGTTTGGGGCTTGTGGTAAGACGCATTTCACGGTGGCAGAGAAAACTTCTTGCCTCCTGGTGGCCAGGAACCCCCCCACCCCCCCCCCCCACACACAGGTTGTTGGTGAGACAAAGACAAACCTTTTATACTAAGAAATACATTGTGAGTTTTAAAAAAATAAATATTCACATCCAAGGAGAAACGTCCAATGTTAATAGGGCAGGTGCCCTAATAGCTCCATTGAGGTTTTTCTCCAGCAGCCCAACTTCCTCCTGCTGGACCAGACCTCCGAAAGGTCCTGCCACTGTCCGGCAATGCCCTGATGAAAATTTAGCCTTCAACACACGTTCATTAAAGAACATCATAGGCCATGGCAACTGCTCGCTATCATAAGCGAATAACCTCTGTCTAAGTGGTGAGTGTGTTGGGGCTCTGCTTTACCAGACAAATGAGAGAACTGTTGGAGAGGCAGGGGAGGAGGGAGCAAACCTTCCTGTGTCTGCCATAGCCTACAGCACAGAGGTAGGCTTGAACATGCACTCAGAGATTGCTTGGTGAGTGAATACCATCCTGACGTGGTTTTCTTCGTGTGTGTGTGTGTGTGTGTGTTCCCATTTGTGTATGTGTGGATGTGCACGCAGAGGTCAAAGGTCAACAGTGGATGTCATCTTCCTCAGCCTCTCCACCTTATATTCTAAGGCAGGGCCTCTTGCTGCATCTGGAGTTCATTGTCTTAGCTAGAGATGATCAAAGTTCCCCATGGATTCCCCTGCCCAGCTTTTCATGTGGGTCCTGGGAACCCAAGCTCAGGTCTTCGTGCTGGTGTGGCCTGGACTTTACTGACTGAGCCATCTCTCCAGTCCCTGAGAGGTTTTCTATGTCAACCATCCTTCTGCTTTTAAACAATCTAAGGAATTCTTAACTTGGGTATACAAACCTCAAAGCCTTTGCCAGCACAACCAGACCCATATTTCAATATAATTTGATTACCTTACAATCTCATGCGCTTTATTTTATGCATTTCAGAGCTTTACTCTAAGAAAGGGAAGCTGGGGACGTTGGGGCCAAAAGGAAGATCAGAGTTCCCAGGCCTTCTGACACACGTAGATATACAGAAATGACTGTTTGGTTGAAGAGGCCTTCCGAAGAGGCGGTCTCTCTCTGTTCGTCCTTTCTGCTTCCTGGACCACAGACACGATGATGGCTGAGTGTCAGTAGCTCTTTGGGGCCTCAGAAATGGAAACCACAGTGTAATAAGATAGTAGTTGTGGCTTCTGGCCAGCGGGGTGATGCACCAGCCCTGAGCCGATCACTTCCAAACTTCCTACGCCGAGGAGGAAATGCCCTTGCAGCTTGCCCGAGCCGCAGCTTCTCTGTGCTTCTTCCTTACTTGCTGCAAGGCCTAACTCCGCAAGACTTTCTGAAGACCAGTTGGAAATGGTGTTCATGAGCCAGGCATGGCGGTGAACGCCTTTTATTTCAGAACTGGAAGCAGAGGCAGGCAGATCTCTGTGAGTTTGAGGCCAGCCTGGTCTACAGAGTGAGTTCCAGGACAGGCTCCAAAGCTACAGAGAAACCCTGTCTTGAAAAACCAAACACAAATGGAAGGAAAGAAAGAAGGAAGGATGAAAAGGAAAAAAACGGTGCCATTCAAAGTCTGAACCCACCCTTCAATTCTCTAGGAAGAAAAAACAATCTCCAACCCAGAAAATGGATTTTTCAGGGCCCAGCCTTGTACCTACTATCCAAACAGAAGTGAATCGTGTGGGACATATCTTATTCTATTTCCACTTTGATACAACACATGAACTTGATGTCTCTGCAAGTTTCGATGTGTGTGTGAGTGTATATGTGTGAGTGTGTGTGTATGTGTGTGTGAGTGTATGTGTGTGAGTGTGTGTTTGTGTGTGAGTGTGTGTGTATGTGTGTGTGAGTGTGTGTTTGTGTCTGAGTGTGTGTGTATGTGTGTGTGAGTGTGTGTATATGTGTGAGTGTGTGTGTATGTGTGTGAGTGTATGTGTGTGAGTGTGTGTGTATGTGTGTGTGTGTATGTGTGTGTGAGTGTGTGTGTATGTGTGTGAGTGTATGTGTGTGAGTGTGTGTGTATGTGTGTGTGAGTGTGTGTGTATGTGTGTGTGAGTGTGTGTATGTGTGTGTGAGTGTGTGTATGTGTGTGTGAGTGTGTGTGTATGTGTGTGTGAGTGTGTATGTGTGAGTGTGTATGTGTGTGTGTGTGTGAGTGTGTGTATGTGTGTGTGAGTGTATGTGTGTGAGTGTGTGTATGTGTGTGTGAGTGTGTGTGTATGTGTGTGTGAGTGTGTATGTGTGTGTATGTGTGTGTGAGTGTGTGTGTGTGAGTGTGTATGTGTGTGTATGTTTGTGTGAGTGTGTGTGTATGTGTGTGTGAGTGTGTATGTGTGTGAGTGTGTGTGTATGTGTGTGTGAGTGTGTGTGTGAGTGTGTATGTGTGTGTGAGTGTGTGTGTGTGCACCTTTGGTCTTCCTCGCGTGTGAATCTGCTGGCTGTGCAGTCACCACCCCCAGTTTACAGCAGTGACTCTGTTAAGGATGCATTGTAACATTTTAAATCAAGTAGTAAGGACTATCCTGACATAGCCATGATAGTCCCAGTGGATTCACTATATGAAGCCATAACCATCAATTCATGCCTTCTGTTTTGAAGCAGTCTTGTTACATAGCCCAGGCTGGCCTCAAACTCGAGTCTTCTACTTCAGTGATCCAGTGCTGGGATTGCAGGTGTGTGCCAACACTCCTGGCTGACATCACCTTTTAATTTTATTTGCTTATTTTTAATTTTAAAACCATACTTTACATGCAGCAATGCCATTTGCATATTTAAAGCACAATACAATGATTTTATACTGTTTTAAGCAGAAGAAAAAAGGGGACTGTGAAAGTTGGGCTCTATTTAATTCTACCATAAATTCTACATTTATGATTATCCATGCATTGAATATATTTGCCACATTAACTCACACAAAGTGGATTTTGTTTTTGTTTTTAGGGAAGGGTTTTGCCTTAGTTACTTTTCTATTGCTGTAATAAAACACATGACCAAGGCAACTTATAAAAGAAAATGTGTACTGTGACTTATGGTTTCAGAGGGTTAGAGCCCATGATGGTGGATTAAGTGACCATCTGAGAGCTCACATCTTCATCCTCAACCCCAGGCACAGAGAGCACTGGGAATCACAGGAATCTTTTGAAACCACAAGGCCCAGTGACACACCTTCTTGAACAAGGCCACGCCTCCCAATCCTTCCCAAACAGTTCCACCAACTAGTTAGCAACCACTTAAATATATAAGCCCGCAGCGGCAGGAGGGGGTGGTTCTCATACAGATCACCACAGGTTTGTAACTTAAAATGATATCACCTTTTAAAAGATGCCATGCTAGCTGTGCCCAGTGGTGCACACCTCCAATCCCAGCAATCAGGAAGCAGAGCAGGCAGATCTTTGTGAATTTGAGGTCAGCCTGGTCTACAGAGTGAGTTCCAGGACTGCCAGGACCACATAGTGAGACCATGTCTCAAAAAATAACAAAATAAAAATCAAAGATGCCATGGTTACTGTGCAGCAGCTACTGTCCTTAGCAAAGATTCGGCTCCTCACTGAGGTGGTCTGTGCATGGGGAGGTGAGCAGCACCCAACACAGATCACAGAAACAATGTCATTAGCAGGATATAAGATTCACAAGAAGGAACCATCAGGAGGGACAGAGCAACAGGGAGTCTGGCTGCAGCACACATGGGCTTGGCTGGTGTCTTCAGTAAAATTCTTCCTGATTCCTCCAGGTGGCATCGAGACAGCCCCCCCCCCCGCCATGCTTCCACACAGCTTTGTGACAGCTCCTAATTCTATGTGTCCCGGGAGAGGTAACTACCTCTCATGAGGGCAGGGCCATCCTCTTTCATGAACTGCTCAAGTTCCCTTGGATGAATTATTCCTCCTCAGGGTCTGTCATCCCTGAGCAAGCTACCGTTACCTGGCATCTCTTTAAAATTACACAAAGAGGACCAGAGCAGAGCTCATTGGGTAGAGTGCTTGCCTTGAGCTCAGGGATTTCCAGGTTTGGGCCCCAGCATCACATAACACTGAGCATGGTGTTGGAGATCTCTAATCCTAGCACTGGGGAAGCAGAGATAGGAGGATGACAAAACCAAGGCCATCCCTGGCTATATAGTCAGTGTGTGGTCTTCTTGGGCTGTAATGTATACATGATTCTGGTCCGTGTTCAGTATGAGGTGCACTTACAGTTCATCAGAGAGTCACAGGGAAGCCACAGGCACTAGGCCCTGTCTTTCACAGGAGCAGCTAGTGCCTGCTTGTCCAGGCTCATCGTCGAGTTGTAAAGTTACAGGCAGTCTCTATGAGCCTGAGCCCAGATCCAGAGAAGAGGGGATCTCAAGCCCCAGGCCAGACATTAGATAAGACTTTTCATCTTGAACCAATATCATAGGGAATCTGGAGAGAGGGCAATGATGGGAAGATTGTATCTTCCTGAGAAACCCAGCCAATGAGGACCAGGAGGCAGAGAAATGCAATAAGGAATATAAAAATATGTGCTTTGAATCGAGTTGACACTTAGGGGTTTTTGACTTTTCTCTAGGATGATTCCCAACTTAGTAAGGCTTTAAAATAAATTTCCTTGATTTCAATACTCAGTCTCCAGTTCTCTTACAATAAAGTAGGGATAATTGTATTGTTTCTCATACCCCTGTTTCATATAGATATAGATATAGATGATATAGATATAGATATAGATATAGATATAGATATAGATATAGATATAGATATAGATAGACAGGCAGATGGACAGACAGATAGATAGGGAGATGATAGATTAGATAGATAGACAGACAGACAGATGACAGGTGGATGGATGGATAGATAGATAGATAGATAGATAGATAGATAGATAGATAGATAGAATTATATACACAAAGCCAACTGTAGGGTCTCACATTTTTTAGCCCCAGCATTTAGGAGGAGGAAAGTCTATCAAAAAGCTCAGGGCCTGTCTGGTTTACACAGTGAGTTCCTGGCCACCAGAGCTACATAATGAGATTTTGTCTCAAAACCACAAAGTAAATAAATAGGTTTACCTGCAGGGCTTGGTGAGAGAATATGTGCTTTGTAGGCAGAGGCCTTGGGTTCCATCACCAAAATTAAAATCATATGGAAATCACATTTACCATGGAGTGGTTTTAAAATACCAAGCAAACATTTGCAAAAGAAGCTAATTTGTCATTACTAATGCCATCATCCAAAAGTCCCGAATGTTACAGTGTGTGTCCTTATAATGACATTGACACAAACAAGTGCTGTTTTTGAGTCCTGAAAGCCTATATTTGGGTCGCCACAACATGAGGAGGGACTGTATTAAGGGGTAGCAGCATTAGGAAGGTGGAGAACCACTGTTTTAATCCCAGCACTTGGGAGGCAGAGGTAGGAGGATCTCTGTGAGTTCAAAGCCAACCTAGTCTACAGAGTGAGTTCCAGGACAGCTAGGGCAGGGAAACAGAGCAAGGAAACCCTGTCTAAGAAAACCAAAGGAAGAAGAGAAGAAGGAGGAGGAGGAAGAGAAGAGGAAGAGAAAGAGGAAGAAGAAGAAGAAGAAGAAGAAGAAGAAGAAGAAGAAGAAGAAGAAGAAGAAGAAGAAGAAGAAGAAGAAGAAGAAGAAGAAGAAAGAAAGAAAGAAAGAAAAATTTACTGTCCCTTGAGTGGCTAGCTTCTCATCAGTAGGAGGCAGTGTGAGTGCATGTGTGAGTGTGTGTGTATGTGTGTGAGTGCGTGTGTGAGTGTGCGTGTGTGTAATATGCATACGTATACATGTATGTATATCATGGTTTGGACTTGGAAACTGAGGCAGATGTCTGTGGGTGACCCTGGTGAAGTCCTATGTGGACAGAAGTGATGATGACCACAAGAGGGTTAACACTTTACGGGTACAGGGGAGGCCTGGGTAGAAGAGTAAGAGCGCTTTGGAGACCAATGGTGGGGCTTACTGGGAGCCACCCTGATTAAACACTATTGTTCAGGTGACTCCCTTTATCTAGTTACATTTTATTCCTTGTGTGTGTGTGTGTGTAGGGGGAGAGAGAGAGAGAGAGAGAGAGAGAGAGAGAGAGAGAGAGAGAGAGAGAGAGAGAGAGAGAATGAAAATCAGATGGCAACCCTCAGGAATCTAGTTTTGTTTTTTTTTCCCAAAGGGGCACTGGGAATTGAACTCAAGTCCTCAGCTTGACAGCAAGCACCTTTATGTACTGAGCCATCTGGCCCTTCCCAACTTCTTTTTTATTCTAAAGAAAAAAAGTTAAGGTGAAATTCATATAGCTTAAAATTATTTATTTTATTTTATTTTCCTTTTGTTTCATCCTGTGGAGTTGAGGACCAAATCCTTGCACACAGGCAAGCAAGCCCCCCCCCCCCCCCGCCTTGATCTACATGCACAGCCCCAAAATGACCATTTTGGAGTCAGCGACTCAATGGTGTCTAGTACTTCATGATGCTGTGTGAACATCGGCTATACCTAGTTCCTGAATTTATCAACCACGTCACAGCAACACTCGGTACCTATTAAACCATGACTTAATTCCCCGTGTCTGCAGCCGCTGGCACCCATCCATTTGAGTTATGTCTGTGTGGATTTATCTCCAAACATATCATATAAGTGAACTCAAACAAGAAGCAGCCTTTTGTGTCTGGCTTCTTGTTTTCAAGATCACTCCATGTTATAGCATGCCTCAGATCTTCCTTGTTATACAGTCCATCACGTGATGCACACTCCTGGGTGTGTCTGTGAGGGTGTGTCCACGACATCAGATCTGTAGAGATGATCAGTGGTCTCAACTACTGACAGATTCAGAATCTGAACAGACAGTTGGTACGTGCTAGAACTGTGGAAGGAAGGGGTGGTGGGTCGCGGGGTCTTTGAAGAGTATTAGCTTGCCTGGTCCCTTCCTCTTCGCACACCTGGAGGTGAGCAGCTCTAGGCTAGGATGCTCATCCACCATAATCCTCTGCTTTACACAGGCCCAGGAATAATGGTGGCAACCGCCATGGACTGAGTCTTCTAAAACCGAGAACCTGTGGTAGTTTGAGTTTGACTGCTCCAGCGCCATGCCTGTCTGCTTCCTGCAGTGATGATCATGCACTAGCCCTCTATTACTATAAGCAAGCCCCTAATTAATGCTTTCTTGCCCAAGAGCTATCTTGGTCATGGTATCTGTTATGGTTTTGGTCCCTTTAAGAGATAAGCCACACCCATTCCCCTCCCCATCCGCTGAGGCAGGCTGATCTTCAGCTTCCAGCCTGAGCTCTTTCTCTTTTCCATCTTCCTCTTGGAGAGGTAGCTTCGCTTCTGCCTCTCTCCCCACTTCTCTGCTTCCCCCCTTCTCTGTCTCTTTCTCCTCTTCTCTCTCTCTCTCTCTCTCTCTCTCTCTCCCCCTCTCTCTCTGTTCCCCCCCTTCACCCTTCCTCCTCTATAACCCCCTGAATAAACATTCAACCTCACCCTGCATGTGGTGTCTATCCATGTTTCTGTCTTCTGCCCGCCCGCCATGTGTCTCCCTGCCTGGAACCAGCCATTGCTAGGGGACCAGCAGCCGTCTCTGCCTGGGGCCCACTACCTGCTGCCACATGGCCAGCCATCACTGCTCTGAGACCAGCAGCCGTCTCTGCCTGGGACTAGCTGCTCCAGGGCCCGCTGTCTGCCACCACATGGCCCGCTACCACCATTTGGTACCTACAGCATTTCTGCTGCCTACTGCCAGCAGGGATCTTGCAGCATTTTTTAAAAAAAGAATAACAGTATCTCTTCACAGCAATAGAACAGTCGCTAAGACAGAGTCCAGATAAATCTTCCTGTCTTTACATTGCTTCTCCCCAGTATTTATGTGAGGAAAAAGCTGGCTATTATATATCATGTATAATATTTGTTCTTTCATCATGCCTTCATGAGTTTTTGTGCTGGCCTCTGGCCTCTAGTAAGATCTCTGTAAAAGAAATATGTAAAGATCTGGATTTTATCAACAAAGTCTCATGGTTAGAGGCAGAGTTTCACCTGAACTTACACTACTAGACATCATCCTCAGGGAGTATCCCGTACCTCTAAGTGCCCTACATTGTGAATATTGCAATCAGGAAGGCTGGTTATAATTACACTCCACAGAGTCAAACATAAGGATGCAACCTATAATCCCAGCACTTAGCAGGCAGAGGCAGGAAGATCACCACCCACAAGTTCAAGGCCGGCCTGGACTACACAGAGAGTTCCAAGTCAGGTGGATACAGTGAGACCCTGATTCAAAAACAAACCAATTACACGCCACCTTTGCTTCCTATGTAAGACAGAGTTGGGGCTGTGGCTCAGTGGAAAAGCACTTGCCTTGGGTATGCATCCCACCCCGGGTTCAATCCTCAGGCAGGAAAAACACAAAAACAAAAACAAAACTATATAGACAATTGGGACAGGAGACATGCCTGTGTTTCAGAATTGTCCTGAATGCCAATGTGATCAGAGTCACATGCTCAGGGCAGGAAGAGGGAAGAGTCTGGAAGCACACCTCACACATGGCAAATCTAGCCCTGCCTCTTCAAGACAGCTGTCACTGACAAGACCTCAGGGAAGGATGGCCTGTGGCAGACAGCCGCAAGTCTGTGTCCGCGGGCATGAGCCTGGTCCACGGGAATGAGCCTGGTCCCCTGGTCCGCGGGAATGAGCCTGGTCCCCTGGTCCGCGGGAATGAGCCTGGTCCGCGGCGAGCAGGGAGCTCTTTTTATCCCCAAATGCCAAGGTTATTCTTCTCAGTCCACTGCCCTACTCTACAAGGTGTTTGACTAACCATTCCCATTTCCTCTCCGTGGATCCCGTGTCCTGCGAGGTGGCTTTCTTGGCCACGGTGGGCATGGAACGAGCAGGGAACGTTTGCCGGGGGAGGCAAGCAGCATAGCCTTCCGCTCCATGGAGATGCTTTGGCAGGGAGTGAATGAGGACACAAAGCGAACACTGTTCTATTCGCACCCAGAGCCCAGGGAAGCTCCCTGCTGTGCATTCTCCTGGAAAGACTGTCAAGAGCTGTGTGTCTGCCGCCCCTGCTCCAGGGGAGGAAGAGGAGACTTACTACCTGCCTTCCTCCCAGCCAGAAGCGAGACTGACACATATCTCTCAGTCGTACCTATAGTTCCAGGGTCTCTAAAGGCCAACCCTAGACATCAGAGCCCCTTCAGGACCTGGAAATCTCGCAAAGGCGGCTCCTGACTTCTCCATTTCACACCTCCACCCCCCACCCCGCCAGCAGCTCAGCAGCCCAGACAGCGGGGATTTTGACTGTGTTCCCTGTAATTTCCTGTTCACCTCATCCCTAAGAAGGTGCTGGCTGCTTACCTCAACGTCATCAAGATGGGATTTACGGGATTTTTAAAATTTGTTTGTTTGTTTTTGTTTGTTTTGTGCAAGCCAAGACCAAAAGCTCAGGGGTTGGGGGCGGGGCTGGGGCCAAGGATAGGAGGGGGAAATGGGAAGTCCAAAGCGACGCACTGCAGGCCTGAGCAACAGCTTTTGCTCTTTTCCGGCCCTAAGAATAAAAACTCCCTGATAGGGCTGCATTCTTCTTCCCTATTATGGACATGTGGTTTGGACCCGGAGAACAATTGTTCCCTATAAACAGAGGTGGGCAGCCCAGCTTTCCTTTCCTCTTCCTTTGAGAGTCATACGGGCTGATGTGGCCCTAGACACCCTCCGACTGCAGACTACACTTTGTTTGAATTAATAAAACCTTGTTGGCTTTATTGCTGGTTTTAGGGCTCAGTCCCTTATTTGGCTTCGGTAAAGGACGTGTCTCTGCTGATGCATAGCTCCCCTATTGTGCTGGGCACATGAAGAAGATAAGGACACCCGGGAGGCTGGAAACAAGGGGACAAAAGATTCAAACAACCTGGTGACGGATGCGGGAGCAATTTGATGCTACTCTACCCCTGACCCTGTGTGAGTAAGCACAAACATGTATTGATTGACACTTTCTTTGACAAACAGGGACTCCTGGGGACTGCGTTTATCCAGGCAGATGTTGCTAACATACAGAGAGGCCCAGAATGTGAGTCTTTGTGGTCGCATAAAGATGGAGTGAACCACTGTCTCTTTGTACCTACCCCAGGTCATGATTGGCCCCTCGGTTTTCTCACTTGCAAAGCCAGATGAAGAACGCGGAGGAAGGGGATGGCCAGTGGAACACAGCCATGCAGAGAGGGGACCCTTGAGGAAGGCTGGCTGGCTAGCCTGCAAGGGGTCCCTAGGAGTCACGGTTAACCTGGCAGAGACACCATGGGTTAGATTCAGTCGTACAGGCTCCAAAGTCTGATTCCACACTCTATCAGGAAACCTAGCCTTTTGCAAGGTCAGTTAATGTTAGCCCGACTCACAGACATGAGAGTGTCCTGTCCCTGATGCAAAATGAGGCACTTGGGCCCCTTGAGGACCACTGCTTTGAGGACTCGTGGTTGAAGGGTGAGCATGTGGGAAATTTGGCTGTGGCGGAGCAGTGGAAATAGACGGCACTGATGGAATGAGATGGTCGAGTGCCTGTCTCCCCCACAGTTCTCTCAGCCGTACCAAGCAGCTTTGCTTCCCTGCTGCTTCCACTTGTGAAGCCCCCACCACGCTCCTCCCTCCTATCCCAGCTTCTTAACAATGCTCAATTTTTAATCCAAGAATCTTGGGCACAATCACTCCTCTGTGAGTGTCTGTGAGACTAGTACCACTTACAGGTTCTGTTCTACTCCAGCCACACACACACACACACACACACACACACACACATACACACACCATACACACACACACCATACACACACACACACATACACACACACACACACATACACACACACATACACACACACACACACACACACGATAATTTTCCCATACCCCAGGTAAGCTATTAGTTAGAGTAGATATGTGACTTTATCTGACCCAGATGGATCTCAAAAATCATGCTGGAAGTATACAGGCAGCGTGTTCTCCTTTTGCCAGCTCTCTGTATCTGAACCTGATATATAGTTAGCAATCAACTTGCCTCGCTGTAGATGTAGCTGATACTCATGAAGGTAAACCCCCCCCCCAAAAAAAAACCATGGGCAATGGGCCTGGAGTCCTGATCAAGGTGTCTCTGAAGGCAACTTCCTCTACAGCAGTGACTCTCAGCCTTCATAATACTTTGACCATTTTGTACAGTTCCTCATGCTGTGTTTACCCCAACCATAAAATTATTTCCACTGCTACTTCATAACTGTAATTGTGCTACTGTTATGAATCATAATGTAAATATCCGGTATGCAGGATATTGCCTCCAAAGGGTCCTGGCCCACAATTGAAAACCACTGATCTAGACAAATGGTTCCCAAAGGGGGAGGGAGGGAAGGATCTGCCATCATCGCTGGGTTCAAGCCTGTGGACTTAGACTAGGTGTAGACCTTAAACCCTGCTTCTTCAGCTTGATCGAATTTACCCGCTCTGCTCTCCCCGTTTCTAGCCAGTTCACTTCAGGTCTTAGGGCTTCTTAGTCTTTGTGGCCATGGGAACTAACCCCTGAGAATAAGTCTGTATCTCCCTGAAGATCTGTCTGCCTGTCCATTGAGCTCATATGGACAGCTGTCCTCTGGGGAACTCTGACCCACACACGATGGGCCAGGGAAGGAGAAAGGTTGCTAGCTGCTGGAGATAGGAGGCAGTGGTATTTCACTGAGGGCCTTGTATGCGCTGGTAAGTGAGCTCCATGGCTTTCCAGACTAAAGGAAGCCCAGGGTTAGTAGTAACCAAGGTGTCTGCGCTGTACCTGGAAGGGCAGAGTGGAGTTGGAATCACTTTGCATTAAGAGCCAGATAGAGAGTCTAATAGGCAGAAAATCATAGCCTGGAGGGTATCCATGGCCTATCCCCAGCCTGGAGGGTATCTGTGGCCTATCCCCAGACTGGAGGGTATCTGTGGCCTATCCCCAGCCTGGAGGGTATCTGTGGCTTTATCCCCAGAGCCTGACTGCTTTGTCAGCTTTCTATTGCTGTGACAAAATTCCTGAGGTCCATTTAGAGAGAGGAGATTTATTTAGACTCACATTTTAAAGGTTTTAGTTCATGGTCTCGAGGCCTCATTGCTTTGGGCCTATTGTGAGGGAGAATATCACACTAACATCCAGCAATTCGAGAATCCTGTTCACCTTGTGATCGCAAGGAGAAAGAAGCAAAGAGCATCTTTTTATTCTGAAAACACACTTTAGACTTAAAAAAGAAAAATACACACGGCAACTGCGGAGAACTGCCTTTGGCTAAAGGGGACAGGCACCTCAGGGATGTGCCCTGCAGTGACCCAACTTCTTCCCATCCAGGAAAACTTCTCGCTACTTCCTCAGTTTGCCATAGGCTAAACACAAAACCTTCACCAAGAGAGCTTTGGGGAGATGGGTGAGATCCAAACTGCAGCAATTGGCGGGAGGGTCTTTGTAGGCTTGGGGGTTTGAGACCCAGACGGTCCCAGATTATTTACTTGGGTTTTATCAAAGGGACCGGAGTCGGGGTCAGAGAAGAAGATGGAGTGATGGACATGGGGGAGCCCAGAAGAGGCCACAGGCTAAGGGTCTCCTGAGGCTCCTGGAAGTTGACCGAGGTCAGGAAGTAAATGTCTCCTCCCAGGCTCTGCAAGGAGTCTTCCATGGAAGCACTGAGCACAGAAACAGAGCACGCAGCAACGTGTTTGCACTGTCTCAAGTTGCTCAGGGTGTGGATTCCGTGACGCGGCCGGCCATCAGGGACCAACACACAAAGGCATGCCCGAAGGAATGCCTGAAGGAATGCGAGGCCGCTGGGACCGTGGCTTTTGTTAATTGAGGCTGGCCCCTAACTCCATCCCACATACACACCCACAGTGTTTTCCACAGCCATGTTTTCCAGGAAAGTCTGAGCTTCTTTAGAAGTCCTTCCCACCTCAGAAACTCACCCAGACTGCGGCAGGACTGCACTGATCCCGGAGTCACCTCAACAGGCCTGTGCTAGCCTGTGCTGGTCACCGGACGGCACCATCTCACCCCTTAAGATGTCTCCTAGGGCCGCTATGCCCAGGGATTATGTAGTGATCAGTCAGCTGTCACAAAGCACGTAAGATACGCAGCCTATGAGAGGGAAGGATTGTTATGACCCCCGATTTTGGAGGTCTGAGTACAAGGTTGGCCCCGTTACCTCGGGTCTATAACAGGGTGGAGATGTCTTGGCAGGAGAACCTGTTGGGAGACTAGACTGCTCACTTCGTGGCAGCCAGGAAGTGAAAGAAAGAGAATGGTGGGCGTTCACAGACCCTTCAAGGGCACACCCCCAGTGCCCTCACTGCTGCTAGGCTCTGCCATCTCCCCTAACGTACAAGCTGGCCACATGTGGGATTCTGAAGGTGCAAACCACAACACATCAAAATACATATTTTTTTCATTTTTACTGCCTCTATCTGACCTCTACTGACCGAGTTAGCCCTTCACAATGCTCTTCTAGGGGGTGAGCTCTATGTGCATATGAGTTGTTATGCACTAGGTTGCAGGAAACATAAACTATTTGTTAGAGAAAGGAGCCTTGGATCCACAGCTCTGAACCAGTGTCCTTATGAGTACGGATTACCTATCTATGGGGCCACATCTTCCCTGGAGATGGTGGGCAGGAACAGCCTATCCAACCAGTCCCACCCCTTTCTTACTATAGCCATTGTGAGTTCCATGTGGCTCAACTGCATTATGTGCCATGACTTAGTTTAAAAAGTCCTCTGTGGAGGGCTCTTAGTACGATGACCATGGGCTGGGATGTGTGGGTCAAGCCAGAGGGGCAGATCTTCAAGTGTACTGTTCTTGCCCTTGCCAGGTCGGGAGTCGCTCCCTCAGACGTCTCCTTGTGCGTCACAGGGTGGCAAATCCTACACCCCCTTTCTGCAACCACTGTCCCAACCTCTGTCTAGTTTCATCTGTGGTTTGTTCTGTTTTTGTTGAGACAGGGTCTCTCTTTATGGAGTCCTGGCTGTCCTGGATCACAATGCATAGACCAGGTTGGCCATGAGCTCAGAGATCTGCTTGCTTCTGCCTCCTGAATGCTGGGAATAAAGGCGTGTGCCACCACCCTGGCATCTGCTTAGTTTTTCATATGTCTGTTTGCTTCTCCCCCATGGTGTTTCTCCATGAGTGCAGCAGCTCCGGTGAGGCCCTGAGCTCCATAGGGAGTCTGGAAGGTGGAGGGAGCACAGTTAACTTTTCAGACAAGCCAGCAGACAGGGGCAGCATGGATACTTGCCTTCCTTCGCCATGTAGGTGTGTTCATGAGGGGGCCCCTCTGCAGAAGGTACAAGTCCGGCAGTGAACATATATTCCTTTGGCAGCCATGCTGCTGCAGGAGTCCCGGGATCGATGGAAGGAGGGGAGTTACACTTAACCTCCCAGAACCTAGAAAAAGCTCTTACTCAGGATCTAGAGGAAAAGACCCACAAATATTCTAAAAAGGTTAGGAGGTTCCAGAGACGGTGTGGCAGTCATGTATGTGCAGAGTGAACTCATAGATGTCCCCAGAGAAGGAGTCTTGACTAAGCCAGGTCTTCTCTGGGCTTAGTCTGAGCCTGGTTCTTCCATTCCCACCATGGCCCTTTCTGAGGAATCTCATCCCACCAGATGCCTCACCTCCTGCTCCTTTCTGGGGTCTCACAGCCTCTCGCTTTGTTCTTCCTAATTCTCTCCTCCCTGTCCACCGCTTCTCACTCCCCAGCACTCTACAGACATCTTCCATCCAGTCCCTGGCTCCCCACAAACTCTAGACTTCAGAGTCGCAGCCGTGACCCTAAACCCCCCAGCTTCACTGACAACTCCGTCCCGATCCCAGAGAACTTCTCTTCCTTGTGTTTCAAAACAAAAAGTGGCTGCATCTGCTACCCATGACATTTGCCTGTGGTATTAATGTTGGCATTGGGAACTACATGGTTTTTGGGGTGTTGGAAGATTTGATCAGTGGAAGAACTAAAGATTAAAGCAAGAAAACCCAAGCTGAGTCTGGTGGCACCGGGCTGTCATCTCAGCTACTCTCAACACTGAGGTAGGAAGACAGAAGTTTCCAGGGCTGCCTGGGTCACAGAGTGGGTTCAAGGCTAGCCTGGACAGTTTCATGAGATTGTGTCTCAAAATCAAAAAGTAAAAGGAGAGTTATGGGGTATAGCTCGGTGCTGGAGTGCTTGCCTAGCCTGCAGGAGGCCCTGAGTTCCAGACCCATTATGGTATGAGAACAAGTGCATTAACTTGCTAAGTCCCACTTAGTATGATGTAGCAGATACTGGTAGACTGAACCACTGTTCCCATCCCTCTCTGGACTCCCACCGACATCCCAAAGGCCCTCGCCAGCACAGCCACTGTGCCAGTCCTGGAATATCTTGCAATATTGCACATCACTCTTAAGTTTGTATACAAAAGCAGGCTCTCATTCTCCAAAGTAGTCAGATTCTATAAGGAGCCACCAGCGGCCTTGCATGATGACTACTGAACCACTGTTCCGGGGAGGGGGGCACAGGCCTTCCTGTGAGCCTCAGGTCACATTTCATGAGCTGTGTGGATCTGCTTAGTCGCCTCTTAAAGCAAGTGTTATTGGTTCAGCCCGATAGCCTGGGTCTGAATGAAGCCATAAAAGCTCATCACTTTTCTAGGAAACACCTCTCGGCATGCGTCTTTGTTTCAGACCATTTTAATAGGAAAAAAGGAGAAGAGCAAGGGAAACCATGTCACCAAACATGCTGTTAAGTAGAGGAAAGGCCACTGTGTGGGGCGTGAGTTGGGACAGGAAAGCCAGCTTCCTTCCAGCTGGGAATGGGAGAGGACGACCCGCCCACATTTTCCACTGCATCAGCTACGGCTGAGGTTCCACAGAAGTGCAGAGAGCAGGCAGACGTTCCAAGGTGGACGCTGATAATGAGGTTCCATGGTGTGTGGATCTGCGGCCTGTGTGAGGCGTAATACTCAGTTTTTATATCGCAATAACTATTTGGGAGTGAAATGCCGAAATTGTCACTAACTGGATGTTTTAGAAGATGCAATAAGATTTAACTGTCTCTTCAATAAAGGAGACTGCTTTGATCTAAATGTTCACATTTTTTAATTACTGTAACTTATAATTGAGCTTTTAGTGTGAACATGCAGATCTAGGGGCTGAGGGCAGAGCTGAGTAGTAGTGTATACCTTTAGCCTTTGCTGGATTCCAGGTTCAATCCCTTAGTACCACAGTAACTAAATAATGAATTTGTTAGAAGAAATGATTTTTTTAAAAACTGTATGGTTTTAAATTTTAGCATTTCCTTTACAAATTCTATAAAAGCATATTAGCAAGTTCTTTGCATATTGCTGCTTTGGGTATTTAATGACTCAGAGTATTACTGTAAGTGGAAAACAAATTATGTGACCATCTTTACTATAATGATATAATAAGTAAAGCTGCTAAGGTGAAGTCAGGAAAATTAGTTTTATAGATGTGACAATGTATAAATAATTAATGCCTTTTAACATTTGTTTCTACTTGAATTAATATTTAACTGACAAATAAATTATAAAAATATACATACCAGTGGGTACTACACAAATATTTCAAAACATATATAAAAATCTAAATCTGAGTATGGAAACACATGTCTATCAGCCCAATATTTGGGAGGTAGAGGCAGGAGGATCTCTGTGAGTTCAAGACCACCAGCCTGGGCTACATAGAGAGCTCAAGGTCATCCAGGATCAGGTCGCAAGATTCTGCCTCAAAAACAATGTAAAACAAAGCAAACCCAGCACATATAGGTTGTATAGTGTTTGAAGTGGTTTAAACATATTTGCTTCCTCGCTTTCAGAGATCTTTTCATGAGGCAGTGAGATGGCTCAAGGTTAAGGCCCTTGGCACCAAGATGATGATTTGAATTCAACCCCCAGAACCTTCCATGTGGCAGAAGAAGAGAACAGACTGCTGTAAACTGTTCTCTGACCTCATCTGGCACTCACAATAAGTAAGCAAATAAGTAAACCAGTGATGCTTAACATGTTAAAAAAAAAAAACAACCACCTTTTCTTCTCATTGCTCCCACGTACGTCTGTTTGGTTACTGACTTAGACACCACTGCCCGTCAGCAGAAGACCAGCTGTGCCCCTAAGAATAAAATTCATGTCTTTGATTGTTTATTGACTCAGAGTCCTATAAAAGTCGCTCTCTTACACACATTGAAGCTTTGCATATTGAGAAACGTCACAGAGACGTGTCTCAAGAAAAGAATAAACCATATGGTATTTAACAAAGGCTTGGCTCATTGTTTTTAGGGGGGTGGGATTGAGGCAGTCTCTCTGGAGACTGAACTCACTGTGGATGGTTCCAGCTGGCCTCAATCTTATGATTCTCCAGCCTCAGCCTCCCACGTGTAGGTATTATAGATGTGACCTGTCACATCTGGCCTGCCTTAACACATCTTAATGCATAGTGCTTCATTCATGTCCTCTGTTGGTGCCATACACATTATACAGGCCTGTCCCTGTGGGGGCGGAGCACAGGGCACTAAGAGCCTGTCTCCCGGTTTATCTGCAGCCCAGCTCTACAGGTACTCCGATGGTCTGACTAAGTCTAGCCCCATCTGGTCAGTTAGACTCCAGCATGGAGTTAACTGTTGTCCCAGGGCTGGTGGGCTGACTGATAGCAGAGTGGTGTCACCAGGCTGGTAATGTCAAGTCCATTGTTTGCTGGACAGATCCCACTCTCGGCATACTTTATACTGCCCACTCTGGGGGAAACATAAGGAGCCTCTCTGATGAGAATGCACCCAGACCAGGGTGCCATACTCCACCATCACCATTTTGAGCATGGAATAATCTAGAAAAGAGAGCACATGTCCATTCTGAAGCTCTTACCTTTGGTTGGCCCCAGACCGAGACTTCTGATCACAAGCTAAAGACAAACGCTGGGGCCAGCCTACTGGAGTCAGGCTCTCCTCCACTTCGGAAGCTGGGGTGGGAAGTTAGGCTGAGCAGATGCTAAGCCTCAGAGCTGTGAGCAGGGATCCAGGTCCGCATCTCCTGTTAACTCCCTTGTGACCTTGTATCATTTCTTTCACCTCTAAGGCCTCTGCTTCCTCCTGTTGGAAACAAAAGCCGTCTCAGGAGATTCTTTCAGGTCCCTCTTGCTCTGCAACTCTGTGACGATTCATCGACCAGAGGGATTCCTTCTGTGTGTCTTGGAAAACATCCAGTTCGGGATTACCTACTCTGAAAGGCAGCCATTCCTTTGTTTGCTGGCCTGGAGGAACCCAGACATTTTATGATGTTCTGGGAGGGGGTGGCAGGGAGTGCCTGGCAGGGGTGTCCTCTGCCTCCGGCTGCGTCATTGGCACTAGATCAGCCTCTTCAGTGGAGGTCGTCCCACCCTTGTTATGTGGTCAGATCTGCTACCTTCGTGGAAGTGCACACAAGACAATAGCTCCCTTTGACAGGGAAATGGCCTTGCAGCCGTGGTAGACAGCCCCCAAGCTCTAGAATGGAGTTCTACTAGTGATCGCTTTGAACCCTGGCTCGTTTTCATTAGCTCAGTCCATTCATGTTTAAATGGAGGGCTGTGTTAGCCTTTGGTTGCTGTGACAAACACCTGAAGTTGTCAGGTTATGATGAAAGGAGGTTTACTTGGGCTTATAATCTCAGAGATTCCAGTCTGTGATCCAGCACACCCATGCCTCTTAGATTTTTGTGGGAGAGTCAGGTAACAATGGCAGAGCAAAACTGCACACTTCACGGTCAGAAGTGAAAGAGGAAAGGGGTCCCACAGTCTCCTTCTAGGGCAAGCTCCAGCGACCCAAAGGCCTCCCACTTAGCCCTACCTCTTAAAGATTCCACTGCCTCCCAGTTGTGCCAAGGACTGGGACTGGGCCTTGCCTTCTTTATGACGCATTCCAGATCCAAATTGTAGCAAGGGTGCCACCAAGCTCACTGTGTCGCTGTGAAGAGTAAATTTGTTCAGCTAGTCATGATGATGTGTGCCTGTAAGCCCAGCACCAGTGAAGGGGTAGAGGCAGGAAGATTAGGAGTTCAAGACTAGCCTAGGCTGCATGTGAGTTTGAGGCTAGCCTGAGCTACAGGAGACCCTACTTTAAAAATACAAACAAGGAAAGTAGTTCATATAGAACTTTGAAAGATGTCTGATACATAGTCTTTTCTGATAAATGCCTGCTCTCCAGTACTGTATTGGTTGCCTTTTTTCATTGCTATAAAAATACCTGACAGAAGAACAAAAGGCAGGGTCTATTTCAGCTCACGGTTTGAGGGTACGGCTCATCATGGCGGGGTGATCATGGCAGCAGGAGCTTGAGATGGTTGACCACTTGTGCCCACACCCAGGAAGCTGATTGCTAGACGCTGGTACTCCAACTCATCTTCTCCTTTACATGTGGTCGTGGACCCCACGGTGAGTCTTCCCTGGTCTTTCCCTTCCTTTCTGGAAATACCTAGAGGTGATCCATGGTGATTTAAAACCCCACGTTGACAGTGTAGAGTCACTATCCCAAGAAGAGGGAAGCAGACACCAACGGTTCCTTCTATCCAGCGTCTCTCCCTTCCTTCTCCAGGCAGGCTCCATCTTCCCTTGATCTGGAGGGTCACAGTCTTGTGATACATATAGTCATTTCTTAGAAAATGAGTCTTGAGTCTTAACCTATTTTATTCATTTTGAAGTTACATTTAGTTATCAGTTTCTTAGACAGGCTGGTGTGGAGAAATCCCGCCACCTGGTTTCACCAGACAGTTATTGCTACATTGGGGCAAATTCATATCACATATGTTGTCATGATAATTCTATTCTTTCCTGTTAAGATAAATAAATAAAAAATGTAAAATTCTCTGAAAATTTTATAATGTACTCTATCTTTGAGTTGCTCCTGGATTGCTTCCTTTGGTTTGCTCTCCTATAAGGTAAGATTTAGTAATAAGCAGGATATTGTTGATTTCTGGATTTTCTGAGAAGGACGGATGGGTGTTTGAGCAGTTTCTAATCTGAGAATGTTTCTGCTAACGGGGCATTTGCTCAGCAGCAGAATGCCTGCCTAGTGTGAACAAGACCGTAGGTGCCAGAGAGAGAGCCTTGTCTGGTTATCATTTTCAAATTCACGTTTGTCGTAATTATAGCCCACACTCTGTTGTCTCCTTAATTATTTTCCTAGTGACAAAGATATTTTTAGGAACATTTAGAACTGTTTTCTTTATTTCTTATGAAGCATCAGTGCCTACAAAAGAACGTACAGACTTACATGTTACAAGATGTCATAATAAGATGGCTGGGTGCTGGGACACACACCTGTAATGCCAGCACTCAGAGGCAGGAGGATCAGGAGTTCAAGGCCAGCCTGGAATACATGAACAAACCAAATGCTAAGTGGACTGCAAGCCACCATCCCTCTTGAGAAACAGCCCTGGGTGCTATCTGCCCTTCTCTGGGTTCCCGCCCCAGTCCACCTCCTGGCCAAAGTTTTCCCAGGAACCATCACTCTAATTTCCCTCCATTGGTTCTGCATGCCCTTCCTCTGGAGTGATATATTTAGGTTTTAGGGAGCGGGGCATGTTCATTTTCCTTTTCTGAGACCAGTTCTCACAGCATAGGCCAGGCTGGGCACAAACATGGGCTCCTCCTGCTTCAACTCCCATGAACTGGGATTGGGGTACACCACCATACCTGGTTATGTTTGTCTAACACAATAAAAGTGATGTTTCCCCTTGGTTCCATCCCACTGAGGACCAGAGTGCTCATAGCCACTGCCATCGAGGACTCAATTGGTTGAATCCTAACCTTGTTTCCTTGTGTGTCTATCACTCGGCCCTTCAAGTAATTTTTTTCCCTTTTAAACAGAAGTGATGCTATCTCTCAAGCACATTCTTGTGTTGTCGGCTGGTTGTGTTGCAAGACTGGAATTGGTGGAGTTGTAGGGTGTGTACATAATCAACTTGACAAGCTGATGCCAACTATTTTTTTTTTTTGAGTTGTCAGAAGTCTGTAGCTGGGTTCCTGGGCTCTGCTTGTATGTGGCTGTGAAGAAAACTGGACCCTGTCTGTTCTGGCTTCCCGGTATAGTGTGCCTTTCCTGTAAGATGTTTGAAGAATTTCTTTTTAAAAATGTGTTCTCATTCATTTTAATTCTGTGTAGGCGTCTATATCTGCATGTGGGTATGGGCAGATGAGTTCTGGTACCTGTGGGAGCCGGAGGCATCAGATCCCCCTGGAGCAGGGATTATAGATGGGTGTGAGCCACCTGCCATGCATGCAGGGAGGCCAATCCAGGTCCCCTGGAAGAACAGGAAGTGCTCTTAACCTCCGAGCCATGGCTCCAGACCCTTGAATAATCTCTTCATCATCAAAGCTTGCACTAATTTTTACTATGAACTATAATATACTTCATTCAGCACTTAACACTTTACCTCACCTTTTCTCTGATTATTTCTATAGTTCAGTTCTGCATCTTAGGGAAATACACTTAATCGCACTTCACATTTTTTAAAAATTATATTTATTTGTGTGTACACACACACCGTGGCATGCTTGAGGAAGTCAGAGGACAAACATCAGAGTCAGTTCTGTCTTTCCACCATGTATGTCCTGGGGAGCAAACTCGGGTTGTCAGGCTTGGTGGCAGGTGTCTTAAACGGCTGAGCCATCTTCATACCCTGATTATGCTTTTGGGTGCATCTTTTATTCCCTGTGCTCGGCTCCCTTGCTGTAGGGCATCTGGTCATCCTTTCCTTGTCTACGCCTTTGCTGTCTATAGTCCCTGACTATCTTCGGCTTTTCCTGAAGGCTGTAGCTCACATTCCCATGGTAGTCTTTCTTCTTGGTTCTCATTGAGATTTCAGCTCTATAATGATGGGACGCTGTGTTTTCTTAAATCCAAAATCACTGTTTCCTTTTGGTTCCCATTGTCACATGTATGAGTTACTTTTTTTTTTTAAAAAAAAATGGCCATCAGAAAATACCTGACAGAAGCAGCTTAAGGAAGGAAGGGCTTATTCGGGTTCATGGTTCAGAGGAGACAGTCCGTCATGACCAGAGACAGCTAGAGCACCTGCCTGCACGGCAGAGGGAACTTGGAATGTGGATCAGGAAGTGGGGAGCCAAGGCAGGAAAGGAAGGGCACATTAAAACCCCAAAACCCATCTCCTAGGGACTCACTCCTCCAACATGGTCCTACCTCTTAAGGGTTCCATAGCCCCCCGCAAACAGTACCACCATCTGGGGACCAAGCATCCAAACACAGGAGCCTATCGGGAACATCTTGCTTTCTAACTATAACACCGTCTGTCTTTGGGTTCTCATTCTATTTGATGGGCTGCTGTTCTAGTAAGCTGTACAGCACTGAGAACGAATGAGGAGAGGTGGCCTCTGCTGCCTGCGTTCTGCTTCCCTCTCACACGGCCCCTGGTCATTTCTTGGCATGCTGCACTCATTGCCCCTTCTCCTCACACTGCGGTTGCATGCTGCATTCATGCCCCTTCTCCCCACACTGTGGTTGCATGCTGCAGTCATTGCCCCCTTCTCCTCACACTGTGGTTGCATGCTGCAGTCATTGCCCCCTTCTCCTCACACTGCGGTTGCATGCTGCATTCATGCCCCTTCTCCTCACACTGTGGTTGCATGCTGCATTCATGCCCCTTCTCCTCACACTGCGGTTGCATGCTGCAGTCATTGCCCCTTCTCACACTGCAGTTGCATTCTGCAGTCATTGCCCCCTTCTCCTCACACTGCGGTTGCATGCTGCATTCATGCCCCTTCTCCTCACACTGTGGTTGCATGCTGCATTCATGCCCCTTCTCCTCACACTGCGGTTGCATGCTGCAGTCATTGCCCCTTCTCACACTGCAGTTGCATTCTGCAGTCATTGCCCCCTTCTCCTCACACTGCAGTTGCATGCTGCATTCATGCCCCTTCTCCTCACACTGCAGTTGCATGCTGCATTTATGCCCCTTCTCCTCACACTGCGGTTGCATGCTGCATTCATGCCCCTTCTCCTCACACTGCGGTTGCATGCTGCATTCATGCCCCTTTTCCTCACACTGCGGTTGCATGCTTGCTCTGCTCTGAGTTATCTTTCCATTCTGCTCATGTTAAGACAATTTCACCCCCTTGCAGTTGTTCGGATCGCTCCTCCTCTTATACTCATTCCCCTCCCTCGGTCTTCGGAGGAGAAAGGTGGGGCAGGGAAGGCTGGAGTGCAGAGCACCATGGCTCTGGGTTCTGTAACTCTGGGGCTGTGTCAGGAGCCAGTCCCCCGGCT
Source organism: Microtus pennsylvanicus (assembly GCF_037038515.1). Lineage (NCBI taxonomy): Eukaryota > Metazoa > Chordata > Mammalia > Rodentia > Cricetidae > Microtus > Microtus pennsylvanicus. The sequence goes on from NC_134588.1 coordinate 98,823,242, forward strand.
TGGATAGCACACACAGTTCTTGTGGGGAGGCAGAACCTTCACATTGTTGACCAAATTTAGCGTGTTGCCCTGGAGCCTTCACTTTGGCCAAAATCACCCAGTTATTCGCTTTCCCCATTTTACCCCTTTTCTCCACAATAGCTGTTTCTATGACTTTTCAGTCACAGTGGGAACACTCAAAACAAACAAACAAAAACTCCAACAGCAACAACAACAAGCAACCTACATTTAAAGTTGGGGAGAGATCAAACACAAAGAGTCTGATTCCATTAAACTGGGTTCCAGAAAACATCTCTAGGAACGAGGAAAGAAAAGCAATGCAGATGCGTATCACATCCGTCACCAACTTGACTTTCTCCATGTCCCAGCATCTCAACCCTTCCATCGAGTGCTTCCAGGGTGCAAAAGGAAAAATGAAGATCTCCTTACAGCTGCCTTCTAAAAGGCAACAGCAGCTGCCTTTAGCCGCGGGAATGGTGTGGTTCTTTTTGTATCCACTCAAGGGCACAGCATGAGTCATGTGAAGTTCAAAAACCCAGCAGGACCCAGGTATGTTCATGCCCCAACTAGTGGGGCAAAGCGAGGTAGGGCGTAGACGCGCACCCGTGCGAGCGTCAGACAGGTCTGGGGGAAAGCCTGCAAAGGTTTACCTTGGACGATGACTCAGAGCCTGGAAACAATGACTTCAGCACAAACCGTGACCTGGAAATCAATCTAGTCAGCTGTCTGGGTTGGAACAGAGATCCTGATCCGGGGAAGCAGCCCAGTAGTTCCCATCCTGCCCCTCCTCCAACACACTTGGACTTGTTTGAGGGCGTGGTGGAGGGGGGATGATTTCATTCTGAACCTGAGTTCAGTCTCAGGGCTGCTGCGGTGGCCACAATCTCTGGGTTGAATAATGGGGAAATCAAGCTGACGCGGAGTTGACTTGAACCTCAAAGGACTTTAGGGACTAAATTGACACGCAGGTCTGAGCCACAAAAGATTGTCTCCATGGGGCAGATAGGAGTCGTGTTTTGTCAGGTTCCTTCCTTCATTTACCTAGCAGAGGTTTCTAAGTAAGGTTCATTGCCGATTGCCACAAACATGCAATTGTAACTGTAAACGACACAAATGGCTCTCTGTTGCTCATAAACACTAAGTTTACTATAGCTAATAATCTTTTTAAATGATTTGCTTTACAATGTGCTGGGCACAGCCCTGTCTCACTCACCCCCGCCCCACTACCTAATCCACTCTTCCTGATGACCCCTGAGGTACATATCACCATTTTCATTCATCACTGAACAGATATGTCTGTCCATGGTGGGGTATGTCATGTGAACGTGTGGAGTCTCCTCATGTCCTCCCACCTCAGATCCCGTCCCGTGGGAGGTGGCTTCATCTGCCAGGGGCTGTGATCTTGTACCTTACCCCTCTTCAGAGAAGTGCTCCCACCTGAATAGGAATGACCTTGCCCTGGAGGTCATTCTCTCCTCCCTGAAACCTGAGCTTGGGTTAGAAATACTCAGACAGAGAAGAATCTAACTCCATGAGGCTGGGGAGGAGACTGGTTGCCCAAAAGCCAGGACCCATGTTTGAATCCCCAGAACCCATGAGAAGCTGGGTGTGGTAGTGCACAGATCTGTAATCCCTGTGCTCCAATAGGTAGAAAAGAGGCGGAGACTGGGAAATCCCTTGAAGCTGATTGGCCGGCTAGCTCGGCATCTACAATGGAGAACAAGAGACCTGTGTAAGACTGTGGATCCTTCCTGCCTCCAGGTCAGACAAACAGGTAGTGAAATTCAAGCTCCAGATAGCCTCATCTCCGGCTTGTCTCCAGCTAAGACCACATCCTCACACCCTCCTGCTGCTTCGCCTGCTCCTCTTGTCTTGTTTCTCAGAAGTCCTTGTTTTGAAGTGATGCGCTGCAGTTACCCTTCCTGTGAACTCGACCCACACCAGTCGAGGAGTGGAGTGAACACCGGCTCCGATTCCAGGCCGACTGAGTTCAAACAAGTCTCCATAGCTGTGTGCCAGTCTGAGAGTCTAACTGTTCTCATCTGTTCTAGAACAATGAAATACTATTATCCAATAATTTTCAAGCCTTCTTTTCAATAAACTTCAACATTTGCCTCTGTTGGGTCTGTAGACTATGAAGTACTTGCTCCCAGGGTATCGCAATTCCCAGGCTGAGGCTAGACGGTGGTAAAACAGCTTCAGAGGACTGGAACAGCCTTGGTAGGGGTTGAGGTTGAATTAGAATGGACTAGCAGTGCACTTGGGAGTGCATCACACTTACACTTAGGTACGTTCGTGTCGCGATGACGTCTGACAGAAACAACGTAAGAAGGAAGCCTCATTTGGGCCCATGGTTTCACTGTGGTGGAGGAAGACGTGGAAAGCAGCTCTGCTTATGAGAGCAGGAAGGTCTGATGGGATCCATTCATGTCAAGGCAAACCACGATCACAGCTCGAGAGGAATCTGGACCAAGCATAACCATCCAGTGATCTCTTCAGTGACCCACTACCACCAGCTAGACCCTACCTCCGCAAAGCTTCCAGAAACTCTCAGAATAGTACCATCAGCTGAGGACCAATCATTCAAACATGAACCTGCAATGGGCATTTCAGATTCCCTCCCTCCTACTCCCTCCCTCCCACTCTCCCTCCCTCCCTCCATTCCTTCCTCCCCCTTTCCTCCCCCTCTTCCGTGCTAGAAATGGAATCCTGGGCTTCATGCATACTAGAGGGAGTTCTACCTCTGAACTATACCTCAGCCCCAAACCTTTATTTCTGCACAGAGAACCTGCTTCATGTCTGTCTCCACAGAGCGTAGATAGGAAACCTGTGGAAACGCTGAGTAATGGCGCAAAAATGTCTTTCTAACTAGCTGCCAATTAAAAAGGGTTTAAGGGCTATTTATTTGTCTGTAGGAGTGGGAGGCGGTGAGCAGGGTTCTTCTTTACTAATTTATTTTGGTTTTGTACTCGCAGAAGACTTCTCATGATACAGAACTTATGTACAATTGTGTTTGTATTCCTTTAAGTAACTTTATAATAAAAATGAATTTGTTAGTACTGGAATGCCCTTGGGAATACTTTTCCTTTAAAGGTGGGATAAGCAGTCGGCGAACCGTGTGTTCTAGTTATGAAACTACTCAGAGATGCAGAATTAAAGCTCAGAGAAGTTAAAAAGCTTTGTCCCAAATTATATGTAGCTGCCAGGAATTGAAACCTGGGATACCTGACTCCCAAAGTCAAGATCAAGAACACTGCTGTCTTGTAACATCATAACTTCCATGAATAATTCAGTCACAGTAGGAAAGTGAGTCCTTGTATGAACAAACAGATGAAAAGATGGCTGGCTGGCTGGCTGGCTGGCTGGCTAGCTGGCTGGCTGGGTGGCTGGGTGCTGGGCAAGTGAGCAGATGGGTGGGTGGATGTGTTGATGGACAGATTTGGGTGGGTGTTTGATGGGTGGGTGTTGGGTAGGCGGACAGAGATAGATGGGTGAGTGTTGGGTAGGCGGACAGAGGTAGATGGATGAGTGTTGGGTAGGCGGACAGAGGTAGATGGGTGTTTAGATGGGTGGGTGTTGGGTAGGCGGACAGAGGTAGATGGGTGGGTGTTGGGTAGGTGGACAGAGGTAGATGGGTGGGTGTTGGGTAGGCGGACAGAGGTAGATGGGTGGGTGTTGGGTAGGTGGACAGAGGTAGATGGGTGGGTGTTGGGTAGGCGGACAGAGGTAGATGGGTGGGTGTTGGGTAGGTGGACAGAGGTAGGTGGGTGGGTGTTGTGTAGGTAGACAGAGGTGGGTGGGTGTTTAGATGGGTGGGTGTTGGGTTGACAGATTAGGTGGTCCAGTGTTGGGTAGGTGGACAGATGTATGGGTGGCTGTGTAGATGGATGGGTGAGATGATTTGGGCACCACCAGCATCTCTTCATTGAACTACAACATTCTGCTAACGTTTTTATCCCTGTTAGGGGAACTTGGCTCTGTATATGTGAAAGAAGGCTCTTCTTTTCTAAATAAAAGAATCAAACTTCTCTTTGCCGGCAATGAAGTTATTCCCGGACGTTTATGGCTGGCGGGCTTCAGCAATCATCTCTTCTAATGTCCTTTTACGGTGAGTGTTTAGATGACTATTTAATGATTATCCCATCTTGTTGTTTTTTTTACAACAGGCCAAACTTCATTTCACTTCTTATTTATTAATTTATTTATGAGTGTATGTTTTGCTCTGCTGAAGACGGAACTCACAGCCTCGGGCGTTCTAGGCAAACTTTCCACCACTCAGATGCACCCCAGCCCCTATAAACCATCCCAGTCTAGCTTGCTTAACCTTTTCATCTTTACAGCTTCATGGCCTATAAAACGGAGATTGATAACATCGCTTGCCTCTTGGATTAGCATTATGATTAAATACTTGATACATGTCCATGACACAAAGTGCTGAGACCAGCATCTGGAACCTATTTAAACAGCTATCAATGTGATTGTCACTACTTAATGAAAGACTTAGAATTAATTAAGTTGCAAATAAATTCCTTAAAAATGGAACAAAATCTCTTTTCTTGTTTTTTTTTTTCTTGATTCTGCCTAAATAAGGGCTCTGCTCTGTGATCTACGCCAGCACCCACAGGATAGAGTCACATAGTGGCTGCTGACACAAGAGGGGTCCCTGGAGAAACGGCCTCCCAGCCTTTCTCCCCTCTTACCATCTGTCATGAATGGTCCATTCATCCTGTGCTGCTGATTGCTTTCTTTGGAAACGTTTCTTTCTGAAGTCAGCATGTGAGCGTCCAGGTATCCTTCCAATGGGTTTCCATTCCCCACGTGATGTGAGCAACTTGGGTTGTTGTTGTTGGTGGTGGTGGTGGTGTGTGTGTATGGTCATTGTCCATCCGTGTCATGTCCCCCCTCCTGCCTCCCTCTGTGATGAGAGGATTTGGATGGGAAGAAAGTTTTAAGTGTTCCTGGAGGGCGTGATGTTCTAAAGTTGCATCTTTAGGACTTTAGGATGCTTTCCTAAGGACTTGTAAAAAAAAAAAAGGCTAAGGCTGGGCCCTGGACCCGGCCAAGGAAAAACACCAGCACCAGTCTCCATCTTCTGAGCTCTTCCTTAGCAGGAGGGAGGAGGCCAGCCATGGAGGAGCTCCTTTCCTCTGCCCCCTCCTCTTTGCCTCTCTTATACATGTTTTAGCTTAGCACACCATAGTGCACGAAATAACAAAATACAGTTAAAGTTTATTTATTTTGCTTTGTTTTCTTTTTCTGTTTGAGATAAGGTCAGATAGCCCAAACTAGTCTCCCACTCCCAGTTCTCCTGCCTCCTCCTCCTCCTCCTCCTAAGTTCTGGGATTCTAGGCCTATACCACTAAGCCAGACACAAAACAGATACCTTTAGCAGCAACCCAAGACTTCTTCTTGCCTGCTGACTGAGGACTGGAAACCACGATACAGGGAAAGAAGTCTGGGTAGGTAATAGGAAGTAAACCAGCTCATCTCAGTACTGGAAAGGCAGAGACAGGCGGATTTCTGTGAGTTCTAGGCCAGACAGGGCTACACAGTAAGCGTGATCCTGTAGAAAAGGGAAGAGCAGGAGGAGGAGGAATAGGGGGAGAAGAGAATGAGAAGGGAGAAGAGAAGGGGAGGAAGAGGAGGAAGAAGGAGATGAGAAGGGGGAGGAGGGAATCTATGGAAGTCAGGACCAGTTGGCTTTGGTTATGGTGTTTATCATAGCAATGATAAAAGCAGACTAGAACATACAGCGATCAATGAACATCCCCACATGCTGGAGAATGTCACTCTATGCTCCCTTCCCTACCGTCTGTGCCCCTTGTCCTACACTCCAGCCTCACCAGGTCCCTGCTTCTCAGATCTGCTCGTCCCTGTGTAAACACCCTTGCACAAAATGCAACCTTGCTTAGAAGACTTCCTTCCGTGCCTGCCAAGCGTCTATTCATACTTTACGGCCCAGTGAAACGCCGCCCTCCCCTGATGTATTTTCACCCCTTCTCTTAGCCCAAAGTCAGCCCATATCTGTGATTCCCTGGCACTTAGACAGCTCTGAGCAGATAGCACACAGAATGGTCATTCTTTTTAAGGTCAGCTCCCTTCTGAGTCTGTGAGTTCTCTGAAGACAAATGCCATCCCTGTTCATTGCCTTCCCTTTCTTTAACTCAGTAATGGCTTGATGGATCAATGAACGAAGGGCATTAATAATAATGCCCAGAACTAAAAACAAGACACTCATAAATTGGGAAGCAGCTAGTTAGACTGTGTTGGTGGAAGCCTTGTGGGTACCTGCCCCATCGCTGGAGGACATTGCAAGCCAGAGAGATATAATCTCTGCCTCCCTTTAACGTAAGGGAGAGGAGAAATGGCCGCATGAGACACTTCCTCTTTCTGCCAGAGATAGCTTCTGTATTGGGTTAGAGTGTTGCAAGGTGATATATTTCAAACTTCTGTCCTTAAAGACTCAAGATGGAAACAACCCTTCCTTCCCATTCCCGAAGGAGCTGGGCGTGACAGCACCCATCCCTAGCGCCAAGCCTAGGGAGGTAGAAGCAGGAGGATCTGGAGTTGAAGATTCTTTGCCACCCTGGAGCACAACAACCCCAAAAGCCTGCAAGGATAGACCCTGCTTTCCTTTCCCCTTGTTGGACTCCCTGTTGAAGCCCCTTCAAAAATCAGGCCCATAGTATCAAAACCTCAAGGGGAAATGCTGGGCAGAAACTCATGGAAATCACTCGATCTTCTCACCGTTTTGTCCTCCCAGGTTTCCGGATGTCATACGAGGACAGCTGTGCAGAGAAAGGTGACAAGGCTGTTTCTCACACCACCGTCATTTAAGAGTTATGTCAGTGACAGGGTGTGTTACTCAGGGTCTCTGTTGCTGTGATGAAACACCACGACAGGGGAGGAAAAGGTTGATTTGATTTACACTTCCATATCACCGTTCATCACTGAAGGAAGTCAGGACAGGAGCTCTAAGAGGACAGGAACCTGGGAGCAGGAGCTGATGCCGAGGACAAGGAGGCGTGGTTGTGTATTGGCTTGCTCCTCATGGCTTCCTCAACCTGTTTTCTTATAGAACACAGGACCAGCATACCACAGTAGCCTGGGCCCTCCCTCACCAATCCCTGACTAAGAAAATGCCCTATACGCTTGCCTACAGCTAGATCTCTTTTTTTCTTTTTTCCATTTTTTAAATTTATTTTACATACCACCCACAGTTTCCCCTCCCTGGTCTTCTCCTGTTCCCTCCCCCTACTATTTATTTATTTATTTACATTTATTTCATGTGCCTTGGTGTTTGGCCTGTAGGTAAGTCTATATGAGAATGTCAGATCTTGCAGTTATAGACGCTAATGAGCTGCCATTGCCTAAAGTCCTGGGTTTGACCCCTAGCTGCCTCCCATACCCCAAACAGACAAAACAAAAACCAGTCTTTTCATAGACTCAATTACATTTTTAACCTAAGACATCCTCCCCGGGCTCACGTCTTGAATCTGTGTTCCCTAGTTAGTGGTGCTGTGAAGGGAGGCTGGGGATCCTTGAAGAAGTTGGCACTTGCTGGGGGAAGTGGGTTCCTGTGGGGAGGTGGGTGGGAGTTACCCAGACCTTACTGTCTGTCCAGGTCTGACATAATGTGTGCAACCTCAGCCACAGTCTCCTGCTGCCCCAACCGGGCTGTCCCACCACGCCTCACTCCTGCGGACCGAATGCTCTACAACCAGATCCCAGGCAGAGCTTTCTTCTCCCTGGCTGCTTTTGTTAGGTCCCGCCCCAGTGACAGAAAAGCAATATGTGAAGAAAGGCATAATGTAAAATGGAAGGGTCAGGATCTTCAAATGACAGCAGATGGTGCGGTTCGGGCTAAAATATACTTTCTCTGTCTGTCTCTATGAATGTGTGTGTGTGTGTTCAGCTGTGGAAGTCAGAGGACAATTGTGGATTTCTCAGGTGCTTTCCACCTTTTTTGTTGTTGTTGTTTGTTTAGAGAGGGAGGAAAATCTCTCGCTGGCCTGGAGTAAGCTATGCTGGCTAGCCAAAAAGTCTCAGAGATCTGCCTGTCCCCGACTTCCCAGGGCTGGGATCCCAAGTGAGAACTATTGTGTCTGTCAGTTTTGTTGGTTTGCTTGTCTTGTTTTACGTGAGTTCTAGGATCAAATGCCTGTCCTCACACCTGTGAGGTGAGCGCTCACTGGACTGAGCTATCTCCCTAGGCCTTCAGTACGGTCTGAACACGACCTCTCGGCAGGGTGTTTAAGGGTACAAGTTCACGTTTACATCTACAGAGTGGGATCTCATTGGCTCAGTCCACCCAATTCTTCATAGCTGTCACCCAACAGTGAAGAAGGAATGTATTTATTACCACTAGCTCTAAGAGTAGTTGTCCCCAGGTTTTAGATCTCTGTGTTTGACTTGCCACAAGCCAACCCACCTACATAATCTGTTGTTTAGGTGTTCGAGAGAGTCCATTGGAAACAAGAGAACTGTGTCAATGTCTACATGGAAATGGAGCATTCTTATAGTCACCATGGGCCTCACTGCAAAAACATTGCCACTTGACTTGAGTTTCTCTTTCCAGCACCACAGACTCACACCTCCCCCCGCACACACACACACACACACACACACACACACGCACGCACGCACGCACGCACGCGCACGCACGCACGCACGCACGCACGCGCACACACACACACGCACGCACGCACGCACGCACACACACACGCACGCACACAAGCACGCACACACACACACGCACACACACGCACACACACGCACACACACACGCACACACACACACACGCACACACACACACATACACACACACACACGCACGCATGCACGCACGCACACGCACGCACGCACGCGCACGCACGCACGCACGCATGCACACACACACACACACACACACACACACACACTGCCACCCAAGGCTCATTTCCCAGGTCATTCTGCACAGTGTCAAGTCCACAGTCAAAATTAACCATCACACCTGGATGCCAGCTGCTGTTACCAGGAGGAGGGGCCGAGTCTGAGGAAGTTAGGTCGCTGGGACCCTAGCCCATTCCTTAAACCTTTGCTCCCTTGCTACCATGTGTGAGCAGCCTCTCTCATCCTTGTTATCTGTCACAGCGAACTTCACCATGTTGGGCTCAGGGCCACAAGGCCAAGAGATCATGGACTGAAACTTTGAACCAAACAAACCTTCCTTTTTCTATGTTGATTAATGTAGGTATTTTGTCCCAGGGAAGCTGACAATACAACCATAAAAGACCCTTTGAAAAGGGAGTGCATAGGAAACCCACCTGCTATCGCCCTTTAGTCGGCAAGGCAGACATCGATCCTCCAGCAGGTAGTTAGTATCTTCTCTATCAAAGGCATTGCAGATGCAAATGGAATAGGCATCAGAAAGGAGGAGAAAGGGGCTGCAGGATGCCAGGGGCGTGTTTAGTAAATACTTAATGAGTGGATGAATAAAGAATGAGCTATTATAATGTAGGGTGTGCTCAGAAAGGCATCTGACTAGGAATGGGGGCAGGCCAGGGAAAGTGAACGGTCTCTTCCTCAGGTCAACTTCGAATCATGATTTTTGCAGTTTGTATTTGCTCTCCTGCATTCTGTGGCCCGATGAGAATAGCAAAGGGAGCAAGACTCTGTGTGCATAAGCATGTGTGTTTAAATAAGTGTTTTTCTCTGTGTGTACGTGTGTGTGTGCATGTGGGGGGTGTGCATATACGTGTATGTGTGTACATCATGCACATTTGAGCATGTACACGTGAAGGCCAAAGTGGACCCTTCTTGTCTGAGTTCTCCTTGGACTGGAAGGCGCAGAGCTGTTTTCAGCCTGCACAAGCAGGTGCAGGTTTTGGGGTGAGACTCCCTGAACTCACGTACCTAAGGATGGACAGAGACCTATGTGAGTCCTCACAGGTCCAGGATCTGGGACACCACCAGTTTGTGGGGTGACTTTCTGCTTTTCCTCTCTCCGTGGTTTGCACCAGGCAGGTTTTTCCCACCCAACATGTCTGTTTTCCATTCTCTCTCCGTCGTGGAATACTTTACCTGGGCAAAGATATGTTACTTACATTCATTTATGCTGCAGAATATGACCTTACCTGTGTAAAGGTGTGTGGCTTTTGTTTCTGCTGCATCTGTTTATCGATGTAAGGATGTGTGTTTAATTCTGTAAAGATGTGTTGCATCTGTTTTACCTTGCCTGCCTAAGGCACCTGTTTGGTCTAATGAAGAATTGAACAGCCAATAACTAGGCGTAGGAAGGATAGGCGGGGCTGGCAGGCAGAGAGAATAAATAGAAGTCTAGGTAAGAGAAAGGAGAGAAGAACAAGAGGAGAGAAGCGTATGAGGAGAAAGAAGGGGACACGCTTGGGACAAGAAGTCAGGCAGCTGCCAGCCAGCCACACATGAGAAGCAGTGAAAGTTAGATACACAGAAGGAAAAAAAGTGAAAAGCCCTGAGGCAAAAGGTAGATCAAAGAGAAACAGGTTAATTTAAGTTAAAGAAGCTAACCGGAAACCGGAAATGAGCCTAAACTAAGCCAAGCATTCATAGCTAATAAGAAGCCTCTGTGTCATGATCTGGTGGCCGAAGAGCAAGAAAGCCTGGCACATCTCTCTCCATGCACCCCTTGTTCATTCTTAGCCTCTCCCTAAGAGCCCTCACTCGGGCCTCATGGGCCCAAGTTTCCCTCACTCGGTCTCTATGACAAGGATTCTGAAGTGCCACAAGAAGAATCCAATTATAATTCTTGTGTGTTTATGCCAGGGCGCCAGCCAGCCTGTAGGTGAGACTCTCGTTCATCATGGTCTGTTCAACAATGGGCTCAGAATGGTGCCTTGGAACTGAGCATCTCCATGCAGAGAGCCTGGCCCACAGATGCTCTTGGCAGAGTTTATGGGCTGCTGCCGGACATCTGTGATGTAGCTGTGTGTGCCTGCAGATGTCCACCTGGAGCTAAGGCAGTGTCAACCTACATATGAGAACCCTTATGAGCCCTTATGATTCTTCCTAGAATCTACCTCTAGCTGAGTGTTTGCCATGCCCGAGGCAGGCTCTGTTCAAGCAGGACCTCTTGAATCTTTTTTGGAGCTAGGAGACAGAGGGTTGAGGGTCTACTTTGTAAGAAAGCATACCTTTCGGAGTGTTTAACACACCCTACTTAATAGTTCTTCATAAGAATGCTCTGAAGGAGTATAATGTGTGCCATTTGACAGACCTAAAGCTGCGTTCCAGTTCCTTGCTCAGAGATACACAGCTAGAACAAGGAGAAGAGGCCATGATGCCCTCTGTGTAAGCTACCTGCTCAGCACTGGCTGAAAGGCGGGCCCGGGAGGTTCTGGATATTTTGGTGTCCCCATTAGACCTGAGGGCAGAGACTGCCCCACATCACCGCTTATCCCTGTATCCAACAGTGCCTCGCCCAAATGAATGCTTGTGGTCCCCAGTCAAAAAGGAAGGTGAGTCAAAGCAAGAAGGGGACCTGGGGACAGGACTGAGACAAAGAACAAAGCCAAACTGCTTGCTCTTCTGTTTCTGGTCTGGGCCTGGGAGTCCAGGAGGTGACCTCTCTTAGGGACAGAGCTTGGCTGGGGCCCATGGGTTTCGGAAAGCGGGGAGTGTGCACTGAGGGAAAGACTGAGACCTTTGCCCCAGCCGAGCTCGATAGTGGAACATTCTTCCTGTTCTCTGGGGAGCCAGCTCCTTTCCTGGTGCGCTGGTTCTTTTGCATAGCAACTGATGGCCTGATTCGGTTCTGAAGTTTCTCAGTTTAACCAGCATGTGTGGGGCTAAGAGTCTAAGGGTGGAAAGGTCATTAAACGAGGGTCCTGGCCTTTGAAAAGCCCTTGTAAAGGACAAAGATAGGGACGTCACCTATTACTATATAGTACCACAAATAATTTAACAGATTTCCATACAAAGTGGAATGGTGATATTGTGTTAGTCCATGAAATACACTGTGAATGTATCAATAAATGGCTCAACATTTGTCATGGCTAGTCTTGATGGTCAACTTGGAAGCCTGGGAAGAGAAACTTTGCCCCTGTCAGATTGGCCTGTGGGCATGTGGGTACCATCCCTAGGCAGGTGGGTCTGCACTGTATAAGAAAGGTAGTTGACTGGGAGGGAGCCTCAGGACAAACCATCTGAGTTCCTCGTGGTTTCTACTCCTGCCTTAAGTTCCTGCCTTGGCTTCCCTGGATGATGAACTGTAATTTGTGAGCCAAATAAACCCTCTGCTCCCTCAAGTGCTTTTGGTCAGTGTGATATCACAGCAACAGAATGCAAACCAAGATGACAAGTTACCAAGAAGGTAAATAGGAATGCCAGGTGTGAGGCTATTAGCAACCTCTTCAAAGGCTCTACCTGCCCATAGCTCTATGAGGGTTCTGTTGTTGGTTGGTTGGTTGGTTGGTTGGTCGTCCAGGGACATGGTTCCCAGCACCTGTGTCAAATATGACTCCAGAGGCAGCAGGGACTCTGACACACTCTTCTGGCCTTTGTGTGTACCCACGCACATGGAGCATACATTCACACTGTAATGGTAAAAATAAAACACTGTAGCAGTTCCCCAAGTGGCTGTAGCGGGCAGCAGGCCACAAGGGGCAGCAGATCCCAGGCAGGGAGAGCCACATGGTGGGTGAGAGACCTCAGAGGGTCAGCCAGTCCCACAAGGAGCTGTGGTGGGTGAAAGACAGAGACAGATAGGCACACCATGCAGAGTGAAGTCTGATATTTATTTAGTGGGTTACAGAAGGGAATGGGAGAAGGGGAGAGGGAGAGAGAAGGGGGGAGAGGAGAGAGAGAGAGAGAGAGAGAGAGAGAGAGAGAGAGAGAGAGAGAAAGGTGAGGTGGAGGAGAGGAGAAGTTACCTCTTTGGGAGAGAGATGGAAAAGGAAGGAGTTCAGGCTGGAAGTGAAAGGAAGACCCGCTTGCCTCTGGGGAGTGGGCAGACTCTGCATGGCATGCCTGTCCATCTCTGCCTCTCACCCACCACTGCTCCTCATGGGACTGACTGACCCACAGAGGTCTCTCACCTGCCTTGCTGTTCTATGCCTGGGACTCGCTGCCCCTCGTGACCCCTTGTGGCCCATTGCCTGCTACCCCTCCAGGAACCAGTGTTTTATTTTTACCATTACATACACAGGTATGTACACATAAACAAAAATAGAAGTAAATACTTTTGTAAAGATAGTGAAGTATGGACCAGGCAGTGGTGGTGCACGCCATTAATCCCAGACCTTGAGAGGCAGAGGCAGGTGGATCTCTGCGAGTTTGAGACCATCCTGGTCTACAAGAGCTAGTTCTAGGACAGTCAGGGCTACACAGAGAAACCCCATGTCAAAAACCAAAAACAAAAAGATAGAGAAATGCCCACAGTTTAGAAATGTCCCTGTGTCTCTTTTTCTTTCCCACTTCCCTCCCCTCCCCAAAAGACATCTTTCCTGACAATTACTCATCTGCTTTCTGTCACTATAGTTTGTGGGGTTTTTTTTTTTTAAAGGATTTTCTATCAGCAGAATCATATAGGAAACACTCTTTCTAATCTGACTTCTTTCTCTCGGCTTAGTTATGTAGCGCTTCCCCCATGCTGTGATGGTCAAGAGTCCGTTCCTCTTCCCTGTGAGCAGTGTTCCAGTATGTGAACAGCATCACTTAGCTATTCACTTCTTTATGGATAGCACAGGGCTTTTTTTCTCAATTCAAATAAACCTGCTATGCATATTTTTGCATATACTTTTTGCCAGTCCTGGAGAGTGAGCCCAGAACTTTTCACATGCTAAACAAGCACTCTTACAATGAGCTATACTCCCCAGACACTTTTCATTCTTTTCAGTAATACTTAAAAATTATTATTATTATTTTGTGTGTGTGTGTGTTTTTCATTTTGTTTAAGACAGTGGTTTGCTATGCATCCAAGACTGGCCTTGAACTTGAGATCCTCTAGTCCTTGCCTTCAGAGTGCTGAGGTTATAACAATGCACCACCACGCCCACGTCTGTGTGTTTTGAATTTTATATTCTGGTGTAGGGCAATTAATTTGTCTGTAGCTAATAAGCATTTGTTCAGACTGGGGAGAGGGCTTAATTGGTGACGTGCTTGCTAACTAGCTAACAAGCTAACTAAGGACCCGAGTTCAGATCCCCAAAACAGATCACAAAAACTAGGCATGGTGGCATGAACCTCTAATCCCCGTACTAGAGGTGGGGGCTATAGAAATGGGTAGATCCTTGGAACTCACTGGCCATCCCAGTTTAGTGAGTCTGAAAAAATAAAGAAAGCAAACCTATACTGACCTTTGACCTCTTCATACACATATGCACAAGGACATGTATATAACACATACACACAGAGAGAGAGAGAGAGAGAGAGAGAGAGAGAGAGAGAGAGAGAGAGAGAGAGAGAGAGAGAGAGAGAGTTGTTTACCTCAAAGTCTCAGAGATTTTCTGGTTTTTCTTTTTGAGATAAGGTCTCTTATATAAGAGGCTGGCCTTGAACTTGCTATGTAGCAGAGTGTGATCTTGAACTTGTGATCCTTTTACCTCCATCTCCAGTGCACTGGGTGCAGCCACATGCCACCACACCTAGTTGGTAGGGCACTAGGGCTTGAACCCAGGCCTTCATGCATGCTAGGCAAGCACTTTACCAACTGAGCCACATCCCAGCCCTCCTATGTGCTCTTATAAAAGTTTTATGTTTTGGGGGCTGGAGAAACGGCTCAGAGGTTAAGAATACTGGCTATTATTCCAGAGGTCCTGAGTTCAATTCCCAGCAACCACATGGTGGCTCACAACCATCTATAATGAGATCTGGTGCCTTCTTCTCGTGTGCAAGCATATATATAGGCAGAACACTGTATACATAATAAATAAATCTTAAAGAAAGTTTTATGTTTTTATACGTAAAAATCTTTTTTTTCATTTTATTCGATAAGTATGGGTGCTGTGTGTGTGTGTGTGTATGTGTGTGTGTGTGTGTGTGTGTGCTCACATATACATTTAGTGCCTGTGGAGGCCAGAAAAGGGTTCGGCTTCCCTGGGACTGGAGTTACAGATGGTTGTAAGCCACTGTGTAGACACCAGGAATCGAACCCAGGTCCTCTAAAAGAGCAGCCAGTGCCCTTAGCCCCAAGTCACTTCTTCAGCCCTGAGTTTTACGGTCACTCTTGACAGTAGGTGACATTAGTTTTCTACTTTCTTTTTTGTCAGAACTGTTCTGTCTCTTCTAAAGCCCCTTTGCTTCCCCCTGATGCTTATGAATAAAAACAAAACAAAACTCTATTGGGAGATTCTGCTCAAATGACATCTCTAGATAAATTTGAGAAGAATTAGCATGAACATGGTATATCTCTCCATTTATTTAGGTCTTTTTTTTTTCTCAGCAGTGCTTTGTGGGTTTTTTTCCCCCTACAGGCCTTATATATGTTTTGTCATGCTTATCCCTAGGTATTTCAATCTTATTATTTTAAGCATTTTAAAATTTCTGAGAGACGTACAATTGGCAAAGTATGTTGATCTTATGTCTTTCAACTTTGCTGTCATGGGGTAATTAATTACATGGTCAAGTCCTAACCCTGGTGCCTCAGAATGAGATTACAACTGGAAATTTGATTTTTTTTCAAAGGTTAAACTAGGTATGGTGAACTCTAATCCAAGATGACAAGGGTTCTAGAAGAAGAGTGAGTCACAACATTGGCATTCACAGAGGAAGACCATATGAAGATCCAGAGAGAGAGTCATCCGTAAGCCAAGGAGAGTGGCCTCCATAGAAACCAACCCTACTAATACCATAATCTCATACTTCTGGCCTCAAGAACTACGAGAAAATAAACCTTTGTTTAAACTAACCAGGCTGTGCCACTTTCTTAGTTATAATAGAAATATGACACATTTGCTAAAATTACTTATATTTCTACTAGCTTTTTATAGATTTCTGATGTGGGATTCCCCTCTGTATGCTGTGAATACCACTGGTTAATAAAGAAACTGAGCCTATAGTAGAACAGGGCAGAACAGAGCTAGGCAGGGAACTAAACTGAATGCTGGGAGAAAGAAGGCACAGTCAGAGAGAAGCCATGGAGCCCACCAGAGACAGACGCCAGACGGAACTTTACCTGGTAATCCACAGACTTGTGGTGATACACAGATGAATAGAAATGGGTTAAATTAAGATGTAAGAATTAGCCAATAAGCAGCTAGAGCTAATGGGTCAAGCAGCGATTTATTTAATACAGTTTCTGTGTGGTTATTTTGGGAGTCTGGGCAGCCAGGAAACAAACAAGCGGCCTCCTACTATAGATGCCACTAGACGGTTCTTTTTTCTGCAGACATGTATATGTCTTCAAGAAATGATAGTTTTACTTTTCCGGCTTAAATACCTGTTGTTTCTTTTTCTTGTGTGACCACACTGACTAGGACATCAAGTACAAAGGTTTTGTTTTTTGAGACAGGTTCTCACATAGCTCAAACTGGCTTTGAATTTGCAGTGTATTTGCAATGAAGCTGGAGTGTTGGGATTGTGGGCATGTGGTACTTCACTCAGGTTTTCAAGTACAATGTTGAAAAGTTGTAAGAGCAGACACCCTAACATTCTCATTATTCGAGGGCATGCCTTCCCAGTCTTTCATTGATAAGGACTTTATACAGCTGCGCTCTCTCTCTCTCTCTCTCTCTCTCTCTCTCTCTCTCTATATATATATATATATATATATATATATATATATATATGTGTGTGTGTGTGTGTGTGTGTGTGGGTGTGTGTGTGTAGGATATATATATATATATATATATATGTTAAGTTTATGGTGTTAATCTTTAAAATTCCATCCCAAAAGGGAGCAAATGGGACCTCTGCAAAGTTAGGGTAACTGGAACAAGAATTAGCAGCAACAGGCGCGATTTCTGTGACCAGTCTGGCCCGGCACTTATCAAGCCTTGCCAGCTGTGGTATTGGGGGTGCGTGTTGCTCAAATGTGTTACCGCTAATTTCTTGTGTAAATGAGGCTTGTCACAACGCCTACCTTACAGGGTTGTGAAAAGGTTGAAAATACGTAAATTGTGCTTTTCTTTCTTTTGTGTGTATGTGTTAGGGGCAGGGAGGGGGTTGCTGAGACAGCATCTGAGATAGTTCAAGCTGGCTTCAAACTCTCTAGTTGACAGTGACTCGGAACTTCTTATCCTCCTGCGTCTGCCTCTAGAGTGCTGGGATTACAGGTGTATGCCACTATGCCAACATGCCTGTTTTATTGGGGCTGAGGAGCAAACACAGGCATGGCGCACACTAGGAAGGCATCCCATTGCCTATATCATATCCCCAGTCCTGTACAGATGTCCATATGTGCCTAAAACAGTGTCTGGGGAAAAGCAACTACTACAGGTTGCGTTTGTTTGAAATTGTGGAAAACCAGCAAGGTTCTATGGTAGGATGAAAAGCCTACCCCATTACTTCCAGATTTGGGACTTTCACCCTACCAACCCACTCAGTGTCACAATTTGAATTACCTAGGCATCCTTACATGCAAGCCAGAAGGCTCTTCCGCATGGCATATCCGACACTGCTGATTGGCCAAGGATTACACAGACTAAGCGCACGTTCAGGAAGCCTTCATTCCTTAGCTAGGGAAGGCTCACTCAACCGCCTACGTGAGATGATAGTGACTGGGAATGGCTCCTCCCGAGTTGGAAAGGTTACTTTCTGTGCTTTGTGTGTGCTTTGCAACCCTTTGGCTGCTTCTGCTGTGACACTTATCCCGGTTCTTGGCATCTCCTAGGGCAAGCAGCTCTCAGGTTAGATTTAGGGCATGAGTCTTCTGGGTTGGATATCTCCTCTTCTTGCCACTAGGGACAAGCCAGGAGCACAGAGGTGGGTCTTTGTCTCTGGAACCATCTAGAGCCTGAGTTAGCACTCAAGCAAACATTGGGCTCTTTTTATTCAGCCCCATGGAGGGTGGGAGGTTCAATCTTTTCATGGCATGGTTTTGTTTGGTTTTTGGGGTTTTTTTTGCTCCCCCCTTTCTTTCTTTTAAATCAGAAAGGACGTGTCTGATTCCAGGAATTCTTGGCTGGAAGAGCTCTTGGTTTTGGATTTGCTTGAGTCTTTTCCTGACCAAGCAGCAGGTTGCTTTGCTTGCTTCAACCGTATTGTTATCTAAACAAGTAAGCCGTCTGTTTGCTACAGGCAAAGTCAGAGTTTCCATCTGAATTTTGGCTAATCAGGATGTAAGGGCGGATTCAAGCTTTGGATTCTTAAATCTCCTAAGCCTTACAGCTGTGTTTCCCTGTTTCCACTAAAGGCTAGGGTTTAAGATTTAGGGAATTATGCAAAACACATTGGCAGTGCCCAGGCTTAAGTGTGTGCGTGGCCGGGGGTGGGGGGGACCTTCCCTTGCTTTGTGGTGTTGACTGAGGACCCCCCCCCCATTTTTTTTGAGGAGTAAGTTCATCGGAGACTGAGCTAATGGTTTCAGACCTTGATCAGGCCTGAGTTCCAGGTACTCTGCTTTTTCTTAAAATAACTTTAAGAATTGAGTGCAAAAATCTGCAAATGGCACCACAGTTGCTGTGTGCATTTATAGATAATGCATAGCACCAAGCTCCTTCACACATCTAGCGATCACACTGCAGACACTTCAGCAGCTCCCAGCCCAGCCAGTCTTCCAAAATACTACCCTGATGCACTTAAAGTCTGCAGCTCTGCAAGGAAATACCCTGCAATATACCTTTTAAATGTGCCTATTGTGTACAAGCACACAAGCCGTTTATGCAGAATTTTAGCCCGTTTTAAATGCTAAAAGATCCCCCACTAGCGGCTTTGTTTAGCACAAACACTCAAAACTTTATTAAAAACAGTTTTCAAAAGTAGCTTCATAAAACTAGACTGCCAGCAAACCTTGGTCGAGGTGTGGAAAATAAATCGTATATCTTTAACCCGCAGAAGTTAAAAAGCCTCTCTTTTTTCTTTTTTGTTAGCTAACAATGGAAACTTTTTTTTTTTTAAAGTGTTTCCCTCCCTCGGTCTTGCCAAGCAATAGAAAAAAAAAAAAAGAAAGAAAAGAAAAACTTGTTCCGCTGAGTTCAACCCCAGACAGGCTCACAACTTCCTTCCTGCCTTCCTCCCCCAAGCCCCCGCCTTTTTGCCTCCTCCCCCAACCCCCAACTTTTTTTTTTAATCTTACATTGAACAAACACTGAAGTAGCCGGGAACAGACGCTGACAGCAGTAGTGTCTCCTACCAAGCAAGGAGCTGCTCAGAGTCAGCCTGGCGTTGCCCACTCCGGGATCGCCTGGCTCCTGTGCCGATATATTCACCCTGTTTGCACCCCACTTTTTTCGTCTTCCATAAGTTTTTGCGGAAATCCTTTGGGTGCTTTTTCTACTTTAAGTTACCTGGTCTGCCTAAGTCCTGAGTCCCCGGGGCATGTTGCTTGCACAGGACCAGGGAGTTTGAGCAATTGCAGGTAAGCGTGGCGGCTCCTTCCTGGCCCTCGCCTCTGAACCCTCTTTCCGTTCCATCTGTACTGGGGCTCCTCCGGGTGTTCCGGGGTCCGATCATAGGGCAGGGGGGAAGGCTGAGGAGACTAAGAAGGGAGTCTGATTTGGGAGGGTGGCGTGGAGTGGCTCTGGGGATAGAGGAGGCAATTTGGCTTTCCCAAAACCGCCTTCCGGGCCGCTGCGCCGCGCCGCCTCCCCGGTGCACTGCGGGCGTCTGGGGCTCGGGCTGCCGGTCGGCTCGGTTGGCGCCAGGCGAGGCTGCCCGGGATGCGCGAGGCCCTGCCCTCCGCCGCGCCGCTCCGGGCGTAGCATGCCGTACTCCGGAGGGCTGCAAATTCTCAGGCCTGCACACTAAGAAGGCTTCCGGGCTGCAGCCGTGCAAGCAAGCCTAGAGTTCCTCCGAGGGGTACGGGTCCCGGAGCCTACAGAGGCAGCTGGGTCTTCGGTAACAGGATGAGCACAGAACTGAGTAGCTGCGGGCACACACCCCTCCCACCCCCAACACACACACACACACACACACACACACACACACACACACACACACACGCCGCAGGGTGTGAGGGGACAGTAGGGGGCCTCCACTATTGATTCCAATACTGGATACTGCAGAGTTTTGGTCCCAGGCGCGCACGCATGCTCACATTCACAAAACACACTTGCCTGGAGACAGGCATCAAAGTTAGCGCTGAAAAGTGCTTCGTCTGCGCCCTTCCGCACTCTCCCAGGCCTTTCACAGGCTGAGAGAGGCAGCCTCAAGTTCAGGACCAGGAAAGAAAGCGGCCCAGGTCTCGGCTAAGGCAGCGGTTTGGGAGAAGGCAAGTCCGGGTCAGGCTCCTGTGACTTGGTCTCTGATGTCCTGAGAGGGTGGAGCAGGGGTGCCTGTCATCCTCGACAGCCAGTGTTTGCTCTGGCCAAGGGAACCTGGCCAGGCTCGCCTAGGGACCCAGCAGTTGTACCTCCTCCCTCGGCTATCCGCGTGGCTACCGAGACTAATCTTAGAATTTGGGATTTTAAGTGTTCTAAGAGCGTCTCACAAGCTGGGGGAGGTGGACCACGGCCGGAAAACACGAGCAGAGGCCATTGAAGCCAGGCATGCCTCCTCACCGAGCATCACACACCCTGTAGGCCAAGCATCTAGGACCATCCTGTCCCCAGCATATTGGGGTCCCAGGACTCCCTTTGACTTCTGCGGGTGGCCTTTCACCACTATCCCTTCGATGCCCTCTGGAATTCTAACTTTTCTCTTCGTGTCTCGACAGCTGCGAGATCGTTTATGGAGCTTGGGGCGGGGGCCGAGCCGGCGATTGTGCCCCGTGCCCGCCTCCTAGGCCATGCTGCTCCATCGGCGTGCGGAGCGGTGGCCGCCGGGCCTCCAGGACTAAGCCGGGAGCCGCGGGAGGAGGAGTCGCCGGCGGTGGAGCCGGACGGAGAGCCGCAGCGGCGGGCGGCGCGGCAGACCCAGTACTATGGCTGTGTACTGCTATGCCCTCAATAGCCTGGTGATCATGAACAGCACCAACGAGCTCAAGAGTGGCGGTCCCCGGCCCAGCGGCAGCGACACACCTCAGCCCTCCGGGAGGGCCGCACTGAGCCCTGGCAGCGTCTTCAGCCCTGGGAGAGGCGCCTCCTTCCTCTTCCCCCCAGCGGAGTCACTGCCGCTGGAGGAGCCCCCGAGTCCTGGGGGTTGGCGCAGCGGCCGGCGTAGGCTGAATAGTAGCAGCGGCAGCGGCGGTGGCAGCAGCAGCGGTAGCAGTAGCAGCAGTGGCGTGGGCAGTCCGAGTTGGGCTGGCCGCCTGCGAGGGGACGCGCAGCAGGTGGTGGCGGCCCGCACCCTCTCCCCACCTGGGCCAGAGGAGGCCCAAAGGAAGCTGCGGATTCTGCAGCGCGAATTGCAAAATGTGCAGGTGAACCAGAAAGTGGACATGTTCGAGGCGCAAATCCAGGCACAGAACTCTGCCATCCAAGCGCCCCGAAGCCCGCGTTTGGGAAGGGCTCGTTCGCCCTCCCCGTGTCCCTTCCGAAGCAGCAGCCAGCCACCTGGAAGGGTCTTGGCCCAGTGCGCTCCAATTGAGGAACGGAGAACAAAGTCCTGGGGAGAGCAATGTACAAAGACCCCAGACGCTAACTCCGGGAGGAGAAGCAGGCTCAGCCTACACTCCTCGAAGGACAAGGAGGGAGTGGCTCCTCTTTTAGTCCCCGCCAGCCCGACCAGGTTAGGGACTCAGGATCCATCAACTTCATTGAGGATGGAAAGAGGCACCTCGGCCAGTCCCCGCTGTGGCTCACCCACAGCTATGGAAATTGATAAGAGGGTTGCTCCCTCACCGGAGCACTTTGGAACTAGCTTAGCATTGGCCACTAAAGTGGCAACTTCAGCCGCATCCGCGGGACCACACCCTGGACATGATTCTGTCCTCACGGAGGCAGCCTGCGAGCTCGGGGGTGTGCGCCCCAAGGAGGCCCAGATGGAGAGACCGGGGCAGCTTCTGGACAGGGAGAAAGACTCAGTCCCAGAGCCTAGCCGGACCCACATAAGAGAACCCCCTGGGAGGGTAGGGAGAGAAATTCATCCTGTTGGTGGTCAGGGTTCCTGGACACCTGAAGTCTTCAAAAGGCAGGAAGAGAGGACTGTGAATGCCCAAAGGTCAGAGGCGTTGAATGACCAGAGATGGTCTAGACTGCCAGGAGACCTGGGTTCCGTAGGTCCTGAGGAGGCAGAAAATAGGATCCCAGGGATCCGAGGACTCGAGCAGACCCTGGACCTTGTAAGAGACGGGTCTTCATCACTGGGCTTGCTTGGGGGCAGCCAGGCAGCACACCCAGGGACCAGGGACACGGAGGCAGGAACTCTTTGTGACGGAATGCTGGATCCTTTACCACCTGGAGAAGTGGCAACGGATTTGAAAGAAGCCCAGTGCCTCCCTGGGAACAGGATGGGTATGCAGCCTGAGCGGTTCAGGGCTTGGCCAAGTGCCATGGAGGAAGCGCCGCTGATCTGGACGTGTGACACAGGGGTACAGTTGATGGAAACTTGGGGAAGTCAGATGCATGACAGAGATGCTCACCCTAGCTGCCTAGAGATGCCCCCAGATCAGGACAAGGCCTCCTGTAAAGAGGCCTGCAGCCCCAGCAGCATCCAAGCCATCCCCGCGGTCATTATCACAGACATGGGGGCTCAGGAGGATGGGGGCTTAGATGAGATCCAAGGAAGTCCACGGGGTCCCCTGCCTCTGAGGAAGCTGTCTTCTTCCTCGGCCTCCTCCACCGGCTTCTCCTCTTCCTATGAGGACTCAGAGGAGGACATCTCCAGTGACCCTGAGCGGACACTGGACCCCAACTCAGCCTTTTTGCATACCCTCGACCAGCAGAAGCCCAGAGTGGTGAGTGTTGCAGAATGATTTTTTTTAAAGAATTCATATACCACAACTAATATTTCTCTACAGGCGGGTTCACTGTGAGGCGGGCACAGAGGTACCAACCAAGCCCTTGTAGACCGGACAGTTGAATCTGAGTCATTCCTACTGTACACGTCTTTAAAAAGGGTTCGAAGGAACATAATATTCACGAGTGTCAACAATAACAAGCCTTCCTGGTTTCCAAAGATAGTGAACAAAGCTGCTGAACGTGGCTTTCGCTTGCCGAAGTGAAACACTTAGTTTTGTGATTCATTCAGGCCGACAAGGAGATCAATCACTCAGTCTCTCCTACCAAGCAGAAATGCCAGTGATGTGATCCCGTGACGGGACCTGACCTCTGCAGATGTGGTTGTGCTGAGTCTCAGTCACTTAGGCAGGACTTGGCAGTAACAGTGTGGTTGCCATAACTAAGGTGCATAACTAGTATGACGTGTGAGTTAAAATGAAAACTATCTTTTGGGCCAGTAGATGTTTTCTTTTTGTAGCAGAATGTTATCTGGATAGAGTAGTCAGTCTGAGTCAGGCACACGGTGTCTCCTAAGGGGTGTGAGTTGGGACAGGTCCACTCCAGGTTCATTTTCGCATGTGTGCTTGGGTTCATCACACTGACTCCTGGTCTGTCGGTGACGGTGACAAGCGTTTGTTCCTACTGCGCAGTTGATCTCACCTTTTGAGGTCGGCCTCTTTTAGAAGATGTAAGCATGGAAGCTCCCTCTTCTAAAATGAGATGGCCTTTCTCTTGCCCCTCCAGGGAGGATGGGGGGAATTTCCTACCCTGGCGTGCAGGATGTTGTAGGCTACCGTGTGGGGAAAGCTGAATGGTATTTTAGTGGGTAGACTTCTGGTTCCTTCTTGAACGTGAGGTTCCACCCATTTGTACCCCAATCACTTTCTCCATCCTTAGTGTTCAACACGCCTTGCTCAGAGACTGTGGATTCTAAAACACGGTTCTTTTCTGCCTCCACTTCAGAAATCACAGTCTAGTTTTGAAGATCAGCAATTGCTTTCCCAAAACTCTTCTGGAGATGTAGAGGCAAATTCGTATGCAAAGTCGAGTCCTAATCAGCCTGGCATTTTGTGGCCAGCGACAGGGCTCCCCAGGTACCTTGCACCTGCTCTCAGGCATCAGCATACCACCTTTAGAGAAGGGGTGGGCAGGCCACAGGGCAGATGGAAAATGCTTCTCTTGGCAGGTGAGGCCCATTTTTTCCCCTCTGCTTAGCAGTTAGAGGCCTATTAAGTAAGGAAGGGTCTTCTGCCCACTCTTCCCATTTGTTGTGAAACCCTGAAGCTTGGCTGGCACACCTAAGTAACTCTGGGTTGCTATCAACTTTGCTTTTGCTCTTTCTTGTGATGGCTGAGCAGCTCTCACCTACCACTTATCAAAACAGCCCATACATCCGTGTTTGGAAAGGAAGCCTTGTCTGGGAATGTATTAAAGGGGATATAAATAATAACACGTCAATAGCAACAACTTTCTTCTCCTCCTCCTTCTTTTGTTCTTCTTCTTCATTCATCAGAGTAAAACCAAATGTGTCACCAGGGAGGCAGCCTGTGTTTACAAGTTAGGTAAGAGGCCCGGAGGTGGAAGTGAGCTGCTGTCCCATGGAGTGGAGTCAGGGAAAAGAAATCCTTCCAGCTTTACTGTCTGAAGCATGTGAGGCAGAGGAAGAGAGAGAGAGAGAGAGAGAGAGAGAGAGAGAGAGAATATGAATGCATGCGTTGGGTTCAGTGTGGGTAACTAACCAAGTGGAAATTATGGGATCCTAGGGACTTTTGCGCTTTGGTTGAGAGCTTGCACTATGAGCAGAATCTCCTCCTAGACTAATTGCGATGCTAGGGGCTTATCAGGAACACCAAACCATCTGCTTACTGGGTCAAAAATCCTCATTCCCCGAGACTGCTATTTTGTCTGCAGGAGGCCAGACATCTTGATTGACCTGGGAGGCCCGTGGGCTGCCCTTTTGATATTCAGTAATTGACGCTCACATATGCTACTACACCACATCTGGGCACACTCACCCTTGCCCACTCTCCCTCACACACCCTGACATGCACCCCCCCTCACCTTCACATTGCTCACGCACACTGACCCATGTCTACACATGTTCACACTCGATTCCTGCCCACACTCACACCCATCCATCCATACACATAGCTTTGAAATGGCATGTTCACACAACCCATCCCGGCCCCTAGACCCGTACTAGAACCTAAGGGTTTTTACCACTGCCCTTCTCTCCACGTGCCCTACCACATGTGTAATCGGGTGTGCAGGTGGGGTGTGACGGCACTATTGACGTCTTAAGGCTCAGACACTTGGCATTGGCTTGGAAGTAACTATCATGACTTTGTCTGCAGCAGCTTAAATTTAGGTCTGTTCACACTTCCTGTTCCCTGAGGTCTGCACAGAGCCAAATGGTACTGAGCAAGGACGGCGCTCTCTTTCTTCTTTCTCATAGTGGAGACTATTTATTGTTTTACCCTCCTATATTATTCTATCCAAGACCATCTGGCAAACTGAGAGTCCAGGCAGAGAGTATGGCATTATAACACAGAAGCGTCTTACCTTACAGAATATATTGGATTGGTTTGTTCCAAAATTCTCCTGTCAATAATGTGTACGTACAGATGAAACAAGGGGCCCACAAGATGGCCCAGCAGGTAAAGGTGTTTGCTAACAGACTGATGACCTGAGTTTGATACTCAGAACCTATGTGGTAGAAGGAGACAATATACTTTTGTAAGCTGTCCATGGCACGCAAGCACGCGCGCGCATGCGTGCATGTAAAAACATAAATAAAATGTAAATAAGTATAAAATATCTGGGCTGGAGAGATGGCTCAGCCATTAAATGGCTAGGCTCACAACCAAAAAAAAGTATAAAAAAAAATCAAAACTACGGCCTAGTACCTGTAGATTAAATAAAGAACTAAAACACCTCAGAGCTTTGCCTTCTTGATGTTTGCTACATTTAAGGGACACTGGAATTTTGTTTCTTTGGTCCTTTTGGAGGGAAGAGTAGGTACTGTACTTTTGCTTCTTTTTAGTGAAAATGAACTTGGACAAATAGCAAATTTTCACCTGCTTGAGATGTGTGTGGCTTTAAGAAGCATGTAGCGATTTTATGTTTGATTATCTCGTGGTGAGCACTTTAAGTGGGAACTTTAAAAAAGAGGTTTATTCTCTTTTTTTATGTGTGCGTGTGTGTGTGTGTGTGTGTGTGTGTGCGCGCGCGCGCGTATGTAAACAGGGTTCCCTGGAGCTGGGACTGCGGGCAGTTGTCAGTTGCCTGAGTGGGTGTTGAGACTGGAACCCCAGTCCTACTTGAGCAGCAAGCGCTCTCAACTACTGAGGCATCTCTCCAGCCCCTGGAAACTTCAGATGGCATGTGCTGTTTTCTGAAGAAGGGCCACCCTTTTTTCTCCCTCTCAGGGACGGGGGTTCCTAGATCTAGGATCCCTGGAGTCATTTCTCCGAGATTCCTGCGGTTACTCTAATTAAACACAAAACAAACAAACAAAAGCAAGATTTAAAGACAACAGGACCTGGGGCACACACTGAGGGGCCTTGGCTCTCTGGTAGCATTTTCTCTGTCTACATTGTGCATAGAGTCAAGGGGGACTCAAGAGGGTCAATCTCATTCCAACTTTCTGCAAATACTTAGTTCTAGACATTCAGCTCCAAACTTGGTGGGTGTGAAGCATGCCTCAGGATGTCTGGAAGTGTGACAAAGATCCTCCAGCGTGGACCTTAGTACTGAAGTCCAAACCAGGCACCTTTAAATGTGTGCTTTTATTGAAGCCAATTGATTGATCAGACTGTTTTACTCCCCTCCCTTTACCAAAAGATGGGCTCTTTGTAATGTCACATCGAAAACAACAACAACAACAAAAAAAACCTACCATGAGAGTGAAGTGCCGGCGCCATAACTGAGGATTTCTTTTTCTTTATTTCTTTATTGGTTTGGATTTTGGAGAACAGGGTTTCTTTGAGTAGCCCTGGCTGTCCTGAAACTCTTTCTGTGGACCAGACTGGCCTCGAACTCAGAGATTCACCTGCCTCTGCCTCCTGAGTGCTGGGATTAAAGACGTGGGTCACCACCTCCCGCCCAGAGGTTTTCATTAGTAATCCCACAGATCTGAGGAACTGGGCTGTTAGGATGCGTTCAGGCTACAGATAAAAAGAAACCGCTCAGATGTGAAGTTTCAAAGCGGAGGCTTTGCTGACACGGAGCCAAGAAGTCCCTGCAAAGCGTTGTCATATTAGAGACCAAAGCATTCCTCCAGCTTTAGTAGATCAGGACAGAGATGGGTTGAGAGCATTTAAGCTCTGCAGAAATGCATTTCGAGACATACCTTGTCTTTAAGTTTTAGTAAGGACTGAGTAATCCTGTCAGCCTTTGACTGCAGAAAACTGGATCTCGAGTCTGACATAAGACATCCTCGGAACTCTGTGTGTGAGAGCTGATCTGCTACCCAGTCGCTTTCTGTCTTTGTCGGCTTTCTAAATGTTGTTACAGATTAGATTAATTTTATATGGTTTATTTAAATTCCTAGGAGCATTGATAACATTGTTTAGGCTTGTTTTATTTTGTCTGGTTCTAACTTAGTCACCTGAAGGTAGTTTTTTTTTTTTAATTTAATGGAAAGAATGTTATCTTGTGGGAAAACTCCTGTAGATTTCAGATAACTAATAGGTGAACCAAGATTATCTCAGGAATTCTTCTGCATTACCTTGGGAAGCCAGGTGTTACTATGTCTGTACTCTCAACACCCACTGCTACACCAGCACCCCAGGCTGCTACAGAAGGATTTCCAGTATGAAACCAGCCTGAACTAGATAACGGGCCCCTATCTCAAAAACAAGCAAATGCACTAATTACTGTGGTCACATTATCAGTGTGGAGGAAGCTTTGTATTGAAGATCTGGACATTGTGCACTCCAGCTCCACGGCAAATATGATTTGTTGTGAGGTGTGTGTGTGTGTGTGTGTGTGTGTGTGTGTCCATATCCTTTTTTCCTCATGAATCAGGAGGATGCATTGTTTCTTACCAACTGTAAACTCTGGTTTTATGAAAAGCTCTGTAGAGTGTCACCTGTCCTTTGGGGGTTTTACAGGACCACGAGAGTGTCATATGGTCATATACGGTCATCTCACTGAACCAGCTGATGCTGGGTCTACAGGTGGGGACTCCCACATCACGAGGTCTGGAAGAATCGGCTACCTTGGTCTCATGGTCTCAACTGTCAGCCTTGACTGGTATATTTCTGTCATAGGCCTCAAGCTGGGATCCTCCCATTACCTCGTCATCTTCTCACTGAACATCCTCCCTCCATCCCATGAGCCCCCTCCTCCATCTCATCTTTCCGCCCGCACAGTAGCGCTAACCCGTTTTCCAGGAAAACCGTTAGCTAGAACTATTAATACAACAACTTAAGTCTCCTCAGCTGGAAGAGAAGACACATCAGCTTATGTGATCTCATTTTATGTTTTTATTATATTAGAAGTAGCAAAATGTTTTCTCCTGGCTCTATGATGAACATTGTCTACATTTCCAGAACACTGTACAGTTGGAGAACTTAGAGAGTTCATTTCCTCCAATGGTCACCTCTTACAGATGGAGACGCGTGGCTGGTACATGTTCAGTATTGCCATAGGACCCATGTTCACATGCTTCTCACATAGCTTCTTACATGCGTAGCTTCCTTACTCGCCTTCTGAGATCCAACTGAGCATTTAAGGTCATTGTTAAGGGCCATTGAGATGGCTCAGTGGGTAAAGGCACTTGCTGTGCAAGCCTGATGACCTGGGTTCAATCCCTGGGACCTTCATAAAGGTAGAAGGAGAGAACTGACTGTACACAGTTGTCAGCTGACCTCACATGCATGCTGTGCTCCACATGCACACTCATACACATCATGCAAATACATACAATAGCAATAATGCAGTAGCATGAACAATAAAATACTTGTTAAATGATGGAGGTAGGGAGAAAAAGGGTGTCCAATATTATCCATAGAAGAAGTGTTGAACTGGCTTAAAAAAACTCATGAAGGGAAAATAAACAGAGTGAAGGCAAGCCCGTTGATGATTTCATTGGCCTTGACGCTTCAGGCATGAGCAAACTAGACTTGGGTTTAGGAGGCCTGGATTGAAATCACAGCCCATGCATGGTCTACAAACCACTAGAGAACTAGCAAGAGTCAGTGTGGCCTCATGAAGCGGTGAAAGTCCCGCGCTACAGTGTTGAGTACCTTGTGTGATGTCACAGAACGGTGGCTCAATACATAAGTGGCTGCTTTGTTGGAAGATTGTGAGCACTGGAGAGGCAGGGGGAAGCCCTGGGTTCTGTGAAGAAAGCCTGCAGCAGCTCCAAGTCCACTCTCAACCACCACAGTCCCGTGGAACGATTTGCCTCCCACTGAAAGGCTGTAGTCGAATTTGTTTTCCCAAGACCAGAATTCCCCAGCTGCTGTGCAATTGGTAGTTGCTTCACTGACTGCTTCCACCGCGGTCTCTAGTGCTCATGAGCAGGCTTTGGCCATTTCTCTTAAGGTCTGGGCTCAAAGAGAAGAGCTGTAGAGCTTGGTCCACAATGCCTGCCCTACATAAGTGTCAAGGACTGAGGTCAGTTGGCTTGACACGTGTGTGGAGAACTGTTTAGGGGGCGATTCCTCTGCTGCTTCCTGCATAAAGGCAGGAACTCCCAGGGTTTGTGCAGTGAGCACTGGTATAGGATATGCGTTTCTTCAGTCAGCAACACTCTGAGATGTTTCTCAATAATTCTGAGAAGAATTAGCCAGCAGAGACCCCATCTTTTCCCCTTATTGAGATTTGTTGGGACAGGTCATTCATTTGATATCATGTGATAGAAACCCACGCTACAAATGGTAATCTCTCCAGAACGCTTGCCAACACAACTTAAATTTTTTTTCTTGAAATTTTTATTTCTCTCATTTTAGACGAGTTATTGAGTTTTCTAAGTAACTGGCAGGGGGTGTAGCTCACTGACAGTGCTTGCCTTGCATGCTAAAAGTCCTGGGTTCCAGCCAGGTGGTGGCGCACACCTTTAATCCCAGCACTAGGGAGGCAGAGGCAGGTGGATCTCTGTGAGTTCGAGGCCAGCCTGGTTCCAGACAGTTCCAAGATAGGCTCCAATGCTTCACAGAGAAACCATGTCTCAAAAAAACCAATAAGTAAATAATCCTGGCTTCTGAAAGGAAGGAAAGAAAGAAAAAAAAAAAGAAAAGTGGAGTTGGTGATACAGCCCAGCCAGTAAAGATGCTTGCCTCCCAACAACACAATGCCTACCTGAGTTTAATCCCTGAACTGTGAAAAGGTCTAAGAGAGAGAGAACTGACTTGACAAAGCTGTCCTCTGACCTCCACATGTGTGCCATGACATGTGCATGCATATATATACACACATACACACATATACATATATGTATATATATAAACATTAAAATGAAAATAGGAAAAGGTAGTTTTGGAAATAACCACAAGTAGGAGTTATGTAGAAGAGGAGCAGCAGAACTAAGCTCTGTGATGTCCCCACGCAGTGATGCCAAGAAGGGAAGTTAGGACTTCAAGCATGCTAGGCAGGCACTCAACCGCTGGGCTAGGCCTGCAGACCTTCAAATTATTTTAAAAATGTTTTCGAGGCAAAGCCTCACTAAGTTGCCCAGGCTGGCTTCGGACTCCATTTATAGTCCAGGTAGATCTTGAATCTGAGATCCCCTTATCTCAGTTTCCTGAGTAGCTGGGATAATAGGCCTGAACTATAATGCATTATACATGGCCAGCACTAGGGAGGCCTGGCTACAATTCATTCTTGTGTATGATGTCATCTGGGGTGAGAGGAGGCTGTGTTGTTCTTTCCCCACCTCTGGATGAGTAGGAACTGGTTCAGGCATGCTGGGTAGGGGCTAACTGTCATCATCCCCCCGGAGGCTCGTCAAGGTCGCTGTTAGCCTGTTAATCTTTCTTTTTTCTCTTGCGGTAAGATTTGGATAGAAAGGGAAAATGCAGTGATACAGAATAACAAGCAGAGACGTGGAGATTATTTCCGCTGACCTCTGACCAAGATTAGGGCTGGCCCAACCCAGAGAAGATACATGTTGATGCAATGCAGAGAGCTGGCCCTCTGAAGGGACTGTCGCCTTGCTGACTTTGTAAAATTGGTCCTGAGGCATCATGGGAGGGCATACAAGAGGTGCTTTTGCCCTCCGTGTTGGGCTTTGAGTGTAGTTCCCTCTTATTCACTGCCTTAAAGGTTCTCTGCCTCCTGTTCCCGCTCCCCCAACCCATTTAATCAGATTGAATAAATGATCCTACTGCTTCCCAACAAGCCACACTGTGCACCAGTGGGGAAGGTTCGGCCTGTTTCAGTGGGGGTGGGGATATATGTGAGTGTTTGCGTGGATGTGGCTGTAGGGGGCGTGAGTGATCCCAGGTGCCTGGCCATCTACCCAACTCAATCTACAATCTCTCTTGGTATACTGTGAACTAGTTCGTGGGACCTGGGCAATCACAAGGGAGGTCACTGCACAGTCCCCCCCCACTCCCACCCCCAGGCAGTTCTCAGCAAGGGTTTTTCCAATTTCTGCTGACATTCTTTCCAGGCTCAGTTCAATTTGTTTTCCTCCTTGCTATGGCGATTGATGACGGGGGTTGTGAAATGTATAATTGGGCAGGATCGCCTCTAAGTGTTTCTTCCTCAGTTCTGTGGGAGCTGGTGTTTGTCTAGTCCCCTGCTGATGCGCATGGGTACTCTCCTCTCATGAGGTGGCCATCCAAGCGACAGATTTAGTAACACAGGGCTCCCCAACTGTGGGGACAGGGTGCTGGCCCGGTGGAGAGGAACAAGAGAGTATCACTTTTGTAATTCTTATCTCACCTGAATCTG
The DNA here is from genome assembly GCF_037038515.1 of Microtus pennsylvanicus. Classification (NCBI taxonomy): domain Eukaryota; kingdom Metazoa; phylum Chordata; class Mammalia; order Rodentia; family Cricetidae; genus Microtus; species Microtus pennsylvanicus. Next base: position 98,855,078 of record NC_134588.1, read on the forward strand.
GTAGCAGGAAGCTGGAGAAAGGCCTGTGTGTGACTGTGACTTACACAGTTTAATCTCCTAACAATGCCAAATGGAAAATCCAACTGCCTGCCAGTGGTTTAAGAAATGGCCGGGAGATTTTTGTCAGGGTCAAATAATCCTGAGACGCAGATCACTGAGCCAAGGGTAGGGAAAGCACACTGGGGTTGTGTTAAAGCTGGAAGGACAGGAGGGCACTGTTACGGCTTGGGAAACTGAGGCACAATGTGACTTGAGTGAATCATCTATAGGTGATGGAAACATCTCCCCTTTTCTTGTTCAGTTGGTTTTTGAGATGGTGTCATAGCGCCGGCTGGTCCCCCTTCCTCCACCTCCCAAGTGCTGGGATTACAGGTGTGAGCCATGGCATCCCTGCCGCTGCTTCCCCTCCTCCTCCTCTCCTTTCTCTTGTCATTTTAGCCACCACAGCAGGATCCTAGTGCATCCTGTCTTGCTGACTCCAAGCAATTTGGAGGAGCCCTGCCAGAGGTCTTTTGAGACCCTTTCTGAGCGTGCCCTAGGACTGGTTGGGAAAACCGGAAACTTTAGTGACTTCTGACTTCAAGGAGAGTATATTCTTTCTTTCCTAAATTCATTTTAATTTTGATGTGACTGTTAAAGTGATCCCAAAAGAGGGATGGAAAAAAAAACTGAGTGTGGTGGCGCACACCTTTAATCCCAGCACTCAGGAGGCAGAGGCAGGTGGATCTCTGTGAGTTCGTGATCAGCCTGGTCTACAGAGCAAGTTCCAGGACAGCCAGGACTGTCACACAGAGAAAACCAAACCAAACAAATATGAGGGCTGGACCAGGGCAATCAGTAAGACAGTGTTGAGGCCTTCTTGCCTCTGTGTCCCTCAGCGAGAATTTGCAAGACTATGACAGAGACCCTCCTGTCCATAGTAGGGCTGATTCTGACATGAACATAGGAGGGAACAAGGGCTAAAGAATGAGTGGCTGTCCTGGGGGACACCCTCATGCCTCTTCAGCTGGATTACCGTCTCCTTCTGCCTGAGTGGCCACCTGGCCAGAATCACCAGGTTGTACTCCTTCCTCAGGCTGTGGTTTGCTCATCAGTGGGTCAGGAACATCACAGGCACAGCAGAAGGTTGTAGCAAGTGAGGCATCACAAAGTCGGGGGTCTACCAGGACTGGACTGAGTCGGTGAGGAGGGACTGTGCTCTGCTTAGGTTGGAGGGTGCTTAGGTAGCAGCTGTGTTTCAGCCTTGTCCTGGTTGACTTGGCGATGGCTTGAAAATTGAAAGAAAGAAATCCAGGCTTGAGTTTTAATTTTTGTTTTTCAAGACAGGGTTTCTCTGTGTGACAGTCCTGGCTGTCCTGGAACTTGCTCTGTAGACCAGGCTGGCCTCGAACTCAGAGAGACCTGCTTGCCTCTGCCTCCCAAGTGCTGGGATTTAAAGTGTGGCTTGAGTTTTCACAGTGGCTATTTGATGCTGTGCTGGGTGCCTTGTCTTGGGTTGTATCTGGCAACTTCTGCCTCTCTTCTCATGGAGCTGGGCCTCCTGTCTGGTGGCTGCCCAAACAGTTGGCATTTACGTGGCATTTCCGCCTACTGGTACCCGTGCTGAAGAGAATGATTTGATTGATGCTGCCTCTGTCTTTGGGGATCTGGCCTCTGATACACGCTGATGCCAACATACATGCCTATGATTTGCAAAACTGCAGAACAAGTTGTATTGCCATTGGCCAAGCACATTCATTAAGCATGAGTTAATAAATAATGAATTGGTGTGGGCGTGTGAAACTCAGGAGGTTTGGTATGTGGTGTGGAACGGAGTCGAGGAGTTGGATTTGGGCAGCCGCCATTGGGTGCAGAGCGTAGGGTAAAGGGCTGATGATTTTGCTGCCTCTGTTGGAAGTCTCAAGCAGAGATTGTCCCAGTATTCAAAGGCTCTGTGAAGCCCGCTTTGCACCGCTCTGGCCTCTGCCTTTCCCAGGGCCTCCTAAATTGCAGAGGTTTTTTTGTTTTTGTTTTTTGTTTGTTTGTTTGTTTGTTTTTTGTTTTTGGCATTTGCCACAGGCTGGGATGGTGGAATGAGATCAAAACCCAGCTGGGTGGACTGGAGAGAAACGGACCAAGCTGGAGGCTACCAGCTCACTTCTAAGTCACAGGCAGGTCCGCAGGGACCCTTGAAGACTCTGTAGGAGCCTGGGTCCTGTGGTAGCAAGTTCTATCCCAGTGGCACAGGCTAATGGCCCCACAGTGGGCGCCTCTGCTACACTCCTGCCATGCCTGGGATGCATGGTGGGTGTGGTAGTTCCTTTTCCTCGTGACTTGACTGTGACAGGGGACAGACACTTGTGATGTTAACCCTTAGGAGGTCAATAGAGCCTTGTAAAGGCTTACAAAAGCCCTGTCCGGAGGCACTGGACTCACTGTCTGGGCGCAGCGTGTCTCAGACCTACCTTGCTCCAGGCTCCTTCAGTCACGGACAGGATGGAAGGGTTCATGTCCTGGAGGAAGGAGACCATGAAAGAGCTGGTTACCATTACAGGGAAGTAATTAGTTTTCATTCCAAGTACAAGCCTTACGGAGCAGCATCTGGGATCCTGTTTACCTTGCGGTATTACCCAGTTCATTAGCAGACATCTCTGACAGTTCTCTGCCTCCTACAGTGAGCTGGTTTCTCTGAGAAGCTACACGAAGTTGCACAGGGCTGGGCCTGGAATGGGGCTCAATAGCGAAGTGCTTGCTTCTTACTAATGACCTACCCTGATCTACATTTCCTGGTCTGTAACTGTTGACCTCAAATACCAAGGTACTTTGAGATGCCAGGAGGGGCTTCTGGAAGTTTAGGTGATGATGAACCTTAAGGACCCACAGGTTAACTTGAAGGGGCAGGGCCCCTGAATGGTCCCGGTGGCGGATTGCTGGAACAACACTCTGACTGTAGTTGGGCATGTGTGACCCTGATTTTGGAAAGATTTTTAGGAACCTTAGTAAAGAATTCATTGTGACCTTGGAATGTGAGCCATGAATATAGGTTTAAAAAGCCGATGGTGGCCTGGGGAGATGACTCCGATGCTGAGATGCCTTCCTTATGAGCATAAGTACAAGAATTTGATTCCCAGTGCTCAGTCAAGAAGCCAGGCATGATGATGGAATCCCAGGGCTTGGGAGGCAGAGTCAGGTAGATCTCCAGTCAGGGATTGTAGGCCAAATTGGTTAGCACCAAGTCAAGTGACAGACTGTCTCAAACAACAAGGTGTAAGGCACCTGGGGAGGATACCCAAGGTTGTCCTCTGGCTTCCACATGTGTACCTGCACACACGCACACACACACACACACACACACGCACATACACACACGCATGCGCACACACACACACTGACGCATAGAGAGGGGACGCAGGCAACTTGGATTTGTAGTATTTCTTATGAAACTCGTTGGGAGTCAGTTTTCCTGCACATTTTGTGTGAAATAACCACCACTGAAGATGCTGAACAGCCTTAGGATGCACACTTCCAAAGAAGATAATCAACTGTTTGTTAGGAGTAGGTTTTGTTTGTCAGCACACTGCATGAATTGCTTTGCTTTGTTTTTTTGTAAATGTGTTTTATCCTTCCTCCTCTTGGGCCAGGAGAATGAGGATGAGACAACCGTCAGTCTCAAGCTTACAGCTGGGGTTTGAACTCACTTGTAGCTCTTGAATATTTGCTGTTTTTTCTGTTGTCCAGAGGCAGTCACCTGAAGATTGTGCAGGAGAGCCCTGTGTCACCTCAGGTGTACTGGACACGGGGAGACGGGCGGAGTGCTGGGAGATGTTTGAGAGAACTGGAGCTGATTGTTGCTTAGGTAATACTATATCTGAGGAAAGAAAAACAGTGTTTTCATGGCTGTTCCCAGCAGCATTTGAGTCTGGTTCAGGATCAGTTTTCTATTCCTGGAGGTGGAACTGAGGAGGACTTTTCCTTCCGAATGAATGTGTCTTTGTTTGATAGGAACTCAGTGGATGCAGCTGTATCAAAGGTGAGCTGGGGAAGCTCCCTTGCAGCCTCCAGGTGATGGGAAGGAGAAGATGGCAGGAGCAGGCCATTGCTCCTGACTGCTCAGACAAACCCAGGCTTGGAGTGGTTGACAGCGGCATCCCCTGGTACTAGTGGACAGAGGATGGCAGATCTGTCCTCAAGCTCTGTGTGTGTGTGTGTGTGTGTGTGCGCACGCGCGCGCGTGTGTAGGATTTCCACAGGTATAGAGCACAGACCTGTAAAGACATGGTGTACATGGATCTCTTTATTGCATGAAACTTCTCGGACACTGTTAAATGCAGCACCCAGGCATTCTGAAACAAGGGGATCCTTGACCCTGACCCTCTTGAGTGAGTTGGGTAAACCCTGCCTGGATAGGGGCCCAGGCTTCTGTAGCTGA